>NC_083292.1:38669657-38969657 GCF_963506605.1 Zootoca vivipara
GGCCCCCGGGTGTGTTGCCAAATTTATTCTGGCAAGCCAGGAAGCATGTGTGTGTGTGTGTGTGTGTGTGTGTGTGTGTGTGTGTGTTTTCACTGCCTTGGAGGGGAGGGAGGGCCTCCTCAATTTATGCCGCGTGGGGCTGTGTTTGGATGTTTCAGAGGGATGGCGGACCCAGAGGCAGGAAAAGCCCTGTGGGCTGGTTTAGGGAGTGATTACGGGCGCTTAATCCCTGCTTCTCAGAACGAAGAGAGTGGGAGAGGAGAGCTGGAGTGGTTCCAGGAACGCCAGGCAGCCTTGAGACCGGGTGATGGCCGAACGGTCCTTAACCTTCCAGGAGCAGCTTCTGTTATTAAACCACCCCAGCCTTGTGCAAAAGATAAGCAGAACCTGGCAGGGTCTTGTTCGCTTTTAGACAGATACAGCAAACTTAGACGCAACAGTCAGGGAGATTATCTGTTTCTTGCTGGGGAGCATCTTGTGACCTTGGCGGCATCAAGAGATGTTTTGTGGCTGCGTGCCCTTGATTCTCGCGGCTGCACGCACCCCAAAGTCACCTGTTTGCCGTCCTGCTCATTGCACATGGTTGGAAGCAGGAGAGTGTCAAGCATGGACGGCAGGGTCATGGGTGTAGCCAGGATTTATTGGGGGGGCAGGATACCCACCTGTCATCATCCTCTGCCTGATTCCAGCAGATTTCGAACGAAATGTCTCAACAACAGTTGTTTTAAATTACTTCCTTTGGACCCCAAGTGCTCAGAAAAATCTGTCCAAATCTTCATTTGAAAACGAGGAAGTTAAATATAAAACTAACATCAGGGAGTACCTTTTGTGTGGTTAACAATTTTGCAAAATTACAAAGAACACGCCTTTTAGATTTTAAAAATCTAAGTTTTCGTTATTTTGCTGGAAACATTTCTAGCACTTCTTTCTCAAATTCCTTCTCTCCCCCCCCAATGTAGTTGTTCTGTGCACATTTCAAAACAAAACAACAACACCACAAACTGGCTAGCTAATATAAAACCAAATTTACTGGAATAATAGCTAGAATGGAGATAGGCTAGTAACCATTCAAACATCAAACATATTAAGGTGCCATTCCAGCTATTATTCCAGTAAATTTGGTTTTATATCAACTAGCCAGTTTGTGGTGTTGTTGTTTTGCTTTGTTGTACTATTATTATTGTCACCATATTTGATACTTTGTATATAATTAATACTATGCACATTTCAACCATGAAATAGTTTGCTTCTTGGCTGTTGGTCTGTGTGCAACCCATAAAGTTGTCCTGATTCAAAGCGACCTCTATGACCCCAACAAGAGGGAGGAACTCAAGACTCAGGAGCTCAGGACTCCCCAAGTTGGCTCCATGCTGGAGGGAGGTCAGGACCCTGGACAGGGCCAAGGGTGCTGGGTCAGAGTTCAAGGGCGAGAGTTTCAGGACCACGGACAGTGGCTGTTAGCTGAGAGCAAGAGGCAACATGTTGCTTCAGCACCAGCCTGGCTCAGTGCAACAGCTGGAACATTATGGTCTGGCTCAGAGGACCCAGGTTCAAGCTCCGCCTTTGGTCACTGCAGCCTGCTGGTTAAAGCGACAGTGTCGTCTGCGATCTTGTGCTCAGATCCTGCTTGCAGATTTCCGCCGGCGTATGTTCTACGTTCTTAAGCATGACTGTTTTCCCTAGCTGAACAGACCTTTCACTTCCTTGCGGAGTGTTGGCTGGCATTCTAGTGCTGGCAGTTTACCCCTGTTCTTAAGTGGAGCTGCTGGCTCATTCTAGGTGGCAGGAATGTGGAGATTGGCTCCATGAATGCTCAGCGGGGGTTTCACAATCCTCAGGGGAGTCAGAAGTCCATTTCTCAGTGCTCTCAGGCAAGCGTACATCCTCAGAGTTTAGGAGGTCTAGCTATAGGATCTGTGGCTGCCCGATCCACAAGAGATAGACCAGGGACTGTGTCCATGTCCTCCTCTGAGCTGCGACAGGTTAAGGGCATATAAAGGTTCTGGATAAGGGGAGCTCCAGAGCTCAGTCTGCATGCAGAAGGCTCCAGTTTTAACCCCGGGCATCTCCAGGTAGCGACAGGAGAGATTTCCTGCCTGAAACCCTGCAGAGCCACTGCCAGTCAGTGTAAACATTACTGGGGTAGATGAACCCCAACGGTCTGAATCGGTACAAGGCAGTTTCATCTGTTCCTGTTTGCGGAAGAAGGCCATGGTTTAGTGGTAGAGCATCTGCTCTCTCTCTCTGCAGAAGGGCCCAGATTCATTCATATTGATGATATTAATGTTAATATTGATGTTAGTATTAGTATTATCGCCATCATCACCACCACCATCAGAATTGGGCACTCAATTGCCAAGATGGCTTTTAACCGGTCTTCAAGTATAAAAAAAACTGATTGAAAAACGCGCATAATTGAAATGCACAATAAAACAATTTCATCAAAACGTTAAAACATTCACAATTAAAATGTGCGATAAAGCAAGCCCATTAAAACAGCACAATTAAGAGAGTTGAACCAGCAATTGAAACAAGCGCAGAGATAAGGGGAATGTTTGTCTATGCAGGTGCGTATTCAAGAGCTGGCGGGGTGCCAATGCTGATGGGACCCTTTCGTATTTCAATAGGGAGGGCACTACACAAGGCTGGGGCTACCAAGGAAAAAGCTTGCCTCTGTGTTAGTGATAAGGCTGTGGCAGAATGATCTGAGTTCGATTTGATGAGCTGCATGACGTTCCCAGGCAATGGAAGGGAAGATACTCTTTCAGGCAACCTGGTCCAGAGTATTTTTTTAAAGGAATTTATATATATAACCAGCAGGACCTTTAAAAAACCCCAGTGGCAAATAGGCAGCTAGTGTTCACAACTCTCCCCTCCTGTGGCTTCCAGCAGCTGATATTCAGAAGCGCCACTGCCTCTGACTGTGGAAGCAGAGATAGCCATCGTGGCTAGTAGCCGTTGGCATCCGAATTTGCCCAATCCACTTTTAAAGGCATCCCAAGTTGCTGCCTTCCTGTGGCAGTGAGTTCCACAGTTCAACTCTGCTCTGTGTGAAGAGCAGAGTTCCTTTTCCCTGTCCTGGGTCTTCCATCTTTGGATGTCCACGAGTTCGGGTGTTAGGAGAGGGGGAGAAGAATGTCTCTCTTGTCGGCTTTCTCTACGCCAGTGGTTCCCAACAGGTGGTCCGGGGACCCCCAGGGGTCAGCGAGCTATGCCAGAGGAGTCCGCAAGATGCTATTAGAATAAAAAATATATTAAATATATTTCGTATGATAACAGATTTTTTGTTTTGGCCGCTTCCTGCATGACCAGAGTCTAGCGCAAAACTAGAATTAGATAGAGGCAGTAGTTCTGCTGTATGCCGTTAGGTGGCGCTTTACAAACACTACTGTTTTGCAAAGAGGCAGCGCGCGCATTCTACTAACGCTCACCTCCCCAAGATGCTTTGCGCGCGTCGGCTTCATTTGTGCGCTACTGCGCAGGTACCCTGTCTTTTCCATTCCCCTCCCTCCTCCCTGGCGCACGCTGCCTCTTTGCAAAACAGTAGTGTTTGTAAACAAAGCAAGCATTTTCTTCCATGTGTTTCATGAAAAACAAATATAGGAATCGGCTCGACATGCGGTCGGATTTCAGAGTGAAAGTTTCAAGTTTGGAACCTAATATTTCAGAAATAATGGACTCAAAGGACAGATTTAACTCATCTCATTAAGAACTGAAAATTAAAACTAACTGTATACTGATGGAGTACTCTGTTGTAACTGTAAAAAACGTATAAATATAAAATATAAAAAGACTTAATTTGGCTCTCACTTTTTAATTTTAGGATTAGGAATTAATGAGGGTCCTTGTCACAATAGTGGCTCGATGGGGGGTCCTCGAGAAAATTTTGTTGGGAACCCCTGCTCTACGCTAACCCTGATTTCATGCGCTTAGTGCAGGTGCAATTTCCCTTAGCACAGGTGTGATAGGTGCCCGATAAGAGGCATCGCTCGCCACCCGGGAATCTCCAGGTAGGGCTGTGAACCAGAGGTGCAACGTGGGGAAAGGGGGGCAACAGCGGCCATCACCCTGGGTGCAAACCTTGAAGAACGCAACTGGGCTGCGAACGTCTCTGCCTGAAGCCCTGGAGAGTTGCTGCCAGTCCGTGTAGACAATACTGAGCTAGATGCAGGCAGGGTCTGTCTTGATAGAGGACCGCTTCCTGCATTGTTTGTCTGGGGCCAACCCTCTGTGCTTCGGGAAAGATCGCAAAGGACAAGAAAAGGTTGTTTTTGTGTGCGACAACAGCCGCACGGATGCTATCGGCCCAGAGATGGAAGGAAAAGTCAACCCCAAGCAGAGAAGAATGGCAAACCAAGATGATGGACTCTGCCAAAATGGCAAAACTAACTGGGAAGCTCGGAAGTCAAGAAGACAAGAACTTTAGAAAAAGTATGGGAAAAGTTTATTTTTCCTACTGCAAGCAGGTTAAAACATTGGCAGGGTTTTAATCACACTTGTAAAGTAACAGAAACTATGGGCAATTTAGAAGAAAAAAATACCTGGACAAATATTGATAGGCAGTTATACTGTAATTATTTTTACTAGGACTCACGGAAGGAATGGGGGGAGTCAGGAGATTCAGAGTAATCTCAGCATTTGGATTTTGAATGGATGTTTGTTGTGTGTTTATATTTTTTAAATCAAATAAAAAATATTTTTTTTAAAGAAGAAGATAAGAGGACAGCTTCCTGCTGTTTGTCTGGGGCCAACCCTCTGTGCTTCAGAAAAGCAAGTTCCAGATTTGAAAGCCTAGCTGTGACCCATCACCTCTCTCTCTCTCTCTCTCTCTCTCTCTCTCTCTCTCTCTCTCTCTCTCTCTCTCTCTCTCTCCCCACTTCCCTCTCTATCTGCCTGTCTGGCAGCGGAGAGAGGATGGGCCTGACGGACTAAGGATGCTTTTGGTCCGCTGCCCCGATCAAAGTGAATCGAATTAGTGCCTGGCTGCGTATTAATCACCGTCGCCTGGCTCCCTGCTTCAGCCTTGCCCGCTGGCAGGTGGAGAGACACCATTTGTCAAGCGGGCCGGCTAACAGATTAATCAATGCGGGGCGCTGGAGGCGGCTGCGTCGTGCCTGACGCATGCCGATCAGCACATGACGCGAGAGGGGCTGTGTCTGGCTATGTGAGTTGCAGGTGGTGCCAAATATGTGTGGGTCTTCTGGAAACACCTTCCTCGCATTGAGTAATCTAGCACCTCAGGGATAGGCGAGATATCTCTCTTAAGATATGGGGAAAGGGACATCGCTTGGTGGCAGAGGATCCGTTTATAACACAGTGGGTCCTGGGTTCAAATGCCGGCAGCTCCAGGTGGGACTAGGAATGACCTCTGCCTGAAATCTCAGGGAGCACTCTTGCTGGTCAGTGTAGACCAACCCTGGGCTGGATGGACCAGTGTTCTGACTCAGTAGAACCCAGCTTGCTGTGATCTCATTTAAACCAGCTCTTTATTTGGAACCCTGAGGACCAGTAACTTGCTTTTTTTCCAGGGCGAACGTCAGTAGTTCAATGGGAGAGCTCCTGTTTTTCACACCGAACCTCCCAGGTTCAATCCCTGCCATCTCCAGGTAGGGCAGAGTGGAAAATCTCCTGCCTCAAACCCATGTACTGAGGGAAAGCGTGCCTAAGGATGCATATAACCGTGAAGATAACATCCAAAAAGGCTTTCTGTTTTTTTTGGGGGGGGGGGGGATGGTTTTGCAGAAATGCAAAATGATGTGCATTTTAGGAGAAATTCACCCAGAAAGGCTGACAAATACTCATGAGGACTTTTCTTTCGTTTTTAATTGCAAATCACTGCAGAAATGCGGAGAATTGAATTTAAGGTTGGGAAAAAATGTGCAAGCCTGGGGACAGAAATGAACCGAGCCACCCACCCTGGTGACCCCAAGAACAGTTAGAAAACCTTCGTCCTTTTGCTCCCACAATACTGTTTATTTTCTCCGACAGAGAAGCAGTTCTATCCCAAGGAAGGATATGCCCTGTCGAGGGATCAGATTGGCTTCCGTCCACAATTGCTCTTTAGGATTCATCGTTCTTACTCTCCCCTCCCTCCCCCTCGCCTTTTCCTCTTCCCTCTTGGCTTTGGGTGGCAGAAATCTATTTGAGATCCTCCAGAGCTTGTTGTTTATGGAGTCCATGGGGCCTGCCTTGGGGCGAGCTCTTGGTGCCACGGTGGCTGGGATGGAAAGTCGCTGCTGCCCAGCGGAGCGTTTTGAAAGTGTCTCTCTTGTTTTCTCCCAGCTGTTGCCCGTAACCTCAGAAAGAAGGGAGAGGCTGTTGAACTCTGTGAAAAACGCAGACAAAGTTCACAGTTAGACTGTGGAACTCCCTCCCACAGGAGGCAGTGGTGGCCACAAGCCTAGATGGCTTTAAAGAGGACTGGGCAAATTCACAGAGGAAGGAGGGCTGTTGATGGCTACCAGCCACAATGGCTCTGCTCTGCTCCACAATCAGATGCAATTAGGCTTCTGGGTGCCAGTTCAAATCCTGCTTGCTGCTTTCCCAGAAGAAGCATCTGGTCAGCCAATGTGAGAAGAGGATGCTGGACTAGATAGGCCATTGGCCTGATCCAGCAGGATTCTTCTCACACTTGTGAGGTTTCCAGCCACCCTGCTTCCATTGATTTCTCTCTGCTGGCTGACCTGAGACTGCATGCTCATCGGGGCAGAGAGCACTTGGCTCTGGATTTTGAAAGAGCCTGCGTTTTTGGACTTCCAAAGAGATGGCGTTGTAGATTGGGATGTCCCAAGATCGATGTAGCCCTTTCTGTGGACTAAGGGAGAAAATGAGGTCGCTTTATGTGGGTTTATTTGTTTGTTTATTTATTTATTTGCTCTTCTTTGAAACTTGAGCTTCGAGGAGGGGGTGGGGGTTCTGGCACTTTCCTTCAGTTGAAAAACATGCATAAGATTTTTGGTGAAGAATGCATGTGTTTGTGGAGAAAAGCAGGCTCCCAATATGCATTGTACTGAGGGGAATTATTTGGCCTTCCCCCCCCAAAAAAAATGTATATATGGGGCAAAAGGAGAGGCAATAAATATGTTGATTGCTAGGAGAAATTTGCAGTGAAATGCTGAGTTTTTTGGGGCGATTGTTTGTTTGTTTGTTTGTTTTTTTAAAAAAGCAAAATGAAACTTGAAGTTGAGATTGTGCGAATTTGTGACCAGGTTCACAAAGCCTGATGAAGGTATGAAAGAATACCTGTGGCCCTCTTGATGCGGTCATGGACAATGGATGTTGTAGTCCAGAAATATCCGGTGAGCCTACACAGGCAACTGTTCCCTGTCCCCTTATCTAGGAAGTCAATAATTATCCCTTCATCTCCTTTGTTTCCCCCCTCTGCATTGTCTTGCAAAGTCTATAATTTTGATGGATGGCGCATTTAAAAAACAATTTTTTTAAAAAAAGAAACCTCGCATTGTTTCTGTGCTTGGGTCGAAAAGTTCTGAAGGGGAAAGTTGACGGCGGAGAAACGGCGCTTGTTTTTGCTTCTTCGATTGTGAACTAAGGCCTTGTTTTAAGGACTTTTATCTTCAAGGTCGGGAGCAGAATTCGGGGGGGGGGAGATGCTCGCAGGCGCCAGATCATGAGGGAATCAATGTGGTGGCGATGAACATCAGGCTCCCCCGCCCTTTACCTGGGCCTTGTTCAAAAGCAAACAAGAAGGGAATCAACAGGCATGTGGGAATCCAATGCATGTTTTCTACCCCAGTCCAAAATCTATGAAAATGTGAGAAGGAGGGAATCCAAACTTCCTCTATTTCCAACACCCCATTTTCTAGGCGTTGCCCGTTGTTGAGGGGTTTTGTGTGTGTGTGCCCTCCAAATTTTTGAACTTTTTAAAAAACAAACCCCAAAGTTGTGATTGTTTTCGATTGAGTTGCCTGTCAAAGACAAAGGTTTGCAGCTTTAGGGACCCCTTGGTCTAGGACAGGCATAGGCAACTTGGCTCTCCAGATGTTTTGAAACTACAATTCCCACGATCCCTGACCACTGACCCTGTTAGCTAGGGATCATGGGAGTTGTAGTTCCAAAACTTCTGGAGAGCCAAGGTTGCCTATGCCTGGTCTAGGGAAAAGGCATGTAAAAGATGGCAAGATAGAAGCTTATAAAACAATTCATGGCCTTGTTTCATGGTTTTCCTCCGTATCTCATAACCCCAGAGCAGACCTCATGCGCTGAATGCTGGGCGCTTTAGGTCAGTGAAGAGAATGGACTCCTTTCACGTAGGACATAGTTAAACTCCCCTCTTTTTCATTTTTCTATTACAGTTATAAACCACCTTTGTCTTCCAAGGAGCTCAAGGTGGTATATTCCTTCTCCCGATTTCACCCTCACAACAACTCTGTGAGGTAGGACCGGCTGAGAGAGATGGTGACGGGCTGAAGGACCACCCCAGCGAGCTTCGTGGCTGAGTGGGGATTCGAACCCTGCTCTCCCAGGTGCTAGTCCAATGCTCTAAGCTTTATGCCACGCTGGCTCTTTCAAAGCCGTCCAAATTGGTGGGCCATTGCTGCCCTCCACAGTTGTAACTTCACCGCGTGAAGACGTCCTTTCTCTTATCTGTCCTGAATCTTTCACTTCACGACTCGCAGGGTTGGGGACTTTCCTCATCTCTCGGTGTCTGGTCAGTTGCCTGGCGCTCCTCTTCATAACCGAACCCGTTGCTGCCGAACGGAGCCCTCCAGAGCTTTCGAAGCTGAGCCCTCTGAGCTCTGCTCTGCTGGCCTCAGAGGAAAGGCAGCCTTGCCACTTCCAGCGCCCTGTCCTTAATCTTATTTTAGTCACAAGGTCTGCAGGAGGTAAGTTGCTGAGGACAAGGCGTTCTCTGGAAGGAGAGGCAGGAAAACGGATCAATGACCTTGTTTGTCTCTTCTCTTTGGCCCCATGACTGAATCTGCCATCTCATGATTTCTGAGAGGAGGCGTTTAGATATTTGCAGTTTTCTTCCCTTAGAACTCTGTCCTCCACCCTCACAAGGTGGACCGTTGAGAATCAGTGGGTTGAGCAGTGTGGACGCCCAGGCAGGGTTCAACTCAGTCAATCTGGCAGTTTCCATGAACCACGAGGACTAGAGGTTTTCTTTGTTTGGGGGTGAGGAGCCGTAACTCAGTTGCTGAGCAGCTGGATTGCATGCAGAAGGTGCTGGGTTCAAACCCTGGATACTGGCCATTGCCTCAATTTAGAATCATAGAGTTGGAAAGGGCTCCAAGGGTCATCTAGTCCAACCCCCTGCAATGCAGGAATCTCAGCTGAAGCAACCACGACAGAATACTTGACTGCACACTCCAGCCTCTGGCTCCAGCAAGCTTTGTTTGCTGCTGTGGCTCTTGAGCACCCCCTGACCTGACCACTCAATGAAAATTTAAAAATAAATAGAATAAATAGTTTCTTAAAGTCTGGGGAAGTGAAAAGGACTTAGAATTATAGAGTTGGAAGAGACCACAAGGGCCATCCAGTCCAACCCCCTGCCAAGCAGGAAACACCATCAAAGCATTCCTGACATATGGCTGTCAAGCCTCTGCTTAAAGACCTCCAAAGAAGGAGACTCCACCACACTCCTTGGTAGCAAATCCCACTGTCGAACAGCTCTTACTGTCAGGAAGTTCTTCCTGATGTTTAGGTGGAATCTTCTTTCTTGTAGCTTGAATCCATTGCTCCGTGTCCGCTTCTCTGGAGCAGCAGAAAACAACCTTTCCCCCTCTTCTATATGACATCCTTTTATATATTTGAACATGGCTATCATATCACCCCTTAACCTTCTCTTCTCCAAGCTAAACATGCCCAGCTCCCTAAGCCGTTCCTCATAAGGCACTGTTTACAGGCCTTTGACCATTTTGGTTTCCCTCCTCTGGACATGTTCCAGCTTGTCAGTATCCTCCTTGAACTGTGGTGCCCAGAACTGGACACAGTACTCCAGGTGAGGTCTGACCAGAGCAGAATACAGTGGTACTATTACTTCCCTTGATCTAGATGCTATACTCCTATTGATTCAGCCCAGAATTGCATTGGCTTTTTTCAGCTGCTGCATCACACTGTTGACTCATGTCAAGTTTGTGGTCTACCAAGACTCCTAGATCCTTTTCACATGTACTGCTCTCAAGCCAGGTGTCTCCCATCCTGTATTTGTGCCTTTCGTTGTTGTTTTTTGCCCAAGTGTAGTACTTTACATTTCTCTCTGTTAAAATTCATCTTGTTTGCTTTGGCTCAGTTGTTTAATCTGTGAAAGTCATTTTGAAGTGTGATCCAGACCTCTGGGGTATTAGCCACCCCTCCCAATTTGATGTCATCTGCAAACTTGCTCAGGATGCCCTCAAGACATCCCCTTTTTGGGGTTTCATATGCAGAAGAAGAGTCATGTGAGACAGGCTAAAAGGAGCTCCTCTAGTCCAGCAACCTTTTACTCATAGAAACAAAATGGCCCAAAGAACCTAGGAATCCAGATAGACTGCAACTAAACCTGGAGGTTCCACTAGAGCATCAGAAGAGCCTGGATGCTGGATCAGGCCAAAGGGGGCCTATCTAGGGCAGCGTCCTGTTGGCACAACGGCCAGCCACATGCCGCAAAGGGAACCCCGAAAGGACGACAGCAACTCTCCTCCTTTGCCGTCCCCAGCAACCGACATTCAGAGTGGCACCTTCTTCTCTTGTAGTTTCAAGTGTCAGCAGGTGTATATTTGGTGTTGGTGATGGTTGCTTTTTTAGTGATTATTCCCTTCTTCTTCCACTCTGGCGTTGCTAACTGGCAGGATTGCCGAGGAAGCCGCAAAGCTCTCCTTGTAGCACGGAGGCAGGCCGTAATCCCGCCGGTTCAATACAGGTTGCAGCGGGTCACGGAGAGGGGATTAAAAAGCAAACTGGTTGCCTGCGTGAGCATCACGATCTCGGCAAAGGCTGCGAATCCCTTTATCTCCCTCTTCCTTGCGCTCCTGCCTGCCTGCCGTTCCTGGAGCTCTTCCACTTCCAAACACCCGGCACTGCGCTGTAATTTGTCCTTTGTGTTCGTTTATAATTATGACATGTAAAATAAAATTTGATGAGCCGGGGAGGGGGGGTCAGCGTGGATTCAGGAGTGCAGGATTCTCACCCAGCAACACTCACTGTTCTGAGAAGAGAAGGGGAATGTGAAGTGTTCATGTTCCTAGTCCTCATAGCCAGGAGGGTTTCTGGGTAATGCATGGATGAAAAACCTCAGAAACCAGAGGTTCAAAACAGGGTGGCAAGGTTCAAAATCTGTCCGTCCCTCCCCTCAGCCAGATTTTGTGTGACTGGATAGATTTGGTGAGGTTTTCCCTGGTTTACTTACTTATTTATTTAGTGACAAGAAAGTGGTTTAAGTGCTGCAAGGATAAGTATATAGGTTTGGATATTTTTTTGGCTTTGTTTTCTGATTTGTGTTCTCCCCCTCTCTTCCTGAGAAATGAGTCGTAATCATAAACGGAGCCTCCAGGTTCAGGAGCAGCCTATCCACAAAAGCCACTCGGCTCAGGAACAGTGGCAGGGCACTGCTGCTGCTGCTTTTGTACCCAAGCTTGTGGGCTTGTCAAAAGCCCTTGTCTGAACAGCTGTTGGAGGCTGGACCGGGTGGGGAAGACGACAACTCTGTATGATCTCGCATCAGGGTCCTTAACATCCTTAACGGGTGCTGGTGTCCTCTGCCGGCACACCACAAACTTTTAAAAAAGGATTGGGCACATTCTTGGAGGAGAAAGGGGTTCTGTTGACCTCGCTTGGCTAAATGGAGCCTCTGTAGTCCAGCGCAGTCTGTCTGTGCACCACAGAGTTCTTGATCTGTGGCCTGGGACGCAGCCAAAAGAGGAAGCAGCCTGACTTTTCTCCTCTGCATTTCATTCCAGGCCCCCCTAGAGCTCCCGCAAATCTCGCATTTGCTTGGCATCTCCTTTTGGTTCCCAGGACACAGCTCTCAACCTTCTCTCTCTCTCTCTCTCTCTCCCCCCCCCCCCCAACCAGCCCTATGCCTCCCCACCCAAATGAAGTGTGTCTGTCAGGAGGAGGGTCATCGGACCAGCATGGGACGGCCAGCTTTGAAGAAGCAATTTAGAGATGAACGGGCAGTCAGGAGGGGCAGAGAGAGAGAAATAGAAAGACCCCCTTCTCTCTCTCTCTCTCTCTCTCTCTCATTACAAGTTTGCCCGCTTGCCTGCCTGCTTACAGACAGTGCGCCAAGTGTGCTTTGTTGAGTGGCGGGCGAAATCTTGGCAGTTGTTTCCCCCAGAAGCACCAGCCCTGTTCCACCGCGCAGCCCCAGGTTGCAGAGGCAGCTGTGGTGTGCCTCTGAGCACTCCTTTTCCCTCTTATTAAATGCGGCGGGTTTGAATTCAGGTGCCGCGTTGAGCGAGGTTTCCGGCTGGTTGGGAATCGGGGTCCGTGCCGGCGACAGATGGGCGAGATTCCTGATCGGGGACAGGACACGTCTTCCTCAAGATCCTGGGGTGGAATAAATATGAGGGGGCTCACTTGCCTCCCCATCTGTCTGAATTTATGAAAACTTTCCGAGTGTGAGGATGTTCTGAGGCTAAAAGAATGCAGACGGGGACATTTTTAAGAGGTGTCCCTGGGCCCTTTTGCATTCCCGCCCCAAATCTCCTTTTTCGTTAATTACTATTATGATTATAGATCTGATTTATGAATCACTTGTTGCCTGAAAGGTCTCCAAGAGGCAGTGTGGCCTAGTGGTTAGCCCCTCAGATTATTAATTATTATTAATTGGATTTCTATCCCAGCTTCACTCCAATGAGCTCAAGATGGCGTCCATAGTTCTCACCCCTCCATTTTATCTTCGCAACACCCCTGTGAGGTTGAGCGGTGAGAGGCAGTGACTGGCCCAAAGTCACCTTGAGTGGGGATTCGAACCCTGGTCTCCCAGCTCTTACACTAGGGCTAGGTGATACCAGCTTTTCGACAATGTATGAAGCTCTCCAGAGTTTCATAGCATCATAGGCCTGGTTAAAAAGGAATCTTTTTGTCTGGCGCCTAAAGGTGTATAATGAAGGCGCCAGGCAAACTTCCCTGGGGAGAGCATTCCACAGACCGGGAGCCACTGCAGAGAAGGCCCTGTTCTCGTGTTGCCACCCTCCGGACCTCTCAAAGAGGAGGCACACGAAGGAGAGCCTCAGAAGATGATCTCAGGGTCCAGGTAGGTTCATATGGAAAGAAGCAGTCCTTGAAGTATTGTGGTTCTGAGCCGTTTAAGGCTTTACAGGTCAGAACCAGCACTTTGAATTGGGCCTAGAAACTAATTGGTAGCCAGTGCAGTCGGACCAGGATCAGTGTAATAGGCTCACACCGTCTTGCTGGCCACTGAATTCTGCACCAGATGAAGTTTCCAAACCGTCTTCAGAGGCAGCCCTACATATAACACATTGCAGTAATCTAACCTTGAGGTTACAAGAGCATAGACAACAGCAGTTAGGCTATCCCTGTCCAGATAGGGGCGTAGCTGGGCCACCAGCCAAAGCTGATGAAAGGCACTCTGGGCCACTGAGACCACCTGAGCCTCGAGCGACAGCAAAGGATCCAGGAAGACCCCCCCCCCCAAGCTACGTACCTGCTCCACCAGAGGAAGTGTAACCCTATCAAGAGCAAGAGTTTCCCGCAAGGAATTTCCCAGTCCTTTCAGGGTTGAACCCGGGGCTTTTTGAACCTGCAGAGAGGGTGCTGGAACCCTTCTCTTCAAAACAAAGTAAGGTTCTAGTCCTTGTGGGGCAGAGGGCTGGTGCAAAGGAGGTTTTTTGGGGGGGGGTGAAAGGTGGGGTCTTTTTCGTGCAGAGCAGCCGTTCCCCTGCTGAGCTACAGCCTTTCCCTGTCCCTTGCTGGAAACGAGAAGCTCAGCTCTCCCTGCTGTGTGGCTCTGATGATGAGACTGGCACAGACGCGGTCAGGCGGGAGCCAAATATATATATGTTTTCCGCTCGGGTTCCCCCACCTTCGACATCTCACTCAGGGCCGCCGAGACGATCTTTCTCCTTTCGTTAGGTTGATTAGACACTCCCCTCCTGCTGAGAGCGGAGAGGGGGTGCAAATCTGTTGCTTGTCCGAAATTTGGGGCAGAGAGGCAGTGCAGAGAAGGGCAGCCTCAGCAGGATTCAGGGCGGGGGACGAATGCACCCCTAGCTATAAAAAATGGGGTCTCCGTCTTTCTCCCAAATGTCTTGGAGCCGAAAATCTGGGGTTGCTCGGCCCTTCCCGGCGGGCAGCTGAGGTCTTGCGAGATGCTCTGGTTTTGCCTTCCGCAGCACCCTGCTTTTTGAGGCATTCTTCCTGGTAACCCCTTTGCCCAGGAAATGTCAACGCGCAATGTTGTAGCAGTGGGAGTAAAACAAAGCACGTTCCTAGTCCTCATGGTTCTGGATGAAGGACTTCGTGGAGATGTAGGTAGCTGCTTTCTACCCGTTCAGGCCATTGGTCCATCTAGCTCAGGCATCCCCAAACTTCGGCCCTCCAGATGTTTTGGACTACAATTCCCATCATCCCTGACTACTGGTCCTATTAGCTAGGGATCATGGGAGTTGTAGGCCAAAACATCTGGAGGGCCGCAGTTTGGGGATGCCTGATCTAGCTCAATATTTCCAACACTGATTGGCAGCAGCTCTGCAGGGCTTCTCTCGCAACCCTACCAGGAGATGATGGAAATTGAACCAGGGACCTTCTGCATTCAACGCAGGTGTTCTCCCGCAGAGCTGTGGCCCTTCCCCAAGATTTTGAGCAGATAGTGATCAGAAAGGATGAAGGATTTTCACAAGGGTCCCCCAGTGGGGCGGCCTATAGATCATGACCCAGACCTCGAGTGCGAATGCAGCTAAGAAGACCAAGCCAGTGTTTTATGTATGAATAGATCAATGTGCTCGTTGCTGGTTTGCATGTTAATTTTGGCACTTGCTTAGAGGGGAGGGACGTTGCCAAGTAAGTTAACGTGCCCCGGGTTAATCCATCTTTACTATTTGCAACAGAATGTAACAGTTACGTTCCGGGGATTGGCGAATCGAAGCCATTGCAGCTCATTTGGTGGCGACTTTTTATCCCCGTGTTAAAAACAAAGCAAAACAATTGGGGGCTGCTTGCTGACATTTTCCTCCGGGCCTTTTCGCAAAAACGCCCTCTTTGCTTTTGAAGTGAAACAAGACTAGATTATTGCCATCTTGAAAGTTAAATGCAGCTTTCCCGCAAGGTGCCAGAGTTCACTTCCTCCTCCTCCCTCCTAATCCTCATTTCCTTTTGTGCCGTGGCTTTTCAAGAGCGTTAAGAGCAAAAGGCTGTCTTGTCGCCGAAAAGTTGCTTTGTCTGGGGGGAGCTGGGAAAAAGAGGGTCAAAAGGCCTTCATTAATTCAGGAGTCGTGAACCTCAGGCCGCCCTCGGGACCAAAAAGAGAGAGGCTATGGAATGCATCCTTGAACTGTTTTCAGGCCTCTCGTTTGCCTGGATGGAAGACCATGTGGTGGTGTCAATGGCTGGCCTACCTCACAGGCTTGTAGTGAACATAAAAGGAAGAAGTGGAAAATCTTTGAGTTCTGTGGAGGAATGAAGGCAGGGTACACATCATCCGCAGACAGAAGCAGCAATACTAGAGAGGTGGTGCGTGGGTCAGAGTGTCTGGCCGTTAACCAGAAGGTTGGTGGTTTGATCCCACCCAGGGACGGCTGTGGGCAGGATTCCTGCATTGCAGGGGGTTGGACTAGATGACCCTCGGGGTCCCTTCCAGCTCTACAATTCGATGATTCTGAATGCTAGTTGCAGGAAACCGCAGGAGGGTAGAGGGCTTTTGTGCTCAAATCCTGTTTCTTAGTGGTTTCCGAGAGGCAACTGGGTGGCCAATTGAAGAACAGGGTGCTGGACTTAAGAGGGGCCTGATCCAGCAGGCCCTTCTTACGTTCTTAAGAAATAAAAATCAAAATCTGGGGACGAAAGAAAGAAAGAAAGAAAGAAAGAAAGAAAGAAAGAAAGAAAGAAAGAAAAGAAAGAAAGAAAGAAAGAAAGCAGGCGGGCTAAATTTTACTCGCATCCATTAATGCCGGCGGATCTGCTCTGGGTCCGCTGTGCCCATGGATTCCAATGGGTCTACTCATCCAGCCCACTGCCTGGCTGGCTGGAATCCACAGGCTGCCTCAGATTCAGAGATTTACCTCTGACAGGCCTTTTCTAAAGATCCTCGGCCTTAATCCCATTAAATACACACCATTTCCTGCCCAGACACCAAGCTGGGGACCACGTCCTACCTTCCTCCCCGTCTGCGGCCTGGCCTTGGAAGCCACCCGGCAGTGAGGCTTTCCTGGAAAACTGCCTGCTTCTTCCTCCCTGGGAGGAAGGAAATCTACAGGGCTGGCTTTGTCAACCTGGGCAATTTCAACCAGGTTTCATTTGCAGGCTTCAAGAGAAACAGCAGAGAATCTGGGAGTGGTCTCTCTTCTGCCACATTACTCCAATCCACAAATGACGTTGGCACTACTTGCCTGCATTCGTGGACCCTTGTCTTCTTTATAAAATTGTGCAGCTGGAAGGGACTCCAAGGATAACATAGTCCAACCGCTTGCAGTGCAGAAATATGCAGCTGGATCAAAACTGCAACCTGCCTCTGGCTTTTCCGTCGCCTTAAACGAGCTGTCCCAGTCAGTGGGACTCCTCCTCCTCCTCCTCCTCTGCCTGCAACCTCCACAGCGGAGCCTCTGAGCATGTGCAGACTGCCGCCACCTCTTCCTCTGGGCCCCAACCTCCCCATGCGGTGATCTGGCCCCCGAGCTCACCTGTTGTGAGCTTCAAGTGGGCATTTGAACTCGGATCTCTCCTAGGACTAACCACTGCACAACACTGCCTCTTTTTTTTTAAGAGAGAGGAAAATTTAGCATATTTTGGGGTTCTGCTTGCGTTTTTGTTTTTTTGCTTGCCCTGGATTTTATTGCAATCATGCTCTCCTGTGCACAGCGGCTAATTTTTCTTCCTGTTTCCAAGTGGTGGGAAAGAGAGGTGTGTGTGTGTGTGTGTGTGTGTGTGTTGGTTCCTCTCCCCCCCCACCCAAAAAAAGGTACAAGCCCCATTTCTGCTTGCTGCGTAAGTGACTCCCGTGTCCCCCTCCTCTGCCGCTTCCATATTCCGCATTCGCAACGGCAACGGGGCCTGAATTATTTATAGTTTAATTTCCAATGTGAGCGCCAGAGCGCAGGAGCCCTGCGGACAGAGGGGGAGAGCTGGGGAGGGGGAGACCTGGGCCAACCGGATTCCTTCGCTGCTGCCCCCTGGTGGCCGGAACAAGGTGGACCCACACATGGGGAGGGGTCTCCCACCTTGAAGCCCCCCCCCAGGGTTCCCCCCTGCAAGTCGATCCGGTGCAGAAGAAGCCGGAAGAGGATTGGAGCTGTCCGTACCTGGAAGGAAAACTGCAAGGCAGAAACAGCGAAACCCGAGGGCCGCCTTGCCTTCCAGGGGCCGCATGCCAGTGGTGGGTGGAGCCAGAGGCCCGAGTGCTAATCCTGCCTCAGATTTGGCAAAATGTGATGCTGATTCCCGCCCCCCCCCCCTGGTCCAGAAACTTGTTGAATTGTTCTTTCATTCGGGATCCTTATTTTGAGGGAGGCGTTCTGTCCGAGGAATTGTGGTGTCAGCTGTGAGGTTGGTATATACCGGTATATACACACAAAAAGAGCTATAAAGGATGTCTGTGTGTTTGCCGGAAGCCGTGAGGGAGGGGCTGGTTCCAGGTTTGATTGCTGAAGTCTTCTCTAGGTAGGGCTGAGGAAAGAGCCCCAGGCTGCAAACTGCTCAGCTTTAAAACGCTTTGATTCCAAGATCTGTGTTCATGAGGACTAGAAGCCTGCTCAGCTTTAAAATGCTTGGATTCCAAAAATCTCATTTCAGGGGGACTAGAAGTCTGCTCAGCTTTAAAACACTTTGATTCCAAGAATTTCTGTTCATGAGGACTAGAAGCCTGCTCAGCTTTAAAACGCTTTGAGTCCAAGAAGGTAGTAGAAAGCCTAACAATGTGATGTGGAACCCTGTCAGCACCTCCCCAAAACCCTGACGACACAGTTTTCTCAAACTCCCCGCTTTCCGCCCCAAAAGTCATCTCTCTCTCTCTCTCTCTCTCTCTCTCTCTCTCTCTCTCTCTCTCTCTCTCTCTCTCTCTCTCCCTGCTTTATGGGGAGGCAGCAAGACAGCTGGAGAATTCTCTAAAATTAGCCCATCGTTGCTCAGAGGCGCCGGAATATAATGTGGAGTTGATGAGAAGTAATATATTAAATTTACATCGAAGATGGCCCAGGGTAAGGATTAGACTGGCGTGTGGGGGGCTCTGGATTTTAATTGGCATAATATTTCATTTAATTACATTGTCTAATTTCGGAGACCACGCCATCGCAGGGTCTTAAATCTTAATGCGAGGAGGGAATCTTTTGCAGCGCCTGGCCCCATAATGGGGGGCCGTTAGCTCGTTGCGATCAATTCGGTGACAAGGTTTTAACTCCTTAGCGGGTAGCTAAGTGGCACGTCTTAAGCCGACTGAGGAAGCCAGACACCCGCGAGGACTGATATTCATACTTTCTGAGTGGGAGGGCGGATATAGAATAGAGCAGCCAACACTCTCCCCTCACCCCCAGCCATATCTTCACAGGGTGCTGGCTCGAACACCGGGTTGCCAACTTTTCTCCCAGCCCTCGCTCCTCCGCCTTAAGAACACGCACGGTCTGCAGATGGCAGCGGCTGATCACGCTTCTCCCTGCCTCTTCTCCCCCACTGGTTTCGTAAGAAGAGACCAGTTAGCTGGATCAGGCCAAAGGGGACCTGTCTGATCCAGCATCCTCTTCTCGCAGTGGCCGAATGCCAGGAGAAATCCAGATAGACTGTCTCTGCACCTGGAGGCTCCATCAGAACTTCAAGCCAATGGGAGATCGGACCAATGGGAGATGGACCAATGGCCCGCCTAGTCCAGCCTTCTGTGCTCACAGTGGCCAATCAGATGCCCCAAAGGGGAAGCAGGAACTGAGCTCTCGTTTGTCTTGTGGTTTCCAGCAGCTGGTTTCTACAGAGCGAGCTGCAGTTGGCAGCCACAGGAGAGAGCCAGGCAGAGACAGGGGGTTTTTTTTGGTCAGTTGGCAAGCCCAGTTGCACAAGAAACAGGAGCTTAATGCAGTTCTACCACGGCCTGGAGGTGTAGCAACAGGCTGCTATCCTTGTTGAACATCTGCCTGCCCTGGGTCAGCTCGATTCAAGAAGATTTCTGGGTAAAGGCGACGAGCGGCAATGCATTAGGCGATGAGCTTCATCCTGCCTCCCAAGGCTGCGAATGATTAAGCTACTTTTATTAGTCAGATACTAAGAGTTTTGCCACAGTTCCTGGCCCTTTGAGCCACTTATGGGATCTGTGAAGTTGGGTAAAAAGATTGCAGCTCCCAGCATGCACCACTTCCTGACCTTGGGGGCTACTTGGTGAGTAGGGAATCAGAAGGAAGGGTGGGCAGGAGTCTCCTGCACACAAGAAAAGCGTCTGATTTGCTTTTTGGGAAGAGAGAGTGTGACATATATATGTCAGTTCCTTTTCTTTGTGCTCAGAGTAGCATACTCCACCAATGTCCTGGGGGAAACAGGACATCCCGTGGTTTTTATATCGCAAAAGAACGGCGGCCTATCCATTTAGGTCTGCTGCTTCTCCTTTATACCAGCTGCTTCTTCCGAACCATGAGGACTGGAACCTTACTTTGTTTTAAAGGGAAACTCGGCAGCTCAGTGGTAGAGCATCTGCCTTGCAATAAATCTGCTAGCACATTTGCAAAGCTAAGCAGAGTCCAGTATGGTGTCAAATTGAGATGGGGACCACGAAATCCCTGCATTGCAAGGGGTTGGGCTAGATGACCCCCAGAGGTCCCTTCCAATTTTACGAGTCCATGAGGCCCCACAGAAAACGTTCAGAGGAGGCGCAAGTGGCCTAAAGTGGTGCTCCACTTCTGCGGAGGAGGAGCTGCGAATAGCATTTTGGCACGCAAGGGAAACCGCCGGCACTTTTTTCATCCTCGATAGGAACACTTTCTCTCTGGCGATGCACAGAGGCTGTTCTGCATGCGAAGCAAGAACGAGGCAAGCGCACGATTTGCTTCTCTTTGACGGCCGCCTCCTTCCCCGCCACGAATGTGCCAGCCGAGCCGAGGATTCGAACGCAGGACAGCCTGGCCCCGGGGATTTCCGCGGCCAGAAACTGGGCTGAGAGGTTTGGCACCTGCCCAATCTGAGGCGGCAGGCTCTGGCCTAGCGGCAGTGAGATGTGAGGGGCCGGCGTGCCGTTCCCTCGGCGACAGGCCCTGTTCGCCCGCGCGAGTCCCTGGCGAGCCACCCACCGACATCGCAGTCACGCCAGCTTCTTAATGGCCTTAAACTTGGGGGCGTATTCCCTCTTTCAGAGAGGAATAAATCCCCCTGTTCCTCCCGGCGTCTGAAAGGCACCGTCCTTCTTAAGTGGCAAGCGGCTCCGATGTGAGGCGAGGCCAGCACAGATTACTGCCGAGAGGGCCCAGGGGAGAGGCCCCCTCCCTGCTTGGCTGCAGCTCTGTGAAGCGGAGCTTAATCACTCTGCGTTTAGGTGGTGAATATTGGGTGCAGAGGCGGGGTGGCTTTGCAAGAGCATCACAAGATCCAGGCCAAAAGTCCAGCCCAAGCATCCTTTCCCCGCGGTGGCCAAATGCCCCAAAGTACTTAGGGATCCAGATAGACTGCCTCTGGAGCTGGAGGTTCCATTAGGACAGGCCAGCCTAGCCCAGGATCTTGGTCTCGCAGTGGCCCAACGGGAAGCTGGCAAGCAGGACCCGAGTAGAAACTCTCCCCTTTCAGCAACTGATATTCAGAAGCATGCCTTTTTTAAAAAATCTGTGCTGTGTTAACTTATCCTAAACACCTTCTGCTTCCTAATATCTATATCTATCTATATCTATCTATCTATCTATCTATCTAATGTAAAAAGGGCATGTGGGTACATTTCCACTTTTCACCAAAACCGCTTGACAGATAGCGTTCAAATTTGCACACAACGCCCCATGCTACTATGAGTAGACAGGTGTCACACCTGCGCAAGGTAAAAAACCCAAAACCCCATGTTTCAGAACACGCAACTCACCCCAAAGTGCATGCTGGGAAAAAGAAGCCAGAAGAGGTTGCAAAACAGCACCCTCTAGCAGTGGCTACACAGGTACTGCAGCTAGAAAAACCTTCGCCCTCTATTGGCGGCTACACTGGTACTGCAATTAGAAAACCTTCGCCCTCTCCACAGCACCTCAGCTCGCCTTTACAGACTAGGCCGGATGAAGGTGGGGACTCGCCTGTTGGGGGGAGGAGGGGACGGAATAGGTCATGGGTCGGGACGGGACAGGGTGGGGGGAATCACAGGGATGAACCGGGGTGGGAGGGGTGGAATACGTCATGGATCGGGACAGGATGGGGGGAAACACAGGGATGAGCCACAGCAACACGTGGCCGGGCCACCTAGTAAAATATAAAATCTCTCAGCAGCACCCAGGCCTAATGTAAGGGGGTATAAGTAGTTAGCAGAAGCTGTGAGAACGGATCACCAGAGAATCTTTGGCATCATCTGAATGCTGGCATCTTCTGCAAAGTCACTGAGGGCTAGCGACTTGTTCGCTTCTGTGTTTTAAAGAAGCAGTGAGCTGTGGAAACAAGACTACTGAGTTTGGGAGTCCTTAAAGCAGAAAGAGCGCCTGCCCATTCTGCAAAGTTCACAGGTTGTGATCTTTTACTCAGTTTGAGTAAAATAACGAACCTAAATTGCTCGTGTTTATTAACACCAAGAGAAGTAAGGGCTAGCAACTGGCTGTACCCCTGTATTTTGCTAAGCTACATTCCCTGTTCATGAGGACTAGAAGCCTCCTCAGGTCAAATGAGAACTTAGAACTGTAGAATTGTAGAGTCGGAAGGGACCCCGCGGGTCATCTAGTCCAGGCATAGGCAAACTTGGCCCTCTAGATGTTTTGGGACTTCAACTCCCATCATCCATAGCTAGCAGGACCAGTGGTCAGGGACGGTGGGAATTGTAGTCTCAAACCATCTGGAGGGCCAAGTTTGCCTATGCCTGATGCCTGCCTGCAATGCAGGAACTTGTTTGAGACGTTCCCTCTTCATGAGGACTAGAAGCCTCCTCAGGTCTAATGAAAAGACACACACCGACATACACACACACCGGGACCCTGCGGAGCCTCTCTTTCAGAGGAGGGGAGCCCATCTTGCCGTAGCGGTATTCTGCTTTTGCTTGGGAGCTGTGAAGGAAAAAAAAGACCTGGGCATGGCGGTGGGGGTGGGGGGATGAGAGAGGAGCATTTGCGCTGCCTCCTCTCCTTCAGTTAAAGCTTGGAGGGAGGGGGGCGGAAGAAAATAGCAGTTGTGGCTCTCGCTACATGACGGTCTGTAATAAGCACGGAAGGCTGTAAGACCATAGTAATGAGTTTTTGATACCGGGATTGTGCTGGGTGCGAGGTTAGAGAAGCGTCTGTTTGTGCCTCTGCGTCACTCTTTATCTGCGACTCCAGCCCATCTCCAACAAATGCCCAATTTTCAGGAAAGTGCTCGTATTTCCGAGGAGGGGACTCTGGATTCTGATAGGCACCCCCCCCCAAAAAAATAAAAAATTATCTTCTTAACGCTCCCCCCCCTCCCAAGTGTTTTCGGTGCAGGTGGGATAAGATTCCCTCCACTTTTCCCACCCCAGGACTGGAAAAGAAACCCGTTTCCTGGTGACTGCCTTGTTAAAAGTGACGGCGTCCTGTGTTTGCATCCTTGCAAAAACATGGAGGCAATGGAGCCCCGTCTTCCTCCAAAAGTGGGGTGCTTGTGGGCATCTGGGCAGTGTGGGTCTCCATCGCACATCAGCTTCATCAGCACGATGATAGCAGCTGTGGTCGGACAGCTTCTGCAAGGCCGCGGCGGGTTTCTAGTCCTCAAGAATGTATGGAGAGCCCTGAAGTCCAGGCTCCTGTTCCTCGCAGCGGCCCCAAAGAGCCTAGGAATCTAGATAGACCGCCTCTGCAGCTGGAGGTTCTGCAAGAAGCTAGGAAAGAACCCTGTTGGGCCAGGCCAAAGGGGGCCACCTAGTCTGGCACCCTTTTCTCACATTATAATCATATTATCCCCCCCCCCACACACACACACACTGGGCAGCTTACAGCATATATAAAAACATAGTAAAGCATCTTAAGCAGGTCACTGGGGATTTTTTAATTTATATTATTATTAATAATGATAATAATAATAATTTATTTATTATTTATACCCCGCCCACCTGGCTGGGTTTCCCCAGCCACTCTGGGCGGCTTCCAACAGAAGTATTAAATTACAATAATCTATTAAACACAGAGGAATTATACCAGAAAGATATGGAGGTTTCGTACACCCCAGGTAGTGTGGTTGCTGACCTTGAGCCAGACATCTTGGAGAGTGAAGTCAAATGGGCCTTAGAAAGCACTGCTAATAACAAGGCCAGTGGAAGTGATGATATTCCAGCTGAACTATTTAAAATTTTAAAAGATGATGCTGTTAAGGTGCTAAATATGAAATTTACAGTGTCGTACTCCATTAAAGAAAATATGTTTAAAATGTTTTACCGCTGGTATCTGACACCTGCCAAGCTCTCCAAAATGTATAAGAGTATATCGGATCGATGCTGGAGGTGTGGGGAAGTAAGAGGGGATTTTATGCATATGTGGTGGAGATGTCAGATGATTAAAGAATTTTGGAATGCAGTATATGAAGAATTGAAAAAAATTTTTAGGCTAAACTTTCAAAAAAAGCCAGAAGCTTTTTTGTTGGGAATTCTGAACAAGGATATACCGATTAAGTATAAGGAGATTTTTTTATATGCCTCAGCAGCCGCTCGGCTGCTAATTGCGGGCAGGTGGAAAGGGGACATTGTCCCAACCATTAATGAGTGGCAAAATAAATTGTCAGATATGGTAAACTTAGCCCAATTAACAGACAATCTAAGGGGAATCACCAAACAGTCGTTTGCAAAAAAATGGGATATGTTTGAGAGATATATACAAGAGAAAAATAATTATAATGTATTATCCATGGCAGCCATAGAATGACCGGCTTTGTATTAGAGATTATAAGAGTTATGGGTATGATTGGATTCATTGTGGTACAAAAGAAATTATAAGAAGATGAAGAGGAAAGTATGTACTTTGCAAAAAAAGATGAGAAGCACTATGGGAGGCGATGGGAAGTCAACATCACAATAATAGTATAAATGATTTTGTTATCTTTGTGTTTGAAGATTAATTATCATTTGAGTTAAGGTTTTTTTTGGATATATTGTAATATTTGTCATAAAAATTTGGTATGTTTGTTTTTGGAATAAACTTCAATAAAAAATTTTTTTTTAAAAAAAAGATGCTGTTAAGGTGCTACACCCAATATGCCAGCAAGTTTGGAAAACTCAGCAATGGCCAGAGGATTGGAGAAGATCAGTCTACATCCCAATTCCAAAGAAGGGCAGTGCCAAAGAATGCTCCAACTACCGCACAATTGCGCTCATTTCACACGCTAGCAAGGTTATGCTTAAAATTCTACAAGGCAGGCTTAGGCAGTATGTGGACCGAGAACTCCCAGAAGTGCAAGCTGGATTTCGAAAGGGCAGAGGAACCAGAGACCAAATAGCAAACATGCGCTGGATTATGGAGAAAGCTAGAGAGTTCCAGAAAAACGTCTACTTCTGCTTCATTGACTATGCAAAAGCCTTTGACTGTGTCGACCACAGCAAACTATGGCAAGTTCTTAAAGAAATGGGAGTGCCTGATCACCTCATCTGTCTCCTGAGAAATCTCTATGTGGGACAAGAAGCTACAGTTAGAACTGCATATGGAACAACTGAGTGGTTCAAAATTGGGAAAGGAGTACGACAAGGTTGTATATTGTCTCCCTGCTTATTTAACTTATATGCAGAATTCATCATGCGAAAGGCTGGACTAGATGAATCCCAAGCCGGAATTAAGATTGCCGGAAGAAATATCAACAACCTCAGATATGCAGATGACACAACCTTGATGGCAGAAAGCGAGGAGGAATTAAAGAACCTTTTAATGAGGGTGAAAGAGGAGAGCGCAAAATATGGTCTGAAGCTCAACATCAAAAAAACCAAGATCATGGCCACTGGTCCCATCACCTCCTGGCAAATAGAAGGGGAAGAAATGGAGGCAGTGAGAGATTTTACCTTCTTGGGCTCCTTGATCATTGCAGATGGTGACAGCAGTCACGAAATTAAGAGACGCCTGCTTCTTGGGAGAAAAGCAATGACAAACCTAGACAGCATCTTAAAAAGCAGAGACATCACCTTGCCGACAAAGGTCCGTATAGTTAAAGCTATGGTTTTCCCAGTAGTGATGTATGGAAGTGAGAGCTGGACCATAAAGAAGGCTGATCGCCGAAGAATTGATGCTTTTGAATTATGGTGCTGGAGGAGACTCTTGAGAGTCCCATGGACTGCAAGAAGATCAAACCTATCCATTCTTAAGGAGGTCAGCCCTGAGTGCTCCCTGGAGGGACAGATTGTGAAGCTGAGGCTCCAGTGCTTTGGCCACCTCATGAGAGGAGAGGAATCCTTGGAAGGGACCCTGATGTTGGGAAAGATTGAGGGCACTAGGAGAAGGGGACGACAGAGGACAAGATGGTTGGACAGTGTTCTCGAAGCTACGAACATGAGTTTGACCAAACTGCGGGAGGCAGTGCAAGACAGGAGTGCCTGGCGTGCTATGGTCCATGGGGTCACAAAGAGTCGGACACGACTAAACGACTAAACAACAACAACAACAACAAAAATTAAACATTAAAAGCTTCCCTAAAAAGGGCTGCCTTCAGATGTCCTCTAAAAGTCTGGTACCGTAGTTGTTTTTCTCTTTGACATCTGCTGGGAGGGCGTTCCACAGGGCGGGTGCCACTATCGAGAAGGCCCTCTGCTTGGTTCCCTGTAACTTGGCTTCTTGCAACAAGGGAACTGCCAGAAGGCCCCCTGCACTGGACCTCAGTGTCCGGGCAGAACGGTGGGGGTGGAGACGCTCCTTCAGGTTTTCCCCCTTCCTCCTCCTCTTGAGGTACTTCATCAGGTTTCATCAACCCAGATGATCCCTCTAGGCTAGGGGATCCTCAGCATGACATTCGGGGAGGGGGGCTGCCTGCTCTCAACCTGTGGCTCCTCCTCCGAGGTGTTTGCATTGAGGACCAGGTCAGGGGTAGGTGAAAACAGGGCAGCCACCTTTGCTCTGGCAAATTACAATTAAATCTGTCTGTGCTTGGCTACTCAGAACTGCAATACATGACCTTTCACATATCCTTTCACACATATGCATTCGGATAAGACCCCTAACTTGGGGTGGGGGTGGGAGGGGGGGAGCAGGACAAATTGTATCCTGTATTGACATACCCTCCATCATTTCTCTGATAAAAACAGGGAAACGGGTAAAACAGGGATGTCCTAGTCTATTAATACCGTAATAATAATAATAATAATAATAATAATAATAATAATAATAATATCAGTGTTTTTTTCTGAGGGGATGCACATACACCTAAACATTTTGTGAATCTTTGTAATTTTGTCCGTTTACTGTATTTATTTCCCCCGATTTGAACTATAAAATGGTGATTATCTTGAGTCAAAATGAGAGCACAGTACCCCTAAACAAATTTTTTATAGAAAAAAACACTTGTTGTTGTTGTTGTTGTTGTTGTTTTACTATTTAGGCCCCACCCATCTGATTGGGCTGCCCCAGCCACTCTGGGCGGCTTCCAACGTATATTAAAACATAATGAAACATTAAACATTATTGAAAAATTCCCTATAGCATTTTACACTGAAATATGGTTCTGTGTTATAAAGGATGACGGGCCACCCTAGGGAGAAATCACCCACCCCGTTCAAGTCCCCAGGAACACCTGTTCTTATAATTTAACCCAGCAAATATTGCACCCATGTATTTTTAAGACCCTGGCTACACCCCTCTGTCTGGGGAGGAATTGCCATTGCGTGAAAATTACCAAGAGCCCACAATTGCAATCTTTGGAAATGCCATCGCGTGGGAAACTTCGCGAACCCACAATCACAGCTTGTTTGCAACGGCTGCATTCCTCTTGCTGGCCGGCAGGTCTTGTGCAATATATATAAAACTGCAACATCTTCCCAACTTTGAGAACTATTTTGCTTCCGAATGGGGCTGTTTGCTGCTTTAGGCTCTGCCAGCCCGCGACCAATTTGTGCGGGAAGCGTCCAAGTGGCCCGTTCCAGCGCCCGGCCTTCCAATTTCATCTCCTCTTCCCTGCAGCCCCTGTGCCGCTCCTTGCCGGGGCCGTGGGCCTGCTCTGTAATTAAAAGCGACCGCCTTTGCATGGCTGAGACGCTGCTGGCTGCACGGCGGTAATTAACTCTGCTAACGATGCGTGTGCTGGCTCAAGAGCATCCTTTGTAACAATACAGCTGGGGGGGGCACAGATTATTTAAATTGAGGGGAGGGACAGAGGAGGGGCCACGAGACAACTGCAAAATCTTATAGCGGGGGGCCAGAGAGGAGGGCATGGAGAGCTCCTTGCTTCGTAAAGCAGCTTTTGCCATTTACGAGCCCAATTGCCCCGGTTCCGCTCCTTTTCCTTCCAAATGACTCTGTCCGTTTATGGAGATTGGCCCAATGCGGCCCGCAAAATGTCTCCCATCTGGCCCCTGGGACTTTGCCCAAGCCACGCCCCCGTTGAGTGGTTCTGCCCAGTCGGGAATGTTTCCTTGAGCCAGGATGATACCTCTGGCTTGCTTGGACCGAGGTGTTGTGTGTGTGTGTGTGTGTGTGTTGTGTGTGTGTTTCTAGGAACTTGTAACTCTTGTGGGATTGAGGGTTTTGGGTTCTGCACTAGAACTCTCCAAACTCTCTCCCTTCCTCGCACATTTGTGATTGTGTTGGAGGCTTGGATCCTGCACCGTCCTATTGTAGACTGAGATCCTGGGATAAAACGCAGAGCCAATCGCCTGGATCGTGGTTGTATTTATAGAACCGAAGCATTTGATGCCGACAGATGGTTTTTCCAGGCACTGTCGTGTTAGCAGTTTCTCACTCAATAACACAGGTCTATCCTTTTTGCACTGTTTGTTGTTGTTGTTGTTGTGTGTGTTTTCTTCTCTCTCCCCTCCCTTTCTGGTTCTTGTTTCCCCTCCCAAAAAATAAAATTCAGCCGCAGAAGTCTCCAGAACACATGGCAATGCAAACAGTTTCTCTTCCCCGATGGGAAACGCGGGGATTGTTTTCCCCACGTTGTAATCCCATCTATTTCTCCCAGGAGCTCGAGATGATGCATAATATTGCTTCTCCCCCCCCCCTCGCTGAATCCCCACAACGACCCTGTGAGGTAGGTTTAGGCTGAGAGGCAGCGACGGCCCAGGATCACTCCCAGTGAGCTCCGTGGCTGAGGCGGGATTAGAACTCGGGTCCTCCTTGGACACACAGATCCTCACCAGCAACCCCGTGAGGTAGGTTTAGGCTGGGAGAGGCGGAGACTGGCCCACTTCATGGCCGGGTGGGGATTCGAACTCTGGTCTCCCAGGTCCTGGTCCGACACTCTAACCATTATACCACACTAGCAAAATAAATTGCACTACACCAATCTGGGTCAGAAGGAAGAGGCAGAGGCAGTTGCCAGGGGCGATGAGGAGACCCTCATGTGGGGCGGCGGAGGGGGGCGCTCCGGTGCTATTTACTTGCAGCGCACGTCCCGCCCCACCCCCACCCCCGGACCAGCCAGATCCCCGACCCCACAAGCTTGTGAATTTTCACATTTTGTCCTTCAAACCTCACACCCCACTCAGGCGTCGTTGCTGGGGTGTGTTTTGTCGCCCCGTGGAAAGCTAGACGGGCGTCTCTTCCAGAACCATCTTGCTTTCCATCTGTTCCATTGCGATTACCTCTCCATCTCCCCCTCCCCTCCTTTTCTCTCTTCTTTTTCGCAGCGAGGGACAAGTTTTAATTAATGGAAGGCTTGGCGGAGGTAGCGAGAGGGAGGGGGCGAAATAATAAATTCCTCCCACAGGAAGTGATTGCTGTGTATCGTGGGGGGCTAGCGAGGGCCGCACTCGCCCACCCAGGGGCCGCAGGTGGAGGCAGTGAGGAATGCATGTGATTATTGCTCGTTCTCACATGTTGTGTGTGTGCTGCACATATAGTGTCTTCCTTTTCTCTGCCGAGGAAGGGGGAAGGTCATAATCAAATTATTGATCTGATGATCAGGAAGGGGGCAGTTCGTATCAATAACTATACAACCTTTAGAGGACATCTCAAGGCAGCCATGTATAGGGTAGCTTTTTAATGTCTTATTATGTTTTTGTGTATGTTGGAAGCCGGCCAGAGGAGTTGGGGCAACCCAGTCAGGTGGGTGGGTTATCATCATCATCATTGAATTGGACACCCCAATTTTCATCAGTGAAATGTTGGAGGGCATGCAATTCCCAGTGGTTAAACAGCCACCCCCTCTTCCTAGGAAACACAAGTTTACAAATACAGTGGTACCTTGGTTTGCGACCGCAATCCGTTCCACGGAGCTGGTTGCTCCCCAAATCAGTTGCTCGCTGAAGGCATGCTTTGCGTGTGCACGAAGTGCCAATAGAACACTTCTGCGCATGCACTCGCTGTTCAGATCACTTCTGCGCATCCGAGCGCCGCGGAACCCGGATGTAAATACTTCCGGGTCTGCAGTGGTCGGAAACCGAAGCGGTCGCAAACGGAGGCGGTCGCAAACCGAGGTTTGACTGTAATAAATTATTATTCTTTATTACAAATTGATCATCATCATCTTGATCAGGGCTATAATTTCTATCCCATTGGGGACCTTAGATTGGCCCAATTCCAGGGGAACGTCTGACCCAGATCGGGGGCCCAAATCAGTTAGGGGTTGGGGGCTAACGTTTAATTAGGGATTTAAACCCAAATTTAATATACAGTCGGGAGTGGGCGCTGGGTGGGGAGAGAAGGAGGTACCGTCTCCCCGGAAGGTGCTTGCAAAGCAGCTTCCTTCAACCCGCAGGATTTAATCCTCCACTCTGCAGCTGGTGGGTGCAGGATTCGGTCCTGCTGGGGTCTGCTTCTCCAGTGACTTCTCTGCTGCTCCAGGGAGACTCAAGTTTGTCTCCACCTGGCTCAGGCAATTCAAATCCCCCAACCCGATTCACTTCAGGATTCTGGCGTCAGCCAAGGCCAGGCCGCATCCTGAATCCCATTCGTTTTGCTGCTTCCGCCAGCCCAAATTAGTGAGGTCTTGATGAGCCAGAAGAGAGAGAAAATGCCTGCATGCCAAATCTGGCCACCGCGGTGGAGGCGTCCGTCGCACCTGTTCTGTATAATAATATAATTGATCTGGTGTGGCATGAAATGCCAACGCTTAGTCACCTTGAAAAGAGGGGTGCGAATGCCGCCCACAAGCTGATAGTTAGAGCCACAGTGCAAGTGTTTCACCCCTGTGCTAATTGAAGAATTAGAAGAGAGAGAGAAAGAGAAGAAGGTTTGCTGGTGATGCCTGCTTGCGTCAGCTTAACGGTTCTGATACAGCGGTACCTTGGTTCTCAAACACCTTGGTACTCAAACAACTTGGAGCCCAAACATTGCAAACCCGGGAGTAAGTGTTCCAGTTTGAGAACTTTTTTTGGAAGCCAAACGTGCTCCGTTTTGAGTGTTACGCTTCCGATTTGAGTGCCACACTTCCGTTTTGAGTGTTACGCTGAGGTCCGTCTGTTTTATTTTGCGTTTTTCTGTTTGTTTTTGCTGCTCTTTTATTTTGTTTTTGTGACTGTGTGTGACCCAGTTCAGCTACTGATGGATTGATTGTGGGACCGCAATACATTGTTTATTGCTTTCATTTTACGGATCAACGGTCTCGTTCGATAGTAAAATTCATGTTAAATTGCTGTTTTAGGGATTGTTTTTAAAAGCCTGGAACGGATCAATCCGTTTTGCATTACTTTCTACGGGAAAGCGCGCCTTGGTTTTGGAACGCTTTGGTTTTGGAACGGACTTCCTGAACGGATTAAGTTTCGGAACAAAAGGTACCACTGTATTTGGAAGTGAAAAGGAAGTGTGGCCTTGCGAGGGTCCCGGGGGCCGCATTCTGCTACCTGGGGGGCCGGATTTGGCCTGCCGACCAGAAGTGCACCCTTCTGTATTTGTGCTCTTCTAGAATCCTCCTCCCCTATACGATATAAATACATAATATAGAATTATTATTAAACCAACTCTATCTCTGGTGTCTCGCTTCTTGGATTCTAATTATACACCAGCTGGAAAGTTTAGTTTAACAAGTGTAAACATAATCCGACATCACAGTCTTCTCACCTTGTCCGCGTCTTGGGAGAAAATATATATATATATTGTGTGTGTAATTCCCCCCCCCTAAAAAAAAAAAACCCTTCTGCAACAACCCATAGACAACCCCAGCGAGCCAGCCAGCGCCTCATCGAAGGATTAAGGAGACTTCAAGGAAGGAGATCTTGGTGGAAATTAATTTTCAGGCTCCCTGAGAAAAGGATGCGTGTAGTTTGCAAGGGGGGAGGGAGGGAGGGGGGAGCTGGAAGCCAAAATAAGGTTGGCTGCCTGTTCTGTTCATTGGCAAACTCATTTCAGATGGTTGATTGCTAGTGTATACGGGGGGGGGGGGGTGGAGAGGGAGGGGGGGGCTGTTTGCCCAAGTTCCTGGCATCCTGGAGCGAGGGAATATGGGAGGGAGAGAAAGAGTCGCTTCCTCCAAAACACACACGTCAAAATGCATCCGTAAAAGCCATCTGAAAAAGAAATGCACTTCTAAAAAGTGGGGGGGAACAAATTCGCCTCCAAACTATTTCTCTGTAAAAGCCAGCCTTTTCCCCCTTCCGACATGAGGACTAGGAACTAGAATAAAAGGACTAGAATAAAACGGCTAAGGGTTTCTCGATTTTGTGCAAAATGCATGTCCGAAAACAGTTTCAGATCACACCAATTTTGTTCACACCTCCCGTCAAGGAAATAAGACTTTAAGAAGACATCCGAAGGCAGCCCTGTTCAAGGAAGTTTTTAATGTCTGATATTTTATTGTGTTCTTAATATTCTGTTGAGAGCCGCCAGTACTGCTATCATTTTCCATTTCTTCTTCCTCTTCGTCATTTTTCTCATGGACTTCTGGGGGGAAAAAATCCGGCTTTTCCCCAGGCCTTCCCATCTCTACTTGAGGACAGCCGAGGCAAAGCGTAAGGCAATTTTTTTGCATGCCAGGCCCAGAAGGAACCAACATCCAGTTACTGAATAGTATGTTGCACAAAGGTTCAAATTCTGTTTGAAAGGAAAAGGAGTGTGTGTGTTTTAAATTGAATTTGTTATTATATACAGTATTATAAACCGCATGATGGTAAGAGAGCTTCTAAACAGTTTACAGAAATATACAACAGAACATTAAAATGATTGATAAAACACGGTTAAAAGCAAGGTATTTAAGAGTATTCAAAAGATGATTAAAGTCGACAGTGGTTAAAAGTGGTTAAATCACGTGCAGCTTCTACGTGTTCAGATGGGCTGGCCCTAACAAAAATGTTTTGAGCTGTTTCCGGAAAGAGTACAGTGAGAGGACCTGCCTGGTGTCAGTTGGTACAGAGCTCCAAAGTCATTTTTTCCAGGAAAAATTGGAGGGGAAAGGTGTATGGAATATTCAAACTATATCAAACTATTCCCCCCCCCCCATTTTTCTGGGAAAAACAGCTTCGGGGGGAAAACGGGGGGGGGGACTAGTCCTCCCCCCAAATTTCTCCAGTTTTTTTTCCAGGCCTTCCAATCTCTAGGTGGGGTATAAATAATAAATAATAATCAATTATTGCTATTGTTCATAAAAGCAACTTGTTTTCTCCTGCCATGAGGACTATGAACTTGACATTTTTTAAAAAATTAAAAGCCAAGTGTTTCTCCGTTTTGTGCGAAACTCCTGTTGGTTCACCTCTTCGTTCCAAAGGCGACCCTGTGAATTTTCCTCCCCACACACGCTCTCCATCTCTTCTCCCTCTCCCTGGCTAGGGGATTCTGTCTCCATAAATATCACACGGCTGTTTTCATTGCCATGCATGGCTAAAACGTGCACCACCCACGGGCTATTTATAAAGGTTGGCGCTTTGCCCCTCGATCTGGGCGGGCTGCCCCATTGCCAGGGCATTGGAAATCCACTTCGGGTTCCTTCTCCTCTCGTTCCATTTGTGGATCTTATTCCATGTCAACCTTCCGAGGTATGCAAATTCCCCAAGGGCTCCCCCAAGGGCATCTAGTCCAACCCCTCACCGGTGTAGGAAATCCACCAATCAGGCAGCCACCAGCCTTTTGCTTACAAGCGTCTAGGGCTCTAGGCCATGGGTGGGCAACTTAAGGCCTGGAGGCCGGATCCAGCCCAATCGCCTTCTAAAACCGGCCTGCGGACGGTTTGGGAATCAGCATGTTTTTACATGAGTAGAATGTGTCCTTTTACTTAAAATGCATCTCTGGGTTATTTGTGGGGCATAGGAATTCATTCAACCCCCCCCCCAAAAATAGTCGTCGTCCCCCAGGTCTGAGGGACAGTGGACCGGCCTCCTGCTGAAAAAGTTTGCTGACGCCTCCTCTAGGCGGTCTGCTGAGCAGCACAGACCACCAGGAGGGCCTTCCTAATGTTAGAAACAGGACTTCTGCCGAGTCGAACTGTTGGTCCATTGGCTCAGTGTTCCCTGCACTGACTGGCAGCAGCTATCGGGGTTCAGACAGAGGACGCCCCCTGCCCTTCCTGGTGACGCTGGGGGTTGAATCTGGGGCCTGTTCCATGGAACACAGATGCTCTACTACTGAGCTATGGCAGTTCCTGCTCTTTGGAACTCCCTGCCGGTTGATATCAAGCCTTCACTGTACAGACATACCTTGGGTTGCGTAGCTGCGGGTTGCGTATTTTCAACTTAAGAACATGGCGGACCCGGAAGTGTTTACTTCTGGGGTTCGCTGTGCGCGCATGCGCAGGAGCATTCTGTACGCTTTGCACGTGCGCAGAAGCGTTCTATTGGTGCTTCGCGCACGCTCAAAAGCACCGCTCTGGATGCGTACTTTTCAGGGTGCGAACGGCACGCCGGAACGGATCAGGTAAATATCCAGAAGTACCACTGTATTGGGAACTGGAGTAAAGTCATATAAAATGGCTTCTGGTTATTTCTCTGATTTGTGGGGGTACAGTGTTGACTTAGAGGCCAGCACTCAGTAGAATGATTATAGTGAAATCTGTGGGGGGGTCACATACAAACAGCAGAAGGAGAAAGTGTCTGAAGTGGGTGTGGCCAGATTGGGAAGTGGGCGGAGCTAACTCCTTTTCTCTCTCTGTCTAATTGTCACCCACTTGAAACTGGACTGTGGATCAAACATGCCTGAAGGGCGCCCGCCTCTAGTCATAGAATTACTGGAAGGGACCCAGGGGTCATCTAGTCCAACCCCCCGCAAGACATTATCTAATGGGTGTAAACTCAAGTTGACTTAACCACGTTCTCGCCCTCTGTTTTCCACTTCACACCGTGTCTAACATTTTAGGATTGGCTTCCATACGATGTGGCAGTAGCCACAATGCTCAGGCTTGGTTAGGATTCAAAATGGAGATAGACTGCTTTTGAGTTAGGAGGCTCCATTTCCAAGAGGTAGTTTTCACTGCAACTAGGCTGCCTGTCAGCATGCTTTTCACTATGTTTTTATTATGTTTTTATCATTGATGCTTCGCAATATGTTTCTAATGTTGTACACCGCCTTGAGATCTTTTGATAAAGAGCAATATATAATTTATTTTTTTATTATTATTAGTCAGTATTTATTACAGTTTCAACTTTTTACTCTTATTATGACCCCCCCCTTTTATATTTTTTTAAAGGGCTATTCTAGGCGCCGTTTCGACAATACCTCCCCGTATTGCAGAGAAGCAGGATTGAATCTTGTTGTCCCATCCTGCCGTTAAGGCACGCATCCCGTTTTCTCTCTGTGCAACTCTCTCCCCGCAGTAATTGGAGGAACATCTGGGCCTCTGGCGCATGCAGACACACAGAGAGACTGCTGTGCTCCCCAAGGATGCAAAACTGCGCCAGGTAGACGTCGAGGAAGGAGACAGACAGTTCCCAGAAGAGGCTCCTCTCACGTCACCAAACTGCTGGTGGCCGATCCTTCTGTGACTTTGGGGATCCAGAGAGACAGGGGCATGTGGGGAGGGAGGGGGTGCTGGTTAAGCGGTGCTGGAAAGTAGAAAGAATCAGAGAGAGAGAGAGAGAGAGAGAAGCCGTAGGAGACAACTCTTGTTAAAATTCTGAACTACCGTATTTTCCCCTGGATTTTTGGGGACTCAGATTTAAGAAAATCCTAAATACACTATCCGTGTATAAGACGCCCCCTAATTTTTGACATTTTTAGTGGAAAACCCATTTTTAGTGGCACCAGGAGTTCTATGTAGTGTCTGATCCTGTGAATTGCCGCCTCTGCTGTAATAAATCCTAGATAATTTTGAGCGGCTTGCTCAGCTGGTATCGAACCCAGTGAACTGAATATTTAGCTGATGCCTTTCCTTCGTTTCATTATAGGTTTGTCCAGAAAGTGAAATCCCCACCTGGGAGATGTGATTTGATTTTTATAGTCATCGCTGCTGGTTTTATTGCGGATTTTACACAATTCCGTTACTTTGATTTGTTGATTTCCACTTCGATCTTTTTTTTAAAAAAAATAATTATCTTATGGTCTGCAAACCTCTGGGAGAGGCGCAGGCTATCGAGCAGCCTGTAATTGCTATAATAATCATTGCTTCATAAAAGCTAACTAATTATTAAGCACTTGGAGAGGAAAGCAATAAGAGTTTAAATGCTAGAAGTGCCTGTTATTACTCCGTGCTAGGAGCTGTACAGAAACAGCGCTCCATAAATACGATAAATGTGCTGATTTGTTATTATAGAGCTAGGAGCTGCAAGTAATGGGAGCTTCATAAATACTATAAATGCTAATTATTTAGAGCAAGGCCTGTACAGTATGTAATAAGAGCTCCATCCATGCCACAGTTGCTAATTATTTAGTACTGAGAGCAGCGGAGAATAAGATGTTTGTTTTCTCTGCCGATGGCCTGTGGATTGTAGTCTTTACAAAAAAGATGAGCGATAACTTGGGAGAGGAATTATACTCTGAAAAACTGATGGTTGTGTTGTAGTTGTTGTTGTAGTTGTTGTTTAGTCGTTTAGTCGTGTCTGACTCTTCGTGACCCCATGGACCAGAGCACACTGCCTCCCGCATTTTGGTCAAACTCATGCTAGTAGCTTCGAGAACACTTTCCAACCATCTCATTCTCTGTCATCCCCTTCTCCTTGTGCCCTCCATCTTTCCCAACATCAGGGTCTTTTCCAAGGATTCTTCTCTTCTCATGAGGTGGCCAAAGTCTTGGAGCCTCAGCTTCAGGATCTGTCCTTCCAGTGAGCACTCAGGGCTGATTTCCTTCAGAATGGAGAGGTTAGATCTTCTTGCAGTCCATGGGACTCTCAAGAGCAGGCATCCCCAAACTTCGGCCCTCCAGGTGTTTTGGGCTACAATTCCCATCTTCCCCGACCACTGGTCCTGTTAGCTAGGGATCATGGGAGTTGTAGGCCAAAACATCTGGAGGGCCGCAGTTTGGGGATGCCTGCTCAAGAGTCTCCTCCAGCACCATAATTCAAAAGCATCCATTCTTTGGCGATCAGCCTTCTTTATGGTCCAACTCTCACTTCCATACATCACTACAGTACTGGGAAAACCATAGCTTTAACTATATGGACCTTTGTCGGCAAGGTGATGTCTCTGCTTTTTAAGATGCTGTCTAGGTTTGTCATTGCTTTTCTCCCAAGAAGCAGGCGTCTTTTAATTTCGTTACTGCTGTCACCATCTGCAGTGATCATGGAACCCAAGAATTTTTTTTGACATTAAACCCAAGTTGTTGTTTTTAATGTTTAATGTTTTATTATGTTTTATATATGTTGGAGGGTATTTAGTAATAATAATCCTCCAATAATCCTCCAACATATTATTATTATTATTATTATTATTATTATTATCATCATCATCATTACTACTACTACCACTACTACTACTAAATACCCTCCAACATATATAAAAACATAATGAAACATTAAACATTAAAAAACTCCCCTATATAGGGCTGCCTTCAGATGTCTTCTAAAGGTTGTACAGTTCCTTATCTCCTTGGTTCGTGGGTCACATAACTCCATACCCTCTAATATTTATCTGCTGAAAATAGGAATGTCCCAAGGAAAATGGGGACATTCCAGGATCAAATCAGAAACCGGGACGGCTCTTGTGACACCTGGACTCACAGATCTGTGCCGGTTGCCAGTTTGCTACCAGGCCAAATTCAAAGCGTTGCTATTAGTTTATAACGCCCTCAACAACCTGGGACCAGTTTACCTGTGAAATTTCCTTACCAAGCTAGTATGCACTTGACGGCTTCAGTCGGTGGAACAGGCACTGTTAAGGGGGCCAAATAATACCTGTTCCACACACGTTTGTAAGAAATTGATATTTTAATGTGGCGGCACCTAGACTTTGGAACTCCTTGCCTGTTGACGTCAGCCAGACGCCTTTGCTGTGCTCTTTTCGGCACCTGCTTAAAATGTTTTTGTTCAGAAAAGCCCCTGCCTAGACATGGAGAATGATGTGTTTTAATGACGTGTGTCGATATGTGTTTTAGTATACAGTCCAGTATACCTGAAGGAGCGTCTCCACCTCCATCGTTCTGCCCGGACACTGAGGTCCAGTGCCGAGGGCCTTCTGGCGCTTCCCTCTCTGCGAGAAGCCAAGTTACAGGGAACCAGGCAGAGGGCCTTCACGGTGGTGGCACCCGCCCTGTGGAACGCCCTCCCAGCAGATGTCAAAGAGAAAAACAACTACCAGACTTTTAGAGGACATCTGAAGGCAGCCCTGTTTAGGGAAGCTTTTAATGTTTAATAAATTATTGTATTTTAATATTTCTGCTGGAAGCCGCTCAGAGTGGCTGGGGAAACCCAGCCAGATGGGTGGGGTACAAATAATTTATTATTATTATTATTATTATTATTATTATTATTATTATTATTGAGATTCCTTCATTACAAGGGGCTGGATTAGATTACTTTTCGGGGTCCCTTCCAAATCAAATGATTCCATGAATCTCTTTTCAGTTCATTGCTGATTTGAATGTTTTAAAAAGTTGCTTCTACGGATAGTTTCATTGTTTAATTCTCTTTGTAAACCGCTTTGAGGTCTGTTAATTTTTTTACAACCAAGCGGTGTTTGCATTTTATGAAATAAATAAACACCAATAGGGAATACTAATTTATACCTGTTGCTTATGTGTTGGTGGTGCTGATTCGTAATTGCCTTGTTTGTTTAAGGAAATGACTATTTATATACATATAATGCATTTTAAAAAAATAATGGAAGGAACTTAAAAGAGTGAGACCCCCCCGAGCCTTAATTGATCCTTGCCGGATTCCAGCCTGCCCCACACAATCTGACCTCCAGGGCTCTGGGATGATGTCCCCGTTTCCCCAAAAGTTTTTTTGGGGGGTGGGGTGGGGGAAACATGTTTCCATCCGATCTGTGGAAGGGGATTTCCATTGCAACCCGATCCGGGACACCAGCTGTCCTTCGCTGATTTGTGGCCGTGCATTTAGAAATAGACAAATTGTACACACTGTTAATTCACTAAATGAATCGGGGGGGGGGGGGGACGCCTTAGATATTTATAGCGTTTGGTTCTGTGAGCGTTGAGGCTCTCTTAGCAAAACACCTTTCTTTTCAGGGTCAGCATGAAAGTTTTAGGGGGCTCGATTGCTGCCGCAGTTGCCCCCCCCCCGGAATCTGTGGGTTCACCCTCCCTGCCCCCCAAAAGCTGTTTCAGTTTTTCAGCTCTGCTCCAGCTAGCACCTGAAGTGTGTCAGTTGCATCTGAGCATGCACAGAGTTCATTTACCTAGCCCTTCCCACAGCTTGACTGCAATTGGAGAGGAATGGGGCCGATATACAGTGGTACCTTGGTACTCAAACAACTTGGAACCCAAACACTGCAAACCCGGAAGTAAGTGTTCCGGTTTGCGAGCTTTTTTCGGAAGCCAAACATGCTCTGTTTTGAGTGTTACACTTCCGTTTTGAGTGTTGCACTGAGGTCTGCCTGTTTTGGGGGTTTTGCGGCTCATTTTGTTTGTTTGTTTTTATGGATGTGTGGAACCCAGTTCAGCTACTGATTGATTGATTGATTGATTGTGTGACTGCAGTACATTGTTTATTGCTTTCATTTTATGGATCAACGGTCTCATTAGTAAAATTCATGTTAAGTTGCTGTTTTAGGGGTTGTTTTTAAAAGTCTGGAACGGATTAATCCATTTTGCATTACTTTCTATGGGAAAGCGCGCCTTGGTTTTGGAACGCTTTAGTTTTGGAACGGACTTCTGGAACAGATTAAGTTTGAGAACCAAGGTACCACTGTATCAATGTCTGAGGTTATTTTATGCAATCGTTCCCATCTAATTTCTGATATTTGGGCTGTTCTTCCTCCTATTAGCAATCATACATCACTTTGGGAAAGTTTTTTTTAAAAAAAATCCTCAAGAAAATATATCAACAAATCTCTCCTAATATGCACGTCTGCCTGAATTTTTGCCTGATATACACACTTATGTAAGGTTCTGTTATGTTCAAAGCAATATCATCCCAGTTGTGGCCTATTCCAATAATCCTGGGAACTGTAGTTTTCTAAGGGTCTCTGCTAAGAGTTGTTAGCAACTTTTTTTTAGTTTTAAAAAATGCACCAAAACTTTAGAAAAAAGAATTTGGTCCGGGGCCCATTTGGGCTGAAGACCCCCCCCCCCTGCAGCTGTTTTTTAAAATGCAAATAGGAGTCATTCCTCCAAAATAGGGAAAGAATAGCTTTTTTAAAAAAGAAAAACAGATTTTAAAGCTACAAAAGAAGGAGGGAGAATCTCTGTTGAATTTGGTGTGGGAACCATTCGTGAAATTTGGGGTGGGAGGTTGGAATGGTTTCTATTTTTAAGTATAGATAACTCTTTCCTCCAAAATAAATGGGAAGGGGAAAAATATTTTTTTTAAATGAAAACAGATTTTGGAACTATCCCTGAAAAAGGGGGAGAGAACCTGCGCTGGATGTGTGGGTGTGAAGCATTCAGACCCCAACCCTGCTCTTTCCTGCTGTCTTCCAGGGCCTGCTGAAGGGAAGCATGTTTCGCTCCTAGGACCCGCCTCCCTCGCTTCTCCTCTCCTCCCGGGAAAGTTCTGAGAATGATCCTTCCCTTCCTCCAGCCTGCCCTTTTATTCTTCCTGGCGTCTGCGACTTCCTTCCCCAAGGATTTGACTCCGCTCAGCACTGTCGGCAGGGCAGGTGAGTGTGCAGCCCGGTTTCAAGCTGTTTGCACAATGAAACCAGGGCAGGCAGGTATTCAACAGGTGTTGCTTCCCCCATCCTCCCTTGACTGGAAACAATCGGCTCTGTTTGAAGGTGCGTCTCCTAAGCAAGGAAGCACTCTTTCCTCAAGCGGACAGGTATTCAACAGGTGTTGCTTTCCCCATCTCCCTTGACTGGAAAGAATGGAGGGCAGGGGGAAGAACTGGCCCCGAAGATGCTTTTTCTGTAGAAGGACGCATTTTTTTCTAATAAGGCATTGTCTCCTCCTCCCCACCCACCAGGAACATCCCAGTATCCTGTTTTCCGTGGCCTCACAGGGGACAATGACACTGCCCAGCTAGGCCTGGATTTCCAGAGTATGCTGAGACTCAACCAAACCCTTTTCATTGCTGCGCGGTAAGTGACGGGGCAGGGAAGGTGGTGCTGGCGGCCATTTTGTTTGCGTTTCCTACATTTGGGGTCCCGGGTTCTGGTCTGAGCTGGGATCTGGCCCTTCGATGCTGAGAACCAGCCATGGACCAGCAGAAGGCGTAATAAAGTCAGGATACAGAGATTCCAAGGTGGAGGACCTACCGCGTTATTTATCTATTTCTCTTTTCTCTCTCCCCACCACCCTGCCGGCCATCAGAGACCACGTCTATGCCTTCGATCTCCGACGGACCAAGGATGACTTCTCTCCAAAGAGGGTGAGGTTTTTTTTTAACCCAATGGCTTAAGGCCTGGTTGTGCTACCTAAAACCTGCCATCGTTGCTATGAGGAACCTAGAACACCTTCACAGTGGGATCTTTTGTGTGTTGCCTAGTACTGCTCTTTCACTGAGAAGAGCATACTACCTAAAAAGAATTCTGCTAAATGTCTGCAATGTTTAAAACCAGTCCCTTGCTTATTCTAGATCATGAATCACCTAGAACAGTGTTTCCCAACCAGTGTGCCTCCAGATGTTTTGGGACTACAACTCCCATCATTCCTGACCACTGGTCTTGCTAGCTAGGGATGATGGGAGTTGTAGTCCCAAAACATCTGGAGGCACACTGGTTGGGAAACACTGACCTAGAACACTATTTCACCACCCTCTAACCATTGCCCTGTTCTGGTTTCTCTTTCCTCCACCTTACCCCCTCAGCACCTCACATGGAAGACACAAGACATGGAAAATTGTGCGATGAGAGGAAAGCTCCGGGTAAGAACTGCGAGGATCTCGGTTCTAGGATCTGTATTGGTTTCTGCATCCTGATTATCCTCGGGACTGGCAGTGGCATTTGCCTGTGTGAGGTGGGGTAGCTCAGTTGGTAGAGCATGAGACTCTTGATCTCCAGCCGTGGGTTCGAGCCCCACATGGAGCGAAAGAAATCTGCATTGAAGAGGGTTGGAGTACTAGATGACCCTTGTGGCCCCTTCCCACTCTATGGTTCTATTATTCTATTATTTTATTTACTTATTTATTAAATATACCCACAGGTCTCAGGGCAGTTACAACATAAAATCACAATGTAAAAATAAAAATTATTCTAAGTGTTCCCCCAACTCTGGGGTAAGTCCTTGACCTTTTTCACTCTGCCCCGATTCCAGAATGAATGTTACAACTACATCAAAGTATTGGTTCAAAAGAACGAAGAAACCCTCTTGGCGTGTGGGACAAACGCTTTCAACCCCATGTGCCGGACCTACAAGGTAGGAAGCTTGTTTGGGACCAGTTGATGGATCGGTCGGGAACTGTAACCCCATGGGCCAAATGCAGCCACCTGTCTCTGCTCCACAGAACTCTCCCTCGTCACGCCCCCTGTCCCCAAGCCACGCCCCTCCACTGGCCTTGAGTCACACCCTCCCAGAGTGTTTTTTGACCAGCTGGATAATATCTGATAATGCCTCTTGCTTTTCTGGATGGAGAAGGGGATGTGAGAGTGTGACAAAAGTACGGTAGCCTCTCTTTATTTTATTGTTTTGTTTTTAAATTAAATTAAATCCAATTATTTTTGTTTTGTTTTTCATTTTAATTATTTTATTTTATTTTGCCTTCATTGGCTTATTAATTGCCTTCTTAACAAACCACCTCAAGGCAACTGACGCATAAGATTACTAAAAGCGGCAACGACTAATAGGTTTAAGACAATATTGAAACCCTACCTGCCGTACAAAAGTGAGCTTTGCCTTTCTGAATTTTGCGCTGGTGAAATTTGCAAACGCATTTGAAATGACAGCCAAATTTGCACGTGCGAAATTTGCATGTGTTGCTCCGCCCCCTTTGCTTCTGGCCCCACCTACCCCTGGCATGCGGCCCTCAGCAGTCATTGCGGCTCTTGAGCCGAGGAAGATTCCCCACCCGCAAAGGGAGACACCTTCCTGTTGCAAATCGAGCGGGGACTTGGCAGCGACGCGAGGCATTCTGGGACCTTGTGGCACCGTGGAACCGAGCGTGGGGGGGATCTTTCTTGGGTTTGGGGCTCATGGCGTTGGCCTTTGACTAAACTCACCCCAATTTCCGCGGCACCCAGATCAGCAACTTGGAGCAGGAAGGCGAGGAGCTGAACGGACAGGCGCGGTGTCCCTTTGACGCAAAGCAGAACAACGTGGCGCTTTTCGCAGGTCCGTCTTTGAAAATTGTATGGTGTGTTTCAGGGTGTGTGTTTTTGTGTGTGTGTACCTGGACCATTGCTCGACTCCAACAATGCGCCTCCAGTTTAGAGCCAGTGTGGTGACGTGGTGAGAGTGTATGACAAGGATGCAGGAGAGACCAGGGTTCAAATCTCATGAAGCTTAATGTGGTGACCTACATCGCAAGGTTGTTGTGAGGGTGAAAAGAACAGAGGAATAACCACGTACGCCACTCTGAGCTCCTTGGAGAAAAAGGTGGCATGGGATATTTAAGAGTTCATCCTTGGGATCCTAGCCTTACCTGGAAGATGCTGAGTGAGTTATGATTGTTCCCCTAAATCAGGTGGGGAACCTCCAGCCCCCCGGCTAAATTTGACCCACCGGACTTCCATATCCGGCTGGTGAGGGGGCTTGGGGAAGCATTGTGCAAAGATCTCTGCAAATTTCTATAGAAGGCGAAAGATGCTCCATGTGAATACAAGCTTAATAATAATAATAATAATAATAATAATAATAATAATAATAATAATAATAATAATTTATTATTTATACCCAGCCACTCTGGGCGGCTTCCAAGGGAAGTATTAAATTACAATGGTCTGTTAAACATTAAATGCTTCCCTAAACAGGGCTGCCTTCAGATGTCTTCTAAAAGTCTGGTAGATGTTTTTCTCTTTGACATCTGATGGGAGGCCATTCCACAGGGCAGGCGCCACTACCGAGAAGGCCCTCTGCCTGGTTCCCTGTAACCTCACTTCTCGCAGTGAGGGAACCGCCAGAAGGCCCTTGGTGCTGGACCTCAGTGTCTGGGCAGAATAATTGGGGTGGAGACGCTCCTTCATGTATACTGGGCCGAGGCCATTTAGGGCTTTCAAGGTCAGCACCAATACTACGAATTGTTCTCAGAAACATACTGGGAGCCAATGTAGGTTTTTCTGCAGAGGGGGAAATTTTTCCATTTTTAGCGACCGCTTTTGTGCTTTGACAGGTGTCAATCACCTGGCATCGTTCCGAAGGCAGATGACAGATGGGGCGGTGGTCCCACTTACCTGTCAAAGTTGGTCTGTGGTGGTGGGTGGCGGAGATAAAATACCTGGCCCAGCAGGCCAAAAAGATTCCCTAAAAGCAAGATTCTAGTCCTCACTAGAATAAAAGGCTCCTCCCCACCCCGAAAAAGAACATTACATCGACATGGCGTTCATGCAGCACAAGGTGGCAAATGGTTTTGGCACGATTGAATGCAACCTCATGGGAATTTCTGGGGTGTCTCCCCCCCCTTTCCTCTCCTTCACAGAAGGGAATCTCTATTCTGCCACCGTGGCAGACTTCCAAGCCAGCGACACTGTCATCTACCGAAGTCTGGGCGAGAGGAGTCCAGTGTTGAGGACTGTCAAATATGACTCCAAGTGGCTGCGAGGTAAGAGTGGGGGGGGCAGCGGGAACTGTTGACGGTGGAGTGTGACCAACAGATGCAATTAGAGAGCCCTCTTTTTTCGCCCATGTTCCGGAGACCGTGAAAGGGGGAGCGAGAACAGCTCGATTCGGTTCGCAAACGGAAAGGGAACCGACCGAGTTTACGCTTTCCGAAGCAATCTGCAAATGGGAAGGCAAAAATTTGAATTTTGCAGTGCGGTTCTCTGGCGGAAATGCCTCTGCGAGGGGAACATGCGCCCCAAGCGCATATGCGGGGACATGGTGTAGTGGAGGGGGAAATGAATGAAGTCTCCCGTCTCCTGAGGGAAGAATGGGGGTAACTACTCAGTTTCTGCTCCCTTCCCTTGCTCAACGAAATAGGGTTGGGCGGGATGGCCTGGCGTTGCTGAGAAATCGCCAAGCGCCCACGTTTTAAAAAGCAACTTCTACCCTTCCAGAACCACATTTCCTGCATGCTCTCGAGTACGGGAATTACGTCTATTTCTTCTTCCGGGAGATCTCCATGGAATACACCACGCTGGGACGGGTGAGCATCCAAGATGGCGGCAAGCGCGCATGAGATTTCTGGGGTTTTGAGTGGTGCTCGTTCGACAGGGCCACATGCGTGGGCCCCGCCCTCGGCTGGCTTTTAACTGCCATGGCTTCTTCTCTCTGGGGGAATTTGCTGTAAGACTATTTTGGTGGTCAGAGTGTCAAACCTGGGAGAGAGACCCGGGTTCATATCCCCACTCAGACATGACACTCCCTGGCTGACCTTGGGGCAGGGCGATCTTGCAGGGAGGTTGTGGGGATGAAATGGGGAGGCAGAGAGCTATGTACATCACCTTGAACTCCTTGAAGGGAAAAGGGTGGGATATAAAAGCAATAAATCAATAAAAGTATGTAAATCAATTTATAAAAATCCCCTGCATGGCAGGGGGTTGGACTAGATGACCCTTTGTGTCCCTTCCAACTCTATAATTCTGTGGATTCTTCTTATCCTGACCATGAGGTCTGGAACCTTAGCTTCATTTTTAAGAGATTTGGTTCTGAGAAATAGCCTGTTCCTGTAACTGGGAGCATTGGCGTGCTAGCTTATTAAATGTATAAACCATTAAATTTAAGGGGGAGGGGGTCTTTATTACAAGGTGGATCATGACAATATAAAAACAAAGCAAATTTATGATGGCGCTATTTAATTGTGATATGATAGCACAAGGAACTAAGGAAGCCTAATGAGGAGCAGTAGCCATGGATAACATTATTAAATATCCAAAGGTAGCATTGTTTAGCTATTCCAGCAGAGATGCATTTTGTCCCCCTGGGGAAACAACCCGCCCTGATCTCTCTCCCCTCCACCTCCGGTTCCAGGTTATCTTCTCCCGGGTGGGCAGAGTGTGCAAGAACGACATGGGTGGCTCCCCCCGAGTGCTGGAGAAATACTGGACCTCCTTCCTCAAAGCTCGCCTCAACTGCTCCGTCCCTGGGGATTCCTTTTTCTACTTCGACGTCCTTCAGGCTGTCACAGACGTGACCCAGGTGAACGGGCGGGCGGCCATCTTCGCGGTCTTTGCCACCCAGTCCAACAGGTAACCGCTGCTGCAGAGCCTCACCTCCCCCCAAACTTTGGAGAATCTGAGCTGCTCGCTTTGGTGAAACTTGTCTGGGTCCTTAAAATGGGCTTTGCCCAGCCTGAGCGCTTGACTCGAAGGGATCTTCTCCCTTTTGGCAATTAAAGGGAATTAAAGGGCCTGAGCTGTAAGCTTGCGCTGAGCTCAGGCGGTTAAAATGGGCCTTGCAGAACCTGAATGAGTCTTGCGCCTTTTCCAGGAGCCTTAAAATAAGCCTCTCAGAACCTCATCTGATCATTGTTTTTACAAGGCTTCTTTGCTATTAGCCACCGTTTGGTGGAAAGGAAGGATACAAATGTGACAGGTGGTCAGGAAGTTTTGCTGAGCCGCTAGCTTGTACGAATCCCGTCTTTCTGGAAAGGCCTTGCAAGACCTGAGCTGCAGGTTTGCATCCTGCCGGCTGTAACACACGACAAGATTAGGCTGCTTTGCTTCGGAGAGATATAAGAAGCTGGCTTAGACGGAGATGCACCTTTGGTTCATCTAGCTCAGGCATCCCCAAACTGCGGCCCTCCAGATGTTTTGGCCTACAACTCCCATGATCCCTAGCTAACAGGACCAGTGGTCAGGGAAGATGGGAACTGTAGTCCAAAACATCTGGAGGGCCGAAGTTTGGGGATGCCTGATCTAGCTCAATATTGTCCACACTGACTGGCAGCAGCTCCCCAGGGGATATTCCCAAGTCTCTCCTGGAGATTGAATTTGTGACTGTCTGCATGGCTGCTCTGCTACCGAGCTATAGCTCTTTCTCCTAAAGACGGCGCATGGTTTATGCATGCAACGACAGCAGCTAGGATCCTTTCTTTATGGAAAGAAGCAGAAATTCCCACCAAAAAAGAATGGATCATTAAAGTAATGAGCAATGCAGAATTGGCAAAGTTGACAGCCAAAATAAGAAAACCTAATCAAGATTGTTTTGGGGAAGAATGGAAAGCTTTTTTTGAATATTTAAAGAAATATTACAGCATGATGAATTCACAAGCAGGATTCGAACTATGAGCTACAGAAGGAGTTAGAGATTATTGTATTGTGCTTATGATAGAGAGAAGACAGGGTGAAGCAAGGGGGAGAAAGAAAAAAAATACCATGGAAAACGGGGGTGGGAAGTCGACAAAACAAAAGAAAACATTATTATGTGCATATGTGAAATTTTTGAAATTTAATAAAATATAAATGGCAAAAAGATTGTCGTAAGTTGCTAGTCCTCATTGGTGGCCCTGTTCTTGCTCTCCCCTGCATCTAGCATCACGGGCTCAGCTGTCTGTGCCTTCTACATGGATGAAGTAGAGAGGGTCTTCAACGGCAAGTTCAAGGAGCAGAGGAACGTGGACGCGGCGTGGACCCCCATCCCAGAGGAGAAAGTACCGAAGCCCAGGTAGGAAAGTCCCCTGCCCGCACACCCCTGGAACTGACAGGTCAGGGGCAGAGAAGCTTTTTTTTCCTTGTCGGGGTGGCATTTCCACAGGGGGTAATCTCTGTCAGGCCACATGCCAGCTGTGAGCAGGGTAAGAGCCAAAGGAGGGTGGCCTCTCCCCCTTTTCACTTCTTCTTTCTGCCTTTCCTTCTTTCCAAGAAGCCCTGCTTTCATCTTTAAAAATAACAGATCAGGTTTCTAGCCCCTAACATCTAGCTCCTGGCCGTGTCGTTTGGGGGGGAAAGAGGCTTGAATGCCTGCTGAAATTTGAGAAGCGTAAAGCAGGGTGCAAATAAGGTTTTCTAGGGGCTGGGGGTGCCCTTGTAGAAATCAACTGCACGAGCGAGTTGTGGGACTCGCTCCTGCAGGAGGCAGGCAGTGAGGGCAGCCAACTTGGACACGGCTTGAAAAGAGGATTGGACAAATTCAGGGAGGAGGAGAGGGCTACCGACAGCTACTAGCCTCCCTGGCTATGGTCTGACTCCACAGTCAGAGGTAGCAATTGCTTCTAAATAATACCAGTGGCTGGAAACCGCAGGAGGGGAGAGCGCTCTTGTGTTCGAATCCTGATTGCAGATCCCCCCCCCCTTACAAAGGCATCTGCTTGGCGACTGTGAGAACAGGATACTGGCCTCAAAGGGGCCTGATCCAGCAAGCTCTCCTGACGTCCTCAGCTGTTCAGAGTTGCAGAAGAAGCAGTAGCAATTCTTCACATCATTCAGGCAGAGCGTGCAGCGTTTTGGTCACCTGGACGCAGCAGACCTTAATTTTAAGGGGGCAAAGTAGTGCAGATTGTCATGCAATGCAGAGGTAGCTGATACACGTGGCCATTTTTTTTAAAAAAAGGATTCAAATTGAATTTGAGGAGCAGATGGCAGCTGTTTTTGAAACTGCATCCTCAGCCGTCGCTAACCTCCTCTCCCACTCTTTTAAATAATTGTAAGCAGTGCTGTGTGCTGTTCACTTTCTGGTTTACAGAGCTTCATTACTAGGAGACTCTCTCCCTCCCTCTCTCTCTCTCTCTCTCTATATATATATATATATACTCCCCCAAAGATCAGGGTTTTTTTGTTAGTTTTTTTTTAAGCTGCATGGTTCAAGTACAGTAAATAAATGTTTGGAAGGCAGAGAGTTTAAAGAAATCAGCCATGCCCAGAGCTGAAAATGCACCATCAACCTGTCTCTCAAAATTTCAAATAATTGTTGACACTCTCACACACATAAACGTGCACACAGGCCTGCACACACATTGCAATTTATTTATTTTTTAAAAAAGCAAGTTTCTAGTCCTCAGTTTCCAAACATGTAGGCAGAGTGTGTAGAAATCTGCCGTGTGCAGAAGCAGGAGTGGGGCTTGGAGGTTGGGTATGTGTGTGGTTCTTCTGTTGATTTGGTTTTTTCCTACCACGCCCACCCTGTCCTGGCTCCTAATCCCCCAATGCCTTCCAGACCGGGCTGCTGTGCTGGTATCGGAAAAGCGTCGAGCTTCAAAACCTCCAACAGCTTCCCGGACGAGATGCTTGGGTTCATCAAGTCCTTCCCTCTCCTTGATGAAGCTGTGCCCTCGGTCACGGAGCAGCCCTGGTTTACGAAGACCACCAGCAGGTAACTTTTTGCCAGTCGTGGATAGAGCCAAGTTTGGGAGCTCATGTGCAGGTCTGCTGAATTTCCCCCTCTGCTCCTGGGATACTTTTGAATTCCTTTCTCTTGAGTTAGCTCTGTTTCCACTGAGGTTGGCTTTCCTCTCGACGATAGTAGCCATTTCAAGGGAAGCTTTGCAAGACCTGAGCTTTCCTTTTCTTGGAAGAGAACCCACGCAGAACCTGAGCTGTTAGCTGAAGGGAAGAGGTTCACCTGAAAATAAGCCTTGCAGAACCTGAGCTGCTAGCTAGGGAAAAATCTCCCCTTGTGAACAAGCTCCTTTAAAATAAGCCTTGCAGAACCTGAGCTGCTAGCTAGGGGGTAAAGTCTCATGCGAAACCTCCTTTTAAACGAAGCATCGTACAACCTGAACTGCTAGCTTTTGAAAGCCTTGTCCCTTTTGCAAGTTCTTTAAAACAAGCCTTGCAAAACCTTGCAAAATCTACAAAGTGTGGCCTTTTCTCCCGGCTCCTTCCATTTTTCCTCTCCTCCCTGCCATTCCCCTCCCAGGTACAAGCTGACCCGTCTGGCCGTGGACACAATGGCTGGCCCCTTTCAAAATCACACAGTCCTCTTCCTGGGCTCAGAAGATGGCACAGTCCTGAAGGTCCTCTCCACCACCACCGAGAATTCCACGGTCGAGACTTTGCTGCTGGAGGAGATGTCTGTCTACAACCCGTCGCTGTGAGTCCTGACCCTCTGTTTCCATGCACAGTCTTTTATTTGGATCCTTTAATTCGGAGATACCTCTAGTTACGAACTTAATTCGTTCTGGAGGTCCGTTCTTAACCTGAAACTGTTCTTAACTAGAGGCGTGCTTTCGCTAATGGGGCCTCTTGCTGCCGCGGCGCCGCTGGCACACGACTTCCGTTCTCATCCTGGGGCAAAGTTCTCGACTCGAGGCAGGGCCGTCTTAAGCCTATCCAGCGCTGTGGTTCAAAGATCCCTCCGGCGCGCGCCCCCCCCACGCCATTCCCCAGAGTTGCTGACCTTTTCCACTGCTGCAGGAAGTTTTGCAGGGCTGGAGGAGGCAGGCAGCAGCTGGAGGGGAAGAGGTGAAGGCTTCGGCTGCAGCATCCAGCCTCTGCCTCTTCCCTGGCTCCCATGCCTCAGTGGCCACAGCAGGAGGAGGCTCGGGGCACGGCACTGCTTCAGCGTGGCAGGCGTGGCCCGGCGCCCTGGCACCTTGCACCACCCAGCCTTGCCTTAGGGCTGGCCCTGACTTGAGGTACCACTGTATATGGGACTGAACCCGAGGCCTTCTGCTTGCAGGATTGGAGCTCAGCCATTGCTTCCTTCCAGAGTGTTGACAGTTGGGATGGGGGAGAATTTGGTTTGGTCTGCATTCTAATGCAAAATTTGATGCATATTTGAAGGCAAAATGCAAATCTTAACGCAAAATCTAATGCAAATCTCAGTGTGAAGTGCCGATCTTAATGTGAATTTTAATGCCCATTTCAATAGAGAAATGCAAAACTTAATGTGGAATTGAATGCACATTTGAATGCAAGACGTAATGTGGAACTGAATGCACATTTCAGTGCAAAACTTAATGTGGAATTGAATGCACATTTGAATGCAAAATGTAATGTGGAATTGAATGCACATTTCAGTGCGAAACATAATGTGGATTGAATGCACATTTCTATTTGCTTGGTATATTAATGTGCATTTGCCTAATTCACAGCAATATGTGAACTGTGGCACAGCTATCCTTTGAAATCCACGCTTCTCCGAATTTTGCAATAGTTTCGCCATCTTTTGGGTGGGGAGAAGTGTACAAAACTGCTCAGCTTGGGGAAGAGGATGCATTAAAATGCATTGGTCAGTGGAAATAACAAAGAAAAACCACACATTACATGGGGGGGGGCGGAACTGATTGCAAAAAAAAAGTGTCTGTTGCACCATGCACTAACTAAATCACTGATGTTTTTGTGAGGACTTTCGGAAGAAAAAATTGTGGCAAACTGAACTTAAAAACTAGGAAACCATGAGAAATGTGAGAGCGACTGAAAGGGGACAGCATCCGTCCACCTCCAAGTGTTCTTATCCTACTACATCAGGTCCAGCAGGTTTTTGTCGTGCTTCTCAGAAGCCAGCCGGACCTGTTCGACCAAGACATCTGGGGAGGGGGAAATAATAACCTGCACACGTCCCAGCAAATGGTAGCTTTCATTGCATGGCTTTCAAGTCTTTCTCTTAAAAAAGAAGAAGAAGAAAGCCCAAGCCTGCCAGAACCTCCCCGCCTCCTGCAAGCTTAACTCTGCCCTTCTCCACCCACACTATCTTTTCAAATAGGCTCCTTCTTCTCACAGCAGGAACGTGCTTTATTTTGAATTTGAAACCTTCTCCCCAGCCTTCACTAAGCACATTTGCAGGTGTGGGAAAATTTACTGCCCCACTCTCCACCTGAGGAGGCGTAGAAGGTCTCTTTCGGCTTCCCGTCTCAGCAAAGGGGCATGGAGGGGTTCTTTTGCGGGGGGGGGGGGTTTACCCCCAACGATTCCACACACACACACATACACACACACACTATGCAAACTCCCTTTAATTCTGCTGTTTTTAGCCTTCTAAATATTATCGGCAGGAGCCACCGAGGCAAAAATAGAACAGCAAGTTTAATTGGCAATAACATCCTTATCTTATCGGAGTTTGGAGGGGGAGAGGGTTCTGTCTTAGCATTTTTAATTTCTTTGAGCTTCAAGGAGTTTTGAGAGGCGAGCCGTTTCCTATCCCCCTTTACGCAACTTCCCGTTGCCATTTTCCTTATCTCCCCGGGGTGCCCCCTGCCCACCCATTTGCCGACCCCACTCACCCAACCCCAACATTCCCAGCGACTGAATTTTCTGCAACCGCAGCTAGAATGCCTCGTAAAATATGGCCATTTCCTCTTAGGTGGCGAACTCTACAGACCCTAACCCAAACTCCCCCAAACTCGGCCCTCCAGATGTTTTGGGACTACAACTCCCATCATCCCTAACTAACAGGACCAGAGTTCAGGGATGATGGGAATTGTAGTCCCAAAACATCTGGTGGGCCGAGTTTGGGGGTGCCTGCCCTAACCCCATGGTTCCCAATGTGGGGCACATGCAATTTGATTTTTGCAATTTGATTTTTAAGGGGGGCAATTCGAGAATTAGTTATTAAGTTAAGGTACTTTTAGGCTTCCTCCACGTGAGTAAGAGATCGCTTTTTGAATAATAATGCCCAGTGGGGGGCATCAGGATTTTAGAGATGCTTAGGTGGGGCATGGCCCAAATAAGGTTGCCTTAACCCAGGGGTCCCCAGACTTACCCGCCTTCGGGCCGGTAAGGGCGAGGGAGTGCGCACGCAGTGGGCCGGAGGGTGGGGGAGTGCGCGCCAGTGCGCATGCGCACACCCATTTACTGGCACGGTGGCACGCTTCCAGGCCAGAAAAATCGCCGAAAATTGTTTGTGCGCATGCGTATGGGCCTCCCCCGACCCGGAAGTGCACCGGAAATGACCTCTTCTGGGTCGGGAGAGGCCCATACGCATGCGCAGAAACGATTTTCGGCGATTTTTTTCAGATCTGGAAGTGCGCCGCCGCGCAGCACGCCGTAAGAACGGGCGGCGGCAGCAGGCGGCGGGGGGCGTCGCAGGCCGGATTGGGAGGCCAATTGGGCCGCATCCGGCCCGGGGGCCATAGTCTGGGGACCCCTGCCTTAACCTATCATGTCTGTCTCGCCCCATGGAATTCTGTGAGTAGCCACTGCCAAGCAGGTCGGCACCATAGATTTAAAGCCATGGCTTTCCCCCCAACCAAGGAATCCTGGGAACCGTTTAGCCTTGTTTAACGGGGTAGAGATCCTCAGTTTTGCTACCAGCGGAAATGCTGCGGGTGCATATGTGGCAGAATTGGCAAGCCCTGCCTTTAAGGGTGCTGTTGGCAGGGCCGGATTTAGGATTGATGAGGCCCTAAGCTCCTGAAGGTAACGGGGCCCTTTATATGCCCAGCTGTCCTTTGTCAACCACAAATGGGCGCTGTTTTTTGTGTTGAACATATGCTATATGGTAATTTATGGACCTAATAGGTATCTAAAGCCATTTGCACATAACAAAATAATTATCAAAGTAATTGCTGAACTTACCTTACATTTTGGAAATGTACATCCAGTATTTTTCTTCCTTTAATTTTTTTTTTTGGGGGGGGGAGGGCCAAGAGAGTGAGGCCCTAAGCTATAGCTCAGGCATCCCCAAACTGTGGCCTTCAAGATGTTTTGGCCTACAACTCCCATGATCCCTAGCTAACAGGAGCAGTGGTCAGGGAAGATGGGAATTGTAGTCCAAAACATCTGGAGGGCCGAAGTTTGGGAATGCCTGCTATAGCTCGTTTAGCTTATACGTAAATCTGGCACTGGCTGTTAGTGAAATGTAAATGTTACGACGTGGCAGAAATGGGTAGAGGAGACCGATTTGGTGCGTAGGGGAAATGGCAGTTTTCTGCCCCAAAAGCTGGTGGAGAGATGGACTGAGAATCACAGAACTGTGCAGTTGGAAGGGAACCCAGAGATTATCCAGCTCAACCCCCTGCAATGCTTGATTTGATTTCAATAATGTTGGGTTTCTTTAGTGTTGTCTTCCCCTCTCTGCCCCCATCCCAGGTGTAGTGTCAGGAAGGAAGACCGGCGTGTCCTGGGGCTCAAACTTGACAAAGCCAGCCACGCCGTTTACGTGGCCTTCTCTGGGTGCGTGGTGCGAGTCCCTCTCAGTCGCTGCGCCGCCTACAGTGCCTGCCGCAGGTTAGTGGGGTGACCTAATTTTGCTGCTTTCTGCCTCTTCCTTCTTTCCTAACTCTGCCCGTCTACACTGACTGGCCGCAACTCTCTGGATTTTACGATGGAAGACGCTTTCTCCCTGCCCCATACCTGCAGATTGAACCTGGGCCTTTCCCCACCCCCAGTAAAGCAGGTGATCTCCTTAAAAATAAAGCCAAGATTCCTGTCTTCATGATTCCAAGTGATGGGCTCATTTGAACCAGGAGCCTAGGGAGGTCTCTTATACCAAATCAGCCTGTTTGTCTGAATGCTACCTGGCTCTCCAAGGCTTCCTAAGAACCTCGGAAGAACCAGCCAAAGGGGGAGGCCGATTAGTCCATCCTCCTCCTCTGGTGCAGTTTGGGTTTTACAAGGGTTTCTAAAGGTTTAGAGGGTGTTTGCAGGCCTCTTTGCAGGGGAGTTGACTGTGGTTTTCATTGGCAATCATCTTTAATGATTTCTGTGCAATCTTAACAAGCGAAACTAAATTATATAAATTCAACCAAAATGTCTTTTGAATTCCTAAGGCATGCTACTATTTTTTTTAGCACCCCTCCTTTTTGGAATTTGATAGCTGAAACATTCAACATGCTGCGACAGGGCAACAGAGGCTCGTGTGTGTGGTTTTTTTTTTTTTTTGGTGTGTGTGTGTGTGTGTGTGTAAGGTCCTTACAAGGGGCTGCCGTGTCCTATGGCCCCCTGATTCACCTTGCGTGACCCATCCCACACAGCCCCTCCTGCCCCGAACAGGTGTGGGGTGCCGGACCTTGCCGCTTCCAGGAAATGCCATACGGCGTGATATTCTGGCCGGAGCTGCCCACTTCCTTTAATGGGCAACTGAGCCAGCTGCTCTCTCTCTCTCCTAAAGGCCATGTCCCCCTTTCCAAATCCCAGCGTGGCAGGGACCCAAAGATCTCTAGGGGCAGAGAGGGAGGGAGAGAGAGAGGCATCCTGGGTCGTCTTCCTGTCAGCTCCACAGAAATCAGGGCAGGGAAGCGGTGACTAGTGGCTAGAGCAAAACGGAAGCTGGCGTGTGTGTGTGTGTGTGTGTGTTGCATTCATATCCCACTTCCCCTGCACACACACACACACACACACACACACACACACACACACACACACAGAACTAAAGGTGGTGTCTGTGCTTCTCCCTGCTCCTTGTTTAATCCTTACAACAACCCTGTGAGGTAGGATAGACTGAGAGAGGCAGTCACCGGCCCAAGGTCACAACCAGTGAGCCTCAGGGCCAAGCGGGAAATTGAATCAAAATCTGACACTAACCAGTATACTACGCCGGCTCTCAGCAACGTCTCTTGTGGCACTCCCCCCCCCCAAAAAAGTTGTATATGAGTGCATTAAATATATATATATTGGGGGTTTGTTTTGTCCTTTGGAACAAGGGCATTGGGGTTTCTGACAAGCTGGTTATAACACCCTCTCCTGTTGTTGGCAACTGGTGCTCAACGGTAGACTGCTTTTGAACATGGGAGCTCCATATACCGTGTTTCCCCTATTTTAAGACGTAGTCATTTTATAAGCCGTAGCAGGATTTTATGCTTTTGCGGATTATAAACCATACCCCGAAAATAAGCCATACCCCGAGCCAGCAGAACCCAGCATGCCGGCCGTGGCAGGAGGAGGAGGAGGAGGGCTGCTGAGTTGGTGCCCGGAACTGGCTACTGCTGCTGCTGCAGCGCCGCTTAGAACGAGACCGCGAGCGCCCCAGCAGCGGGACCGACAAAGCGCCCAGCAGTGCAGCACGGAGCGCCCCAAGCCACAGCAGCAGCAGGAGGAGGATTCAAAGTGCTACAGAGCACTGCTGGGTCCCGGAGGCTCGGGGCGCTCCGTGCGGCGCTGTTCCGCACCAACCCGACAAGCCTCCTCCTCTTTCTGCCGCGGCTTGGCACCCGGAGAGAAGCAGGAGGAGGCGCAAGCACTGCGCGCTCGGCCCTCTTTCGGCGCTCGCGCTCACCGGGCTGTTGACCTGACACCCAAGCATTAGAAGCACAGAGGAGGCACGCACACGCACACAAGAAAGGATGGGTGGGGGGAGGAGGAGAGTGGCATTTGAGACACGCTCGCGAAAGAATGGCTGAGCGGCCGTGTGCACGGAACGGTGCTCTCCCTCTCTGTGTGTGAGAGAAAAGGCGGGAGGGAGGAAAGGAGACAACCGGGGTGGGGAAGGAGGCGGAGGACTGAGGGATGCTACTGAACAGGAAGCGCTGCCACCGAGCCAGTAGCTGCTCTGCGCTTCCCTCAGCAAGTGAGAAGAGGGCAAAGTCTGGGCTGGCGGAGCACCCCGAGCGTGCTACTGGGCGACGACCCGGCAAGCCTCCTCCTCCGGCTCCCAGAGGCTCGGGGCACTCCGTGCACGCTGCTGGGTGACCACCCGGCAAACCTCCTCCTCCTCCTCCTGTCGGCTCCCATAGGATTTGGGGTGCTCCGTGCGCGCTGCTGGGTGACCACCCGGCAATCCTCCTCCTCCTCCTCCTGCCGGCTCATAGAGCATTGGGGCGCTCTGCGCGCGCTGCTGGGTGATGACCTGGCAAGCCGCCTCCTTGTGTTGTAAAAAGACTAGACTCAGCAGCAGAATCAGAGTTTGGAGACTGCCTTTTGGCAGCTGCCATTTTATTCCCCCCAGATTGCTCCAGATCCTGCATCATCCCAGAACATTTTGCAGAATGGGGTGGCGTGTTTCAGTTGGTGCTGCCATTTCTTTGGTGTGATGGTTAGCATTCCACACACCCCACACACACACCTCCTCTGAAAATCTCAGAATGATGCCTGGGAAAATTCAGGATCAGTTTGGCTGGCACAGGCATAGAAAGTAAGAAAAGACAAGACAAGCAATCAAAGTGAATATGGGTAACAGAAGAGCATTCATCATAAAACAAATGATGAATGAACCAACTGCAATTCTAATGAAGGGCTAATGAAATAAATTTCTTTTAATAATAGAAATAAATGCAAAACTGCTTGCACACACCTAATATTTTCCTTATTTTGTTTACCACTTTGCATCTTACTTAAGACACCCACCGAAAATAAGCCACCCTGTGTTTTTTTGAGGGAAAAAAGTTATAAGACGGTGTCTTAAAAAGGGGGAAACACGGTATTATCACCAGTGCAGTGAAAAGCAATCCCATGGGGGTGGGGGGTGGTTCAGGGGGGATCGGTCCTGACTGCACAGCCTTAAGGGGAGGGTCGGCAGAGGGCTTCGACCTTCCCGCTTCCCGAGCGAACACGTTTATTTCCTTCTCCGTTTGCAGGAGCTGCCTGGGGTCCCGCGATCCGTACTGTGTTTGGCTGAGCACGGGGGCCTGCGTTGCGTTCAGCAGCGAGATCAGGTGAGGCGGGCTGGGGGGGAGGAATTTCGGAGGCCATCCCTGTTCTTATGAAGCAGGTGGGCAAGGACCTTTGGCCCTCCAGAAGTTTTCTCTCTCTTTTTCTGTCACCCGTTCCTCTCTCTCCTCGTCCTTTTCTAACACCTCCCTTTTCTTACTTTTCCCGATACCCCCTCTCCTTCCATGACTTCCTTTTCTAACACCCCATTTTCTCATTCTTTCTTTGGCTTCCGACACCCTCTTTCCTCTTTCTTACACTGCCTGCAACCTTCCGCCCTCCAGATATTTTGAACTATGTATCCCATCAGCCTTAGCAAGCGTGGCCAGCAGTCAGGGGTGATGATGGAAGTTGTAGTTCAGCCACATAGGGAGGGGAACCCCACACCTAATTCAAGAGATCTCTTCTTCTTCTTCTTCTTCTTCTTCTTCTTCTTCTTCTTCTTCTTCTTCTTCTTCTTCTTCTTCTTCTTCTTCTTCTTCTTCTTCAGTGTGGTATCGCCTAAACTTTGGAACTCCCTGCCCATTGAGGCCAGGCAACTACCTTCACTGCATTGTTTTCAGCGCCTACTAAAAACTTCTGGTTTAGCATAACCTATTTAGATATGACAGGACCACACATTTTAATACGTAATTTTGTTTTACAATGTATATTTCAACTACTGATTACATTTATAATTTGCTTTTGGGTGAACTTGTCTCTTAATGAATATTTTATGATCATCTTAATGTATATTTCATATTTTGTGCAATCCGCTTAGAAGTTTTTACGATTCAGTGGCCTTACACATTCTGTTATATAAATAAGGGCTGTAAAAACATCTTATTTCTCTCAATTGGACCAAATTCCTCCTGAAGAGCTGCTCTTCCAGCTGACAGATGCATTTTCTTGAGGTTTTTTTAAATATATACTTTTGCTTTTTTACCTCCTGCATTTAATGATTTCCTATCGCGGAAGCTGATCTTCATGCAAGTTTGCTGTTCCCTCTGTTGCGAACCATTTTGAATGCACACTGGGGAAGCAGGCTATGTAAATATTTATTTAACAGATAAAGCCAAGTTCCTCCTCACTTCTACCCCCCCCCCTTGGCTCTTATGGTGCTTCCTAGAAACCCCAAGACACCCCCTGATTGGTCAGTTTGAGCATCCTCAACTGACTCTGCCCCAGCATCCTTTCTGCATCACCATGAGGACTAGAAACTTTGCTTTCTGTTGCTTAGAAACAATGAACCAAAGGGGCTTTGGGGGTCACTGAAGGACTTAGCTGATTTTGCGAAGAGCTTCTTTTTGCCCCTCACCCCGAATTCCATCCCTCCTCCCTCTCCACAAACCCCCAACCCCCCCTCAATGCTCCATGTATACTCCATTTTCTAAATATTCTCCTTGACCCACAGCCATTGCGGCACAAGCCATCCCACGCCAGCTTGTCTCTTCAAACATCTCTGACTGGTGAAGGAAGGGAACAGGAGGGTGAATTGTCTGGCTCTTTGGGGGCTTGTAACTTGTCGGGTTCTGCTTTCTTTAATTTCCCACCTCGTTTTTTTTTTCCTGAGTGCCAGCCAATTGATTAATTAGCGGAGGATTTAATCAAGCCGGCAGACTCCGTTTTAATGAGATTTCTCTCTTCCACCCTTGTCTCTTTCTCTCTCCAGCCACAGAGGCGGGTTCGAGCAAGACGTCGAAGGCTCCATCAAGTACACGGGGAATTGCCAAGGTGAGAGTCCTCTGGGGGCAAGGGGGTCTTTTCCACAGCCGGACCAGCCAGGAAGCCACGTTGCTGTTTTCGCACGAGTCTCGTCGGAAGAGAACCGGAGCTTGCTCCGAGTCCCGATCCGGCTATAAAACTCACTGAGCCAAACAAAAATGGCTGGGCGTGTGTCCTTTTCCTGTTGCTCATGCACAGAAACACCGACTCCATTGGCGGGCGTCTGAAAAGCTGTTTTGCGTAGGAAATAACAGCTCTTGGGTGCTCATCCCTTAAAGAGGTTTTTCTCCCTTTTTGGCTTGAGTGGGCTGCACTTCAGACGTCTCTCAAGAAACTCTGAGACGTTGACCACAGAGTCAGCTTGTTTTTGACGCTCCAGGGAAATGCCTCTTCCGGCCCTTTTCACCAGCTACTTCCTGGGCTGCACCCCGAGGGCCACACCCTTTTCCAAGCAACTGTCCCGAGGGCCGCATTTTGGGGTGGACGGGGCCGGAGGCAGAAAGTGGTTGCACAGCAGACGTTTCTTCGCTAGAGGCACAATCTTGGGTTCAAGGGCACACTCCAGGCAGAGAAGACCCTCGGGGTGCAAAGTAGGGGCCATGGGAAGTCTGAGGAGGCTTCCCAGGGCCAGATGGAGAGACCTGGAGGGCCAGGCCTGATGTTTCCCGCTCCACCCATGAGCAAATTGCTTCTTCCTTTCCAGATTGCCCCATGCTTAGCTGCCTAGCTGCACCCTGTTCCTCTGCCTTTTTTCCGTACCCATCTCTTGTCTTCCCCTTCGCTTTTTAGATGTCGTAACAGCCCCCGGGAGCCGCGATGGCACCAGCAACTCTGCATATGGTCAGTACGTCCGTCTCCCCTCCCTCCCTCCTTCCCCAAGCTCATCGTCCTTCCTACCCCTCCTGTCTCCTTCCGCCGCTTATTCTGCCCCCCAAAAAATCAATCACCCGCCGCCCCACACTCTAGCGGTGGCGTTTCGGCCATTGAGGTTCAAATGGGGGAAGGCCGCCATGTTGGATGGGACTATTGGGGTTAGAGCCAGCTCAGCTCTGTTCCTAGTGGAGGCGTTGAAATTAATAGGCTTGCGTTAGCCATGTCTGTCAATTTCAACGGGTCTGCCTAAGCAGGGCCAAGCCATTGTATCTTGGGATCCTCCGTGTTGGTGCCATGGTGTCCAATTGGAGGCGTCATCTTGAGAGGATCCAGTCAGCTTCCAGTGGGTTTTAGCCAAAAGGCTACTGGTATGTGAACTGATGCCAGGATGTTCCTATTTTCTCCCACGCAAGGGTCTCAAAAGACCCCTTGGGACAAAGCGACCTCCGTTCAAGGCCTTTCCCGGTGGCCATGGTTCCCAGCCACCTGTTGCTTAGGCCCAAGATGGCTGCCAGCCAAGTCCATTGAAGGTTTATTCTCTTAAAACAGGGGCAAACTCTCCTCAAAAGCAGCAGGAGGAGGAGGAGGAGCGGAACCCCTAACCCTCCACTTCTGTTGCCTGGGGAATGTGGGAATTCCCACAAACTGGTTTTCAAAACTAACACCACCTCGAAGGAACAAATCACTGCTCACTTCCTGTCACATCAAGCGCCATTTCCTCATCCATCCCCCCAACATCCCACTCCCATCATTTACTGCAGGGGTGGGCGGAAGGTCTTGTTACGGTTAACCAACCCCCTGCCGCTCTCTTTGTACTCTTTCCAGAGGCTGTGTATAAAACCCACTCTCCCCTTTATGGCTTTTGAGAGGGATGGTCTCCGTGTGAACCCAGAAACCTTTCCTTGTGTGTGTGTGTGATTCTCCCGGGGCAGAATTTGACCTTCCCTCAACAGAGCACAAACGCAGCTGCGGTTTTTATGTTGAGCCCGAAGGGTTGAAATCGAACCAACTCTGGGCACGTTCATGCTGTGCCATTTAAAGCTCTGTAACGCAACTTTGAACAGTCATGGCTTCTCCCAAAGGATTCTGGGAATGGGTTGTTTGATAAGGGTGCTGAGTCCCCTGTTTGCCCTCGCAGAGCTATGGTTCCCAGGGTTCCCCGTGAAGAGGGATTGGCCATTAAACCACTCTGAGAATCGTAGTTCTGGGAGGGGAATAACGGGGGGGGGGAGTCCTTCTTCCAACTCTCAGCACCCTAAACAAACTACAGTTCCCATAATTCTTTGGGCGGGGAGCCATTACCGTTGAAAATGAAATGCATGGTTGAAATGTGGCTTCTGTTTATTTGATGAGGGAGCAATTTCTGCCGAGGGGGAGACCAATAGCATCTTGAGCTTCTCAGGCTCCCTCTACTCTAAGCGAAGGCTTTTTCCAGAGGAGTAGAAGATGCCAAAGTCAAGGATGGAACAAGGATAGAACGGATATGGACCATTTAAAGCAAGCATAGGCAACCTTGGCTCTCCAGATGTTTTGGAACTACAACCCCCATGGTCCCTGACCACTGGCCCTGTTAGCTAGGGATCATGGGAGTTGTAGTTCCAAAACATCTGGAGAGCCAAGGTTGCCTATGCCTGATTTAAAGCCTCTAAATATCTCCTTTCAATCCTTTCCTCATCACTTACATGACTTGAAATCGGATGGGTGGGTGATGTCACTCAATGCCCCCCATCTCCTCAGAACCCTTTTAAAAAGTGCATTTCCCCCTCTTGTCTCATATTTGAGCTTGTAGGGTAGAAAAGACCTTCTCTCACACACACCAGCACACTTTCTAGTTAAAAAAGACTAGGGCACACAAAACTCAGGACCCAGGTATCCGGGGTGTGAGGAACCCAGACACCTGGGGAATGCAAGACCCAGGCGCCCAGGCTGTGCAGAACCCAGGCGTCCTGGCATGCCGACAACAAGCGCACACTCCTGAGCTTAGATGGGGCGAGCAGCTCTGGCGATGAAGCTCTCTGCGCAGGCAATCAGCCCCCCGCAGGAGGCCCTGCTTCCCTGCCCTCCCCACCTCACCCCCTGAGTCCAGCTCCCCCAAGCAAGAGAGCTGCAGAGCCAATCCGGTGCCTGGAAGGAAATTAAAACCGAAGCGACTCCATTAATTACCCAGCAGGGGAGAAATCTCTTGATTTAATGGGTGGGGGGGAGGAAGGAGCGGGAGGAAGGAGCCCAGAAGGAACAGGAGGCTGCTGTGTTCTGTGAGCATCGCTTGCGGGGGGGGGGGTTCAAAATTTGCGGGTGCGCACATATTTCCTACCCAGGTTTAAGCCTGGCCTCTCTCAAGCCTCCCCTTTCTCCTGACCTGAGACCGGTCCTTCTCCGGGCTCGTCTCCGATCTCAGTCCTACTCAGAGTAGACCCGTTGAAATGCAAAAGACATGGCTGACTTAGGTTAGGTCTGCTCTGAGTAGGGCTTCGGGGTCAGCCGAAGGTGATTATTTTTGGGAGGGGGTTGGTCTTCTGGAGCAACAGGCCTCCCCCCTTCCTCCCCCTCCCCTCTTCTTATCCCTGTCTCGCTGCAAATCTTGGCCGCTTCCACTCGCCACTTCCTGCGAGGACTGCGGGGGCCAAGAGTGGGGCAGGCGGGGGACGTGGGGGGGGGCATGCGTCTGGGATTCATTAGGCAACTTGGCTGGCTTGGCGTTGGGGGGGGGGCAACTGACACGCAAGCAGACGGAGGCTCTGCGGATTGCAAAACAGTTGCACAAACTCTAAAGCACATTCAGCCACCATGGCTTCCCCTATAGAATTCCCCTGTAGAATTCTGGCAGCTGTAGAGTTCTTAGGAGGCTGCCGACCATTTCCCCTCCCGGTGCTACAATTCCCAGAGTGATCCCTCTTCCTGGAGCAATCATTAAATCCTTCTGGGATTTGTAGCGTCTCTGAACAACTCTCAGCCCCCTCAACCAACTGCAGCCCTCAGAATTCTCTGGGCGAGGCCCTGACCATTTAAAGCCGTATCACAGCGCCTTAAACGAAGGGTGTGTGCCCTACACAGAGTAGACCCACTGGAATGAATGGAACTAACTTAGTCATGTTGATTTATTTTCAATGGGGCTCCTCTCAGCGGCACTAGCATTGCACCCAACATTAGTCGTGGCCGGAGCAGACGCCATGAAATGAATGAATACAACTAACTTGGGTCCATTCATTTCAGTGGGTTTACTCTTGAGTACCAACCAACCCTTTCAGGACGGTTTCCCCATACGCCTTGGCAGGTGAGGGATAAAAGCTCTTTCCACACCTGATCCCTATGAATTACTCTGCGTAAAAAGAACAGCTTTTGAGCTCTCAGCCTTGCAAGGCCCACTCAGCGTGCCAACTGCAGAAGCCTAGAAATCCTTGCACGGTGGCACAAACCAAAGGGGTGGCTTGAATATATGTGGTTTTGTGGAAACCTCAGAACTGATCCCCTGCATAAGATGTGATTGCAAGGTGTTTGCGGAGACCGTTCCTGGGTCTGCAGCCTTCGCTGTGGCTCTTGTGGGGGGGCTCCTCCCATTACCCCCTAACTGGCCGCTGCCCCACCCCCAATGTCATTATTTTATTCCTTCCTCCACTCGTCGTCGTTGCTGCCGTGTTTTTTTTATAGTATAAAAATTGTTTACTTACAAGCTCTCCAAAGGCCAGGTTCGTGTGCATTTCCATACAGCAGTCAGAAAAGTTGCACAGGCAGTAAAATGTAGCTTAGTTACAAGATGGATAAAAATTCCTAAACTATTGGTATAGGAACACAAGAGAGGCTAGTGAGAGCCATGTGGCTGAGCTGGAGCAACCAACTCAGACCTCCTCGTACACTGAGTCCACAGGTGGACTGGATAGGGGGGGGAAAGGCTTGATTACCTTTTTCCAGCTTACTCCATGGTTTTAACCCCTTCACGCATTAATTCTGACACTGTCTTTATCACCGGTAACACAGGGAAGACGCAGACCTCCGCAGCCGCCACCGCTCTCTCCTCTCCCTTCCCAGAAGTGCCCACGGGGTCTCCTCCCGCTAGCTTGGCTCCCGACGCCCGCCTGGCCCCAGGCGCAGGGGGGCCACACTCCACCCTCCACGTGGCTGTGAGCAAGCAGGGTAAGAAGGGGCCGCTCACCTGGACCCCCACCCCTCCGCCCGCATGCACACACACACAGACACACGTGCCGTGTCCCCCCACCCCACCCGTCCCCGCAGTATGGCACCCCCGTGATAACAGTGAGCTGTGCAAGAACCACTAACTCGCGCGGGGAGGGCCTGGGGACGCGCTGGAATGCGGAGGCATGCGAAATGGTTGCGTCGCCGTGTCTTGCACATCAGGGAGCAGGGGGTGCGTGAGCTGTGCATGGTTACAGGTGCCCCTCTCTGAGCAGAGGACGAAGCTGGCGAGTCTTTTTAGGATCCTGGGTGGGAGGTGTGATTGCGCCCGCTGGAAGTGAAACCTTTGTCTCTCTATTTGCAGTTGTGAGTGTCAGAGAGAGAGAGAGAGAGAGAGAGAGAGAGAGAGAGAGAGAGAGAGAGAGAGAGAGAGGCCTCTGTAAATTTCAGTTGTGGGTTGGGGCGTGTGTTTTAAGCGTTCAGATGAGGAAGGGCCACAGTTTAGTGCGGCAGCCCATGCCTCGCACCCAGAAGGTCCCAAGTTTGATATCTGGCATCATCCCTAGGTAGGGCTGGGATAAACCCCCAATATTGAGGTGGGGGGTCCCCATGGTCTGGCTTGGTCTCAGGCAGCGTCCTCTGCTCCTACCTAAACCAGTTCAGAACCATGAGGACTAGAACCTTGATTTGCGTTTACGTTAAAGGCTGTCGCTTCGTGGTAGATCACCAACCTTGCGGGATTGCTCGGTGAGGGGACCAAGGGGTCTCCTGACAACTCTCGGCACCTTTAACAAAGGACCTCTCCCAGAACTCTTGGGGGGAAGCGGTGCCCGTTTAACGTGATATTGTAGTGCTTTAGATGTATAGCTTCAATGTAGCCCTAATAATATGTACACATTTCCTGAGCATTTTTCTCCTATATTATTTTCATTGAATATATGTGCTTTTAATTATGCACACTTTCCCCCAGCTTGCACGCCTTTCTTTGCACAGGTTTGTAAAATCCTGGGAAGTACAAATCATATTTTCAGCAGGTGCAAGCTGGAACGAATTCCTTCTCAAGTCTCTAGGCTCAGCTCAGTTGTGAGATTCAGCTGGCATGGGGAGGCTTTGAATGAGTCTTCCCATCTGTAAATTATTATTATTATTATTATTATTATTATTATTATTATTATTATTATTATTTATACCCCTCCCATCTGGCTGGGTTTCCCCAGCCACTCTGGGCAGCTTCCAACAAAAGATTAAAAATACATTAAATTGGGGAGGTTGGTGTGCCCCACCAACCACAGGGTTGTTGTGTGTCGGCACCATCACCTCATTGGCAGGCAGAGTTTGAGGAGGACTTGATGGGATGGAGAGGAAGGGAACCGCAAGCTTTCTGTGTGTCCGGGGGGGGGGGGCGGGGGAGAGATAACCCTGATGAAGCAAGAGAGAAAGAACAGAGAAATGGCCCCCAGCGGAAATAGCTCTTAAGAGCTGATCCATTTTGGGAGAATTAGGCGTAATGCGTATTGCAAAAACGCACTCTTCTGCACACAGCAAGGCACACACACACACGGTATATTTCCGCCCCCCACTCCGAAGCAAAATGTGAGGAGATGGGTGTTTGGCAGGGGGGACAAAATAGCCCTCAAATTGCAAACAAAATGCCCCCAGACAGCTGCGGAGAAATGAAATAATTAAGCTGGCAGGGAAGATAAAGGTGTACGAGGGGAGAGAACAGCCACCAAAAAAAAAGCTGGATTTTGTATTTCAATTTAGGGAGAAGCAGGTCTCCTGGGAAAGTGTTTTGTGAGCATTCTCTCCTGCCAGACCTGAGGCAGAAACTGATTTTGGAATGGTTTCCGCAGCCTCTTCTGAGTCCAGGTCCCTCTCCGTACATCCTCAGAGGTTCCCTTCCCACACGGCAGGGCAGTGGGAGATGTTGATACCGGTACTATTCCTATGGGTCTGTGCGCCTCTTCATTTTTGAACCACTCAGAGGTCTCCAGAGAAGAATCACACAGGGCTGGTCTAGCAGAGACTAGGATAAGGGTTGCAGTTATCAGTATTTAAGGTAGACATGCTGCCAACCGCCTGAAGGAAGCTCACGTGATAATCTGCATTTTATAAAATTATAAAGTTTTGCATGGCAAGAGGGAAGTTTTTCTCCTGCTCCCTTCAAGCACTGGAACTCGTGGACCTTCAATGAAGCTGAACTTTGGAAGACTCAGGACAGATAAAAGAAAGGATTTATTCACATGGTGCGTAGTTAAACGATGGAACTCTCTCCCACATGAAGCGGTCACGACCACCACTTTAAAGGGCTTTTTAAAAAAAGGATTAAATAAAATGGATTGATCTGTTTGGTGTGAATCTGCAGACTTTGCCTCTAGCAGAAATACGGCCTTGCTGTATCTCTGCAAGGAGGAAAGGGACCTAGTTCAGCGGCAGAACAGGGGAAAGTTCCCCGGGTTCAATCGCCATCCTCTCTGGATGGGCTGAGAATGTCACCGCCTGAAAACCTAGAGAGCTCCTGCCAGTCAGTGTGGGCTATATTGAACTAGACAGGCCTAAGTGCCTGAGTCAGTATACGTTCCGGTCATCCTAAATAAAGCAGAATGTGGAAACAGATCATGGCCAAAGGTAGGGGTGGGGTGGGGGGTGGGGGAGGCAGCCTGTAAGGAATTTGGGAGATATCTCATCTTCCTTTATATGTATATATAATGAGAGAGATTCCACTGGCTTGTTCCAGCTTTGCCCCTTTCCCATAAATGGCAGCCATTAACCTCTCCCCAACACCATGAGGACTAGATCCTTATTTTGGGAAGGCAAAACTGGGTCAGCCAGTTTTAGCTTCTCTCATCCTCACACCTGCCCACATGTCTGGGTCTTGTGAAAATAGGGTAGCTGCAGGAAAATCCTCAGTTTGGAGGGTTGAGAGCCATCCTGAACAGGTCCAGGGGTTTTGTGGCATTCGTAAAACAATCCACATACGATGAAGTGTCATATCCACTGAATCATAGAATTGTACAGTTGGAAGGGACCCCAAGACTCATCTAGTCCAACCCCCTGTAATGGAGGAATCTCAACTAAAACATCCATGACAGATGGCCATCCAACCTCTGCTTAAAAACCTCCAAGGAAGGGGAGTCCACCACCTCCCAAGGGAGACCATTCTCCTGTTGAACTGCTCCTACTGTCAGAAAAATTTTTTTCTGATGTTTAATAATAATAATAAATATACTATTTATACCCCGCCCATCTGGCTGGGTTTCCCCAGCCACTCTGGGCGGCTTCCAAAGAAAGATTAAAAGTACATTAAAACATCAGTCATTAAAAGCTTCCCTAAACAGGGCTGCCTTCAGATGTCTTCTAAACGTCAGATAGTTGTTTATCTCCTTGACATCTGATGGGAGGGCATTCCACAGGGCGGGTGCCACCACCAAGAAGGCCCTCTCCTCCTTTCTTGCAAGCCCTATCCTTTGGAGCAGGAGAAAACAAGATGGCTCCCTCTTCCATGTAACGGCCCTTGAGATATTTGAAGATGGCTGCCGTGTCTCCTCTCAGTCTCCACTTTTCCAGGCTAAACAAACCCAGCTCCTTCAACCATTCCTCATCTGGCATGGTTTCCAGACCCTCGGAAGTAAAAGCAAATTATGGCTTGCCAAAGCGTTTTGACAGCCAACAGTGCTCCGAGAGCCACTTTCCCTTCTTTGCCACCTCCAGTGGGCCGCATTCTGATGGGGGCTGGAGCCAGAGGCAAAAGGGAGTGATCCAGTTAATGAAGAGGTTACCTTCCTGCCGCAGGCTAGCTCCTGGTTACAACATGCACAATGTAACAAGCTGTTTTTGACTATGTAACTTCTATTTCAAACACAATTCAACCTATAATATCTCGCAAAGTGTACTTCCATAGACCAACACATCATGCAAACAGAACATGTCAAGAGAAATTAAAAGTCCAATGGATGGCCTCCTGACCATGTTCTGTTAGCATGATGTGTTGGGCTATGGAATCACACTTTGTGAGATATTATAGGTTGAATCGTGTTTGAAATAGAAGTTACATAGTCAAAAACAGCCTGTTACGTTGTGCGTGTTGTTACTAGGATTGTATTTATGTATAACCTAAGGTTTAGGACACGGGTGGCGCTGTGGTCTGATCCACAGAGCCTAGGGCTCGCTGATCAGAAGGTTGGCAGTTCGAATCCCCACGACAGAGAGAGCTCCCGTCGCTCAGTCCCAGCTCCTGCCAACCTAGCAGTTCAAAAGCATGTAAAAGTGCAAGTAGATAAATAGGTACCGCTCCAAGCGGGAAGGTAAACGGCGTTTCCGTGCGCTGCTCTGGTTCGCCAGAAGCGGCTTAGTCATGCTGGCCACATGACCTGGAAGCTGTACGCCGGCTCCCTCGACCAGCAAAGCAAGATGAGCGTCGCAACCCCAGAGTCGTTCGCGACTGGACCTAACAGTCAGGGGTCCCTTTACCTTTAAGGTTTAGTAGTGTTTTGCAGTCTAGCTCCTGCCCGCCCTCTGTCTTCCACCCAGGCAGGACAGAGGCGTCGCTCGGAGTCCAGAGACGTGTCCCAGAAAGGCAAATGATATTTGGGGTGCAAATAGGGTGTGGTTGAGAGAGAAAGCGAATGGCCTGGCTGTAGTTCCAAGGGCCAGACAGCCCCCCTGGCCCTGAGGCTCCCCCACCCTTAGCTCACGGTGCTGCTCAATGTATTTACCTGGCGTGCAGATCCAAACACACAGGCCCCCACGGCACTCGAGGAAACGGGGATGCAGTTAGAGGGGGAAACCTCTGAACAAAAGGAGGGCTTCCTCCTATTCAGAGCAAAGAAAAGCACAGCTACCCACAGAACAGCTTTCAAGGAACGAAACATCAAACCGCACAGCCCTGACTGGGGGTGGGGAGGAGGAAGGCAGTCTTGGCAGAGGCCCGCCGTTAATTAGCTGGCGGTATTCTTGCCAAGGGGCAAACGTGTCTTTTGTTTTATTTTTAAAAGGGACGCTCTCCCTTCTTCTTCTTTTTCTGGAGATCAGCTGTTCAGCGTTAAACCTTCCACTCGGCCTGCGTTTGCCGAAGCCGCCGCTTCAGCTGATCTCGTTGGGAGGGGTGAATGGGATGGTGTTTGTGTATACCATTTTCAGATGCTCTTCTTGTTCGGCATTATTTTAATTATTTGACCGCACGCCACTTTTTTTTTTTTAAAAAAAAAGCTCCCGGACAATGAAATCCCATGCTGAGGAAAGTGGTTTTCTGCGGCCTGTACAGTTCGGGCAGTTTTTGCACAGTTTGTTCCAAAGTGTTTTAAGACCCATCTGAAGGGGAAAAAAGAATTGGGTTGGCATTGAAAGGGGTGGGAGTTTGCAGAGCCCCACTTGAGCCCTGGCACGCAACCCTCCACTACTGCTAAACGTATCCCGCCATCTCTCTAGTTTCCATTTCCATAGATCCAGCACATAGTTAGCCTGTGGAACCCCCTCCCACAAGAGGCAGTGACAGCCACCAATTCAGAGGGCTTTGAAAGAGGATGAGATAAATCATGGAGGAGGAAGATGCTGAACTACTAGATGGGTGACTGGCCTGATCCAGCAAGCTCTTCTTAGGTGATGAACTCTCTTCCTCCTCTTTCCAGCCCTTTAAGCCCCTGGCCGCTGCCAGATCTCGTACCCAGGAGTTCCACTGGTTTGTTCCATCTTACTGCGCATTCTACAATGAAGCCTTTCCCTTTTTTTGTCACTCCTAAATATGCTGCAAAGCAGTTTCTCCAAGATGATCCCCAAGTTCTACTATCCTCTAAGGGAGAGATTTTTCAAAGAGAATTTAGGAGGGTTGCATCCCGCAAGGGCCCTACTCAGGGTAGCCCCATTGCAATTAGCAGGCATGACAACCGGAGGTCCTTTAATTTCAACAAGTAGAGCTTAGCCGGGCAAAAGCCTCTCTGGTTTAAGTTACAGCTTTGCAAGTTTGGAGGCAGTGAAATAAGACCGTTGGCTGCTGCTATCTGGGCTTGCAGCTGGGGTGACTTTTATTGTGAAGTTTTGAAAAGGCAGGAAAAATAAGCCAGACTTGAGACTTCCTGTTTTCCATGAAGGGGGTTAAGGAGAAAGAAAAGGGGTCTCGGAGAGAGAATTTATCGAAGGAACCAGTGGCTTGTCAATCTTCTTTCCGAAAGGGAGGGCTGTGTTCAAAAGCACCTCCGTAATAATTTTAGCATTCCAAGGTTGTTCCCATTATAAAACAAGGCATTGCTTAGTGATGGGGAAGGAATTCAGTTCAGCCTGTGTTTAAAAGTAATTTGCACTCCCCAAAAGAATACAGTAACCGAACGGCAGCCGCCCTTTGAAATTCACACCTCTCCGAATTTTGCAATGACATTCTTCCCTTTGCCCCCAAAAGACAAACAAAATGTTGAGTTTCCCGAAAGTGGCGTCTGATTGGCCAATGTGAGAACAGGATACTGAACTCGATTGACCATTGGCCTGATCCAGAAACCAGACTCTATAGTTAGGTCCTTAAAAGGGGGGAGTGGTTTGGATTTTTTTTTTATTCGTGCAGAGCTATAATAGTCAACAAAATAAAATCACGCAGGGTTTTATGAATGAGCAGATGTTGTTGCTGGAGTCCAGCTCACAGCAGCCAGCCTGACCAATGGTCAAGACTGGTGTTGAGATTCCAGCCACATCTGGAGGGTCACAGATTCCACCCACCTTGCCTATAAAAATGCTTGTGAACCTTGCAGCATCTGAATAGATTCTGGGCCTTGCTTGCTAAAACCCTCCAAATGTTTGAGGGGTTTTTGTAGAGGGTGAGTCCCAGGAAAACCGATGAGTAAAAATTTCCATTTTTATACAAGAAGTGGTGAACTGTAGTGGAGGGGAGAGAGAAATCAGACTTTTCCAGGAGGGAGATGGTTAAATATTCTTCTTCAAACCCCACCCCTCCCCGCAAGCCCAACAACTGGATTTTGTTTGCAGAATGGTGCGTCCAAAGCGGCTAGTCCTGATTGTTGATGCAATGGGTGGAAATAGTCAATAAATAATAGTTAATAGTTAGCAATGTTATGTTCCTGTCGCAAGGTTTCAGTGGGGCTTAACCCCCCCCCCTCCAGCTTTAGGGGACAGGATGATAGACCAGGAAATATACATACCTAAAGCTAGAAAAATATTTATCTTTACTTGCTTACGTAGCATGGTCTGTGCAGATGGTGGTGTTACAATGGGGGACCCTATAGCCCCCTGCCCCAAAGGGCTTACAGAGTACACTTGCACCTTGGTTCTCAAACGCCCCGGATCTCGTACATTTTGGCTCCTGAACGATTGGAAACCGGAAGTGAGTGTTCAGGTTTTCGAACGTTCTTTTGGAAGTGGAATGTCTGACGGGGCTTCCTTTGAGGTCTGTCTATTTTTGCTATTTATTTTGCATTTTTCTTTTTGCAGCTCTTTTTTTGCGATTGTTTGGAACCCAGTTCAGTTACTGATTGATTGATTGATTGATTGATTGTGGGACCACAGCACATTGTTTATTGCTTTCATTTTATGGATCGATGGTCTCGTTAGATAGTAAAATTCATGTTAAATTACTGTTTTAGGGGTCGTTTTTAAAAGTCTGGAACGGATGAATCCATTTTGCATTACTTTCTGTGGGAAAGTGAGCCTTGGTTTTGGAACGCTTTGGTTTTGGAACAGACTTCCAGAACAGATTAAGTTTGAGAACCAAGGTACCACTCTATTGGTTTTAAAGCAGGATGTAGAGACCAGGGGATTCTGCCAAAAGGGTTGCAGAAAAGACAAGGTTTCAAGGAGGGGGTTTGAAGCGAGTTAGAGAAGGGGCACTGCTCAGGTTTTCTGAAGGGATATAACAGCTAGGAAAGGGCAGGTGGGCCAATCGGAGGCTTGAGAACTTAAATGGAGCCTCCAGGTCCAGGAGCAGACTAGCAGGTGAAACAACAGTTTCCATGTCCTGTTTTTTTGTGCAGCCCACGATTAGGTCAACGGAGGCTGTTAGCAGAAAAAGGCCTGCCTGGCTGGAAATATTGCCCATTCCTCTTCCGCTGTTAACAAAGCCAAAGCGGCCTCTGAAAAAAGCGACAGCTTTGTCCTTCAAACTCTCCGGCCCACATGCTTACAAATGGGTCCTGACAGGTTAATCAACTCGACAAATAGTTGGTTAATCTACTCATTGAAAGCACTGCCACCTTTTCTTGTTGGTTTTTTTTAATGCCCTCTCTTTAAAAAGCTGGAGTGCTAGCTAGCTATAGCCCTTGACATTCATTGGGTTTTAAAGCCGTCTTGTTTATTTCTGTCCTCCTCTCCTCCGCTCACCCAGTGTTTTTCCTTTTTACAAAAAAAAAAAGCAAAGAAAGAAATTGAGTTTCCATGGAGGGCCTTTTTTCTGTGCTTCATTGTTTTCTCCGTGGGAAATAGTTTGCCTTTCTTTCTTACGCGTGTCTCTCCGACAGAATGATGGGATTTTTGCAACTCCCGAAAGCTAACAAAATTCCACCCCCCACTTGCGCACCTCGTACTTTGTTCTGTGGACTGGGAGGGGGGCGGGAATTGAGGCACGGATAATGCGGGGGGGGAGACACCCATCCTTTTGTCCGCTGACCCCTGAAGAACACAGCAGATAGAAATTGCCGGGCAGAGCCAGTGGGAGAGCCTGTCTGTCCACGGGAAAAATCCGAAGGCGAGATCATCTCTGCTGCGCCGGCTGACGTACTTTGGGGCTATTAAGCTGCAAATGAACTTAGAGGAGGGGGAAGAGATCTCAAAATATAAATCCAGGGAACGGGGGACGCTGTAAGGAGCATTTCGAATGATTTGTGTTACTGAGGAAGTGGCCAAAGGGGCGCTTTTCTCCCCATCGTCACCCATCACAGGGTCATCCAAGGAGGCTGAGGTTTGGGAGACTCAAGAAGGAGTTATTCATGTGCAGCGCATGGATATAAGACTGTGGAACTCACCGCTGCAAGAGGCCACCAACTTAAATGGCTTTAAAAGGAGATTACATGAGCTCATGGAAGGCCCATCAGCCTCCACTGAATACCAGTTGCTGGGGGTCGTAAATGGGGAGAGTCGCCCTCCTGTCCTGCTTTCGGGCATCTTTTGGGCCCCTGTGAGAACAGGATGCTGGACCAGATGGGCCACTGGCCTGATCCAGCACGGTTTTTCTTAGGTTCTTACGATCTGTCTTCATCCTTTTTCCAACCCTCTAAGCCCCCGGTCCCTGCCGGATCTTGTGGCCTGGAGTTCCGCAGGTTTATTCCATCTTACTAGGCATTCCATCACCAAGCCACTCCTGAGTCTGAAAAGACTCTTCAGATAACCCTCTAGGTTCTAGCATTGAAGGAGGGAGAGGTTTTTAAAGAGAGTTTAGAGGATGAAGGGCTGTATTATGGGAGCGTAGCACCCTTGCAATTAACAGGTGTGACTTTATGCTTCCTAGAGGCATCTATCTGAGTAGTGTTTATCCGACTGGTGCCATAAAGGGGATTGTTGGCAATTGGCAATGCTGACTGGGGGGCAGGGCAGGGGCAATAGGAGCCAAGCACTACTCTGGGGGCCGAAGGCACCAGGTTCAAATTCAGCCATCCCGAGATGGAGGCCCAGAAAGTGCCGGCAAGAGATTTGTTGAAATGAGCGAAAGAAGCAGAATCTGTTTGGATAATACGGACTTTCCATCCCCATCGTGCGACGCTGCCGGCTAGTGAACGTGAACCACTGAGGCACGTGGTCTGGTTATGTGTGGCAGCGGGTCTGACGTGGCTCGGTGTTTTCTCTCTGCTCCTTGCTCCCTCCTCTAACAGCCTGGCAACTTCCCCGCGGAATGGGTGCCCTTTTCCGCACGTGTCTCACGACCCTCGTGTTAACACACTTGTGCACGTTTGTTCCGGGTAACCGGGGGGGGGGGAAGCGAGGCTAAGAGATTGCGCTTCTCAGATTTTCCCAGTTACTAACCGCATGGTTCATCGCGCCCTCGAGAGGAGAGGCTGGCCCGTTCCGCAAAATACTTCACCCAATTCTCCCCATCCCAGGTTGTGCATCGTACAAAAAAATGTGTTTTGCCGGGGGGGGGCGCATTTGGCTCCCACCGGATGTGGCTTTGTGTCTGGAACTGCCTTGGTCCAGAGGTTTTCATGGCCTTTGGGTGATCACAAAAAAATCTCCCAACTCTTCTGCTCACACAAGGAGCAGAGAAAGCCAGATTTTGGAGCCAGCCACCGCCCGGCAGCCAATAAGTCTGGTTCAAGTGAATGGCGGGCTAGTTCTTTTTGTGTGTGCTGGGGTCTTCCTGGCTACCATCAAGACTTCTGAAAAAGGATCACAGGATGGGAGGGGAGGGAAGAAGAGGGGACCCCATTCCCCCCCCCCCAAGCTGACCACTTTTGACTATTATTGAGCCCTGAAGCTTCATGGTTTCTCCTCCTCCTCTTCCTCTCTGTGTGTCCCGAATACCTTCCCTCTTTGAAGATCCGTACCCTTTAGCAGCATAAATATCCGCAGGTAAGGGAAGGTTGTTTGTCGAGGCAAGTAGGTCTCTGGCCCCTAGGAGCCTCCATTCTGAAATGGACCCCCAATTTCTGCAGGTCATGGCCAGGCCTGCGCGGGTGAAACTGACCCACACATGAGATGTTAGAGAGGGGAGGGGAGGAGAAGGGGCAGGGAGGCTAAACAGGGAAGAAATATGTGTTCGGTTCAGGTCCACCTTGGCGGTGAGGGTCACAGCTGAGGCTGCACAGGTGTCTTGTCAGAAGCAACAGCCCCTTAGGAAGCTGAATCCCACCCCTCTAAAAGCGGTGAGGTCAAAGCCATGCGGAGCTCTGTCGCTGAATCCAGTCTTCTGGGTAACACTGAGCTCTTCGTCCCATGTGACACAGAACTCTGTGAAACCTGGGTGCCTGCACAGTTTGAGCCAGTTTGAAGGTGCCTGTTCCTCCTCTCTTCCTAAAGTGGGAAAGAGAGAAACTGTCAGGTGCAATTCAGGGTGGAATTGACCCTCTCAAGGAGGAAAAGGCAGCAGCTATCATTTCCCTTCTCATCTTCCCCTAGTATATTCCTTTATTTTTTACGGATTTTTGCTTTTTAGGCCTTCCTTTGTCCCTTCCCCCCTCCTGCCATCTGTTTTTTCTTTTATTCCTTCCCCCCCCCCTATTCGCCTTCTTCTCTCCCCCCCAAAAAACCCAGCCTTATTCTTTTTCCACATTTTTAACAACGAAACGGTCAGCGTCTTGATGGCTTTTCCTGATCATCCAGGTCTGGGAGGCGCAATCTCATCCCAGAGCCATTTGGCCGAGCCTTCGCCTCTGGTTCTGGATTAATTTAAAGCATGTGGATTCTTTCCACACATGCACACACACCCCTAACTTATCCCGCTAAAAAAAATAACATTTTTTTATTTAGAAAAACCTAATTTTCTCCTAACACTCCATTAATGTTCTAGGCTCCCACTGGACCAGAGTATTGGGGCCATTGCTAGTCCTCCTTAAGAGTAGAGCCCTTGACGTGAATTGACGTTGCTCCCTTTCGTGCATTGGTTTCAATAGGTTCTACTCTGAGTAAAACTTAGTTGGGGACATTGTTCTCAACCTGCTGACAGTGCCAGATATCAATCTAAATATTATTATTAATAATAATTTGCTTGGAAGTCACCCTCATAATTCAATGGTATATAAATGTAATTTATTAGTAGTAGTATCATCATCATCATTAATCATCATATATTATATTACCGTTTAATTGTCAAGGTGACTCCCAAGCTGTTTGCAAGCGGAAAATCACTTGCCAAAACAAGATAAGCGCACGCATTTCAAACACACGGTCAAACCGTTGCATCGAAACATGGAAATATAGCATTTTTATAGCATCTGCTATAAAACCTATTAAAGTAGCAGAACAGTTAAAAGGAAATTCTAGGAAAATAGGTCGGATAATGGAAAGCCTCAGAGCATGTGCAGAATGCCCATCTCTTGCTCTCCTGAGCTTTTGTGCTCTTTTCTCCATCACAGACACGCCCCGAACATGGTGGGCGGAGTCACAGCCAAAGTGGGCAGGGCCAAAGAGTCCATTGACTGTTGCATAGTAGGCTCCGCCCACAAAAAAGACACAATATTTGCACAGAGAGAGGAGTGATTGTATTTCAAGGTCTCCTTCCAGGCAGGCAAAAGCACTCAAGGAGGATGGAGGAGTTCTGAGGGCCAGAGAAGAGAGGTATGGAGGGCCGCTTGTGAGCAATGCCCTGAGGGTCCCCTCCTCCCATATTAAATGATAGCGTATTTTCTGCCTTTCGGAAGTGTTTTCCTTCAATGATTGTTATTTACACAGGGGAAGGCAGAATCGGGTTCACATACTGAAATTAATTAAATGGGGGCATTCAGACTTTTAAAAGCCGAAAGTGAAAGCATCAAAGATAATTAACCGAGCGCACGGGGGGAGAGCAGGAATCCAGTAAAATAAATGAACTTCATTACTAAAATACATATAATGTTCTGCCTTTTCCGTCCTGGTAAAATTGCAATAGAGACACAGCACTAAAGATCTTTTTCTGCAAAAATAAAGAAAGCAGCAAGATTAAAAATAATTGAGATTAATATTCTGTTATAAAACTCTAGACTTTTCCCGTGCCCTGGGTAAGTGAGACACAATCTTCCATAGCATAAAGATTTTTATTATTATTATTAAATAGCAATATATATATTATTCTGGTCCATTAAAAGTGCGGTATAAATGGAAATTTTACATTAGCGCCTTTTAAAGCCATTTTAAATGACCCATTTTCTTTTAATTGTACCGTTTGAGCTCATTAAAAGGGCTCGTTTAAAGGGTATCTTAAAATAATAACGTTTAAAAACGCATACGGCATTTTTAATCTGCGTAAGGTTTTGTGGCTGTGCTTCCAGGGCCAAGGATTCTGCGAACCTTTGAGCGCTTCCTAGCATACACAGAGCCTGGGAGCCCTGATTCAGAGCTACTGGTTCGCCTAACTCAATAGTGTCTACACTGACTGGCAGCAGCTCTCCAGGCTTTCAAGCAGGCAGACCCACCGGGAGATCTCGGGGCCTGAACCCAGGACCTTCTGCACGAAAGGCAGGTGCTCTCGATCCCCACAGCAATTGGGAGCCTGGCGCCCTCCAAGGGTTGCCGAACTATAACACCCAACTTCTCTGGCTATCGACCAGGCTGGTTACTGGGGGGGGATTGGGCAATATATTAGGGTGGAGTGGGCAATGCGGCATTGGCACAAACTGGAAATAGACTGAAATCCCTCTAACCTGGTTCAGCCCCCCCACTTCCCAGGGGTCAGCCCCATGGAGCTCGGCAGGACTGACTTCCGAGTAGAGCTGCAGAGGGTCGCATTGTGAATCGTACCGGCTCTTTCCGTGGACACACAGGGAGGAGGAGGAGGAGAAGCCTTGAAGCTTTGTGGCAGCTGGGTAAAGAGGGGCGCCGTCTCCCCACACCTGCAAAATCCACCCGGTGGCTGAACCACCAAATGCCATTTCCATTTTCCATCGGCCATCTCAACCTTCTTCATCCCACCTCATTGCCGTTCTGTCTCTCCGTGGAGGAGGAATAGCAGTCGCGCCCACACCGTGCATTTGAAGCACATTTAGCACACCTGGCTTCGCCCAAAGAATCCTGGGAAACATAGTTTGTTCAGGGTGCTGGGAATTGTAGTGCTATTGAGGGGGGGGTAAACTACAGTTCCCAGAATTCTTTGGGGGAGGTCATGTGCCTTCAATGTATGGTGTGGATGTGACCCCTGTGGGTTTTGGTGTATAGAGAGAAAGAGAGAAAATCCAAGACAGATTGAGATATTTGGCTAGTCATACGCCAACGGCTCTCTTCCTAGCTGTGATGCTCTGCTAATCTTTACAGCAAAACCTTCCTCTCATTGGGCTGGTCTCCAAATTTCACATATGAGATTCTTCCACGTTGAGGGTTTGTTTCTTTTCTTCTTTTCAAGTCTGCTTGAGGTGAAATTTCGGTAGTAACTCTATTTTTAAAAAATTGGCTGCAAGTGCTGGAAAGTCGAGAAGACTTTGGAACAAGTCCACTATTTCTGCCCCTTCCTTGAAACGCTTCCCAGTTCTTCCCTAGTATTCGGAAGGACCTGAGCTGTACGCCACGCAAGCCCTACTCAGCGTAGACCCATAGAAGTTAATGACTATAGGATAGAGCGCGAGATTCCTAATCTCAGGGCTGTGGTTTCGAGTCCCATGGACAAAGGGGGCTGACCCTCGTGGTTCCTTCTGCAATTCTACTTGCACTGGCCACAACCCAGTATAGGTAATACGAATGAGGCACCTTTGCTCCCCCCTCACCAGATGTTGTTGAACTACAACTCCCATCATCTTTCCTTATGCCATAGCTGCCAAGTCTCCCATATTCCCCGGGAAACCCCCATTTTTCCAGCTGTCCCCAGCCGAAAAAATTGGATTTTTTTGTTTTTTCCCGGTTTATTCTGGCGCGGCGGCCATTTTGGAACTGGGTGGAGCATGCTCAGAAGCGACTTTTGATGCTGCTTTACCCAGTTCCAAAATGCGACTTCTGGTGTGGCGGCCATTTTGGAACAGGGCAGAGCAGCATCAAAAGTCACTTCTGAGCATGCTCCGCCCAGTTCCAAAATGGCCGCAGCGCTACTTCCGGTCTGCTACGTCCAGTCCAGTCCCTTATTTCTCAGGCCGGAACTTGACAGGTATGCCTTATGCATGCTGAGGTTGATGGGAGTTGTAGTTTTATCGAATCATAAAACTGGGCAGCTGGAAGGGGCTCGGAGGGTCATCTAGCCCAACCCCCTGCCATGCAGGGATCACATCTGAACAATCCCTGGCAGGTCAGGTGGCTGTCCCAACCTCCAACCTGGAGGGCCAGAGACGCGCTCATACCTGCCAGGTAAGGTGAGGCAGCCATGTTGGCGTCCAGCCCCCTAACTCTCCGTTTCTCTGGCTCCAGGCGTGCGTCAGGAGGCGGGGGGTCGCGAGGACGCCCCGACGGTCCACTTCACCTTCCTGATCGGCTGCATCTTCGTGGCCTTTGTCTTGGGGGCCTTCCTCTCGGGCCTGCTGGTTTCCTGCTACTGCAACCACAGCTTCCAGAAGGCCAAGAGGGCCGGCAAGGACCCCGAGGGCGGCCTCCAGCGCCCGCTGTCCCTGCGGAGCCTGGCCAAGATGAACGGGCTGCTGGAGGCGCAGGCCAAAGAAGCCTTGGCAGAAGGCCCCACCACCAAGCTGTACACCACACTGCTCCCCAGCGAGAAGGAGCCGCCGGGCACCTCCGTTGCGGCCAAGGCGGGCGTCAAGGACCACCACCCGGAGTTGTCCGGCTTGCCTACCCCGGAATCCACCCCCGAGTTGCCCGTCAAGAACATGAAAGCCATTCGCAACCAGTGGGAGAAGAACCAGAATTTCAACAACGCCAAGGAGTCGCAGGGGAAAGTGCCCTTGTTCCACACCCCGGTCTCCAACACCCACCCTTTCCCCTTCGCCAGCGCCATGGCGGGGCCTGGGCACCTCCGCGGCTACGAGGCCCCCCTGGCGGGCTACCTGGACGAGAAGAAGATCCCGAACCCGGAACGGGTCCTGGTGCGGCACTCCCAGTGCTACCTGCCCAAAGGGGTGGAGGTGGCGGCCCTCGAGGAGCTCCTCAAACACCTCCACGAGGCCGAGGGCTCCTCGGCAAAGGGCCTGGGGGGGCCCCGCTTTGCCCCCGCGGCCGTGTCCTTCGCCAACCGTGTGCAGCCCCAGATCCCCGACGTGGAGAGCGCCCCGTACTACAGCTCCTCCACACTGCCCAGGGACAGCCTGCCGCGGAGGCTAGACGTGCCGCCGGACCCGCCCGGGGCCGCCGAGAAAGCGGGCGCCCGGCCGCACGCGGCACACAGACACTCGCTCTGCGTGGCCCCCAAGCTGGTGAACGTTGGCGGGGGCGTGCTGTCACGGCACCACAGCCTGGGCCAGGCGGGCAGGCCGCCCTCGTCTCTCCTGACCCGCATGCACTCCACGGGGACCTCGGTGCCCCACGAGGGAGCCCATCCTGCCATCTTCCTCTCCCGGCAGCACAGCTACGGCGACCAGGTCCCGCTGGCTGGCCACGGGGGCATCAAGCGCTCGATCTCCCTGGTCAAGCCAGGAGGGGGCGCCCAGGGGCTCTTCATGCCATCGTCGCCCCCGGCCCAGTCCTCCAGGCAGTTCAGTTACTGAGCCTCCAGGGTTTGTTTTTCGGTTGCCCGGAGCTGTGCCTGGGGCCAAGCGAGGTCTAACATGGGGACCCCCGCCGTAGCCGTTTCAAGATGGAAGGCTAGTAGAGAGACCCGCTTCTCCCAACCCGCCTACAACTGGACTACAACTCCCAGCGTGCCTTTCGCCGGGGAGGGGGGAGGCGTTTGCATACAGGAAATGGTGGGAGGGGAAGCACTGGGTTTTCCTCTCTCCCCATTGGCTGCCTCCTGCTGCGGGCAGCTCCTTTGACCTATCCGGTCCTCCCCGTGACCACTGAGCCATGTTGCCAAAGTAAGCAGATTCCGCTCCTTTTCCCTGTCTTGCTCTGTCTTTGAAGGCATTCAAACAGGTGGCTTTGAGGGGCAAAGGCCGTGCCTGAATCCCGGGCACCTGCCATTTATGCACCAAAAGAGGTTACCACAGTTCTTTTTTGCCTCGCCTTCATGCAATTCTGCTTCCCAAAATTCGGGCAGGCTCGTTTAGGGGGCAGGAAGCAGATGGCCGAGATGGGGTTCATTAAGGGAGAAGGAAAGTAGCAATTGGTTGTTGTAGCAGACATCTAGGCAACTTCTCTGTCCAGATCCCCCTGTTTGAGGACTTGAGGACTAGAAGCTTGCTAAAGCAGAACGCAAACTCTGAGCTTTCTAGAATGTCGAGTTTCTGCACCCTCTGGGCAAAAATCACGGTAGGCTCACATCTTTGGCCAATTTAGGCTTAGCTATTTTCACCTTGAATTGGCTTCCCATCTTCGTTTGAGGTTCACCATATTCTCAGAGCAGGCTGGAAAGCCACAATGGCCCAGGCCTTGCTAGCTTTGGGGCTGGGTACATGGGGGCTTGGGCACCCTTCCTTGGGTCTAGACTGTAGCATGTTGGGTGCCCCCCACTGAGGGAAAAGCTTGTCCCCCAAACCAATATTGTAGCACTTTTCTTTTCTTCGAGACCAGAACATGGTGTCCGTTTATTTTATTTCTTTGGTGCGGCCATCGTGGGAATGTGAAGTAGCAGACTCTGAAAGGTGGGGACAATCTCCCTGGAGAGATAGGTTTCCAGAACTATTCCAAGTTTTTGGGCTTGGCTTTTGGAACGAAGGTGGAGCCAGGACAGGGACAAGCTTGTGGCTCACACTTGAACAGTTGCTCCCGGTCCTCTGGATGCCACTTCGATTTACTTCTCCGGCAAGAATATTCTGGACCGTGCGGATCCTACCTCCTTCTGGAGAGGAGAATGTAGCATTTGAGACCCCCTTAAACCTCGTATCTTTCCTTCACCGACTTTTCACCACCACCTTCCCGACACTGGAGTTGAGATTGTCCATTTATTCCTTGGCCCTTAACCACTCCTTTTTTTATTCCTTTTGTTTTTAGCTCCGCGAATTGAGCCGGCTTTGCAAGCCAGTTCACACAAGTGGCTAGTCCTCAAAACCTCCGGCCGACTCGTTTCCAAGGAATTTGCCCCACGTATAAAAACATGCACGGGCTGATGACCGGCAGGCAAAACACAGGAAGGACTGGCTAGCTCCCCAGTTTACAAAAGTTCAGCTTGGTCACCTGGGAACATTTCTGACTCGCCAGAGGTGATCAGGGAAAGCCTGGCTAAAGCCCCATTTCCCTTATTGATTAGACACAACCATATTTAAAAAATTATAAGATATTTTAAAAAGCGGGGGGGGGGGTACTCTTTTTAAAAATAATGACCCCAGTTTGAATCTCTGCAGATGTTTACATCAGTCCCTAAAACTGTTGCCTGCATCATTCATGGGTTTGATAGCAAGTCAAGAAGCGGAGCAGAGAGGAATCTCTCCCTTGGAAGGGATTCAGCAGCCATCGTCTGCTTCCGCAGCCTTGAAAGGGACAGTTGATCCTGCCACGAATACAAACCAAGCGGGTGTCAGACGAGGTCGAAAACCTCCGTTCCAATTTTTTTATTTAAAAAAAAAGGAGGGGGAAAACGCACACATGGTGGTTTTTTTCTGGCACACTCCTCTCGGAAGGTCTTTTAAAAAGTGTTGTACATAAGTATACATAGATGTGTATATTTCCTTGTTTAACTTCATATATGAAAAGAACAGAAACAATAAATTAATCCTACTGTGTAGGAACACCAATCCAGAGGCCCTGTACGACAGAGCTGAGGATCTGTACATTTGGTATCCAGAATTATCTGTCCCAAGTCGATGCTTGAAATATATGTATAATCTCTTTGTGTCTTGAAGAACCGTTTCTTTTCGTTCTTTCCATTTCCTTGGGGATTTGGAAACGGGGACGTCTGTGGAAGACCCCGTTTTGTGAGTTTTCTCCAGAGTTGCCAGTTTGGCTTGTATCTTGTTTGGTGGGGGGGGGGGGACCTCCAGCTACTGAAAGAGTCCCGGCTCCCGTCATCAGCCCTAACCATTGGTCATGCTGACCACAGGGGATGAGCAAAGGAGAAGGGAGCCTAGCACCACCAGAAGTGTGTGGGGGGGAGAGAAACAGATGCTCCCAGTCTCTGGTACATAAAACTGCACCCTTAATATACATGCCCCTCCGGGTGGCCTCTCAACTCTTCATGTTTGATTCCATAAGGCCAAAGGGGGCCCATCCAGTCCAGCATCCTTTTCTCACAGCGGCCAACCAGATGCCGGTGGGAAACCTACAAACAGGATTCGAACACAAGAGCAACTCTTCCCTCCTTTTTTATATATATATAATTTTTATTTTATTTTCAATGCAAAATTACAACAAAAATTACGAACATAAAATCCAAAAAAGATGAAACAAAAAGAACAAAAAACTACATAGAAAACCATACTATCTTAAACTTTACGTACACATTGACTTCCTTCTTCTCAAATTTTTTAATCTTTCTGAATTGTTGTGTCTATTGTAAATCTTTATACCTTTTGCACTGTTTTTTCCCCAATTTCTTCAACCCTACAAAGCTTCATTCATTACATACTGATATACTTACTCCAGTCTAGAGCAATGTTTTTTCATGTATTCTTGGACACAATCCCATTCTTTTGCTAATTTTTGGTCTGATTGCCCCCTTAAGAATGCTGTAAAGGTAAAGATAAAGGTACCCCTGACCGTTAGGTCCAGTCACGGACAACTCTGGGGTTGCGGCACTCATCTCACTTTACTGGCTGAGGGAGCCGGCGTTTGTCCGCAGACAGGTTTTCCAGGTAATGTGGCCAGCATGACTAAGCCGCTTCTGGCGAACCAGAGCAGCACATGGAAACACCATTTACCTTCCCGCTGGAGTGGTCCCTATTTATCTACTTACACTTTGACGTGCTTTCAAAATGCTAGGTTGGCAGGAGCTGGGACCAAGCAACGGGAGCTCACCCTGTCGTGGGGATTTGAACCGCCGACCTTCCGATCGGCAAGCCCTAGTAAATCTTGCCAAATTTATATATTCACAAAGTTCATTTGTATATATTTATACATTATATATGTGTATATAATATATATATTTATATATTCACAAAGTTTAATTTGCCATTCTTTTATTGATGGGATTCCCCCCCCCTTTCCAGTTTTTTGCTATGAGCATCCTGGTGGCTGTTGTCACGTAGAGGAATACTTTCCTTTCATTGCCTGGAATATCATTTGTAATTATACCCAAAACATCTTTTTGATTTCTTCATCTGTTTCATTCCAGAATTGTTTAATAGGTCGGCATTCCCACCACATGGGAAACTCTCCCCTCCTGTGGTTCCCAGCAACTTGGATTCAGAAGCATCCCTGCCCCCATCCATCGTGACCAGTAGCCATCGGTAGCTGTATTACCCTCCGTGAATTTGTCCGATCCTCTTTTAAAGCCATTTTAAGGCCATCACTTCCAACGAACCTGAAGGTTGGAAGGCTCAGGACAGACAAGAGGAAGGATCTCTTCTTCCTCCAGCGCCTAGTTAAACTTTGGCACTCGCTCCCACAGGAGGCAGCGATGGCCACCACCTTGGAGGGTTTTTAAAAGAGGATCAGACAAATCGGGCCACCGGCTTGATCCCGCAAGTCTCTTTTTTAATGGAACCTGCAGGACCAGAGGCAGTCTATCTAGATTCCTAGGTCTTTGGGGCTACTTGGCCACTGGGACAACAGCATAGCCTGCAAACGTCCCGTTTTACGCAGGACACCCCCAGATTGACAAAAAGCTCCTGATCGCAATCCAGGACGGCCTGTTTTGGCTCCTGTGCTCTGGCCACACCAGAGCTGCAAGAAGACAGGCGTTTTGGGGTTCCACGCAGTGGCGCAAGTCGGTCAGCTCGCACCAGAGCGCAGGACCAAAAATACGGAAGACCCCTATGTTGTGCTCTTTCCTCCATCCCCAACGGCACTTCTGGAAGCGCTGGCAGCAGTGGGCCGTGCAAGGCCCAAGGCCCAGAGCTTCTCCCAAAGCTGTGGAAGAAGAGGCCACAGATGAAGTTAAGAGGGGTGACAGGGAGGGGGCAAGCAATGGGGTCGATGAGGTGCCCCTAAATGTTGGAGGGTATGCTGGACTAGATGGGGAGGGGCCTCTCCTCACGTTCCTTTTTGTCTCATTTCTGAAGCCACTCCCAGCTAGGTTGGCCTAGTAATAATGCAATTAGTAGGGGTGATGTAAGGGGTCAGTTTTGGAACCATGGTCCTTTTGCAAAATTCAGGCCGGATGCTGCTGGGGAATATACACTCTCCTTGCAAGTTTCAACTCTCCCTGAACATCTGGTGAATTGCTACGACCTCCACCAAGCCGCCGTTTGATCGGGCCGCCTGCTAGACGTCTGGGCGAGATTTTCTCTCTCCTTTCCTCCCTCTTGACTTGCATTGACTGCAAGAAGAATTGATGGCTATGAGCCGGAGACTCCATGGGTTTTTTTGGGGGGGGGGGGACGGCAGCTGCTGTTCCTTCCTGTTTCCCAGACACATGGCTCCTCTCTCTCGCTCTCTCTCCTCCTCCCTCTCCCTCTCTCCCTGCACCACCCCAGGTGGCTGGTGGGTAAGGAAAGACCCCCAACTCACCAAGGAAACACCTGATCTCCCAGCCATTGATGAATTCATTGTTTGAATTAGTTAAGGGGCGGCGTGTTATTTTTGCAGGTGGAGAAGGTTGAGAACGCAGCAGGCTTGGAAAACGACCCCATCCGAAAATAAGACAGATTTATTAGAACGCAATATAATTTGTTTATAATTTTACCCTAACAGATTTATTACAGTTCATCACCCTTGGTCATGCTTCACAAAAGATGATGCCATAATAAATCACAAAGGCCCTTAGTGGGTTTTTTTATTTAAAAAATATATTTCCTGTATTTATTTATTGTATTTCTATCCCCCCCTCCAATGGGTGTATGTGGTTCTGCCCCTCCTCAGTTAATCCCTACATGTCTACAACAACCCTATGAGGTACGTTAGGCTGAGAGGCCTGTAGATCCAGATCACATCCGGTGAGCTTCATGACTGTGTGCAAGATTCGAACCGGGGTCTCCCAGTGTGGCTTCCTTTGGCACCGCCAAGGGCAGTCCCATGTAAATACCAATGCAGTTGTCTAGGCTGATCCCCTCGTTTACTCCACCAGCTTGCCTCTCTGGCTACTGAGTGAGCAGGAGGAAGGCAGAGAGGTTTGAGAAAGGGAGAGAGGATATTCCTGGTTTGAGGTTTTTCACATTGGGGTAGGCAATGGCAGGTCACGCAGCACAATCCCGTCCCCTCCAGGCTGGCAGTGCAACTACTTTAAATGAGGGCTAGTGTGGTGTAGCGTTTGGATAGTGCCGGACTAGGACCTGGGAGGGACCCGGGTTCGAATCCTGACACCCAGCCACCCGAGTTCATAGGGTGTGACCTTGAGCCAGTCCCTGCCTCTCTTAGCCTGATCTACCTCGCAAGGTTGGGGGGGTTAAATGAGAGGGAGAACCACGCGGACCACCTTAGGGAGGGGGAAAAGGGGGGATATAAATGCAATGTTAAAATTAAACTGTTGGGGTCTCAGTGCCCCCCTCCCCCAAAAAAATAAACCTGAAAGGGGGCTTTAATCCAGACTGCCCCCTCCCTCCCATCTCTCTTTTTCTTAATGCCATCCTGACGCCGATGTTTACGTACACCGATGTTTGCAAAATTGCTTTTTCCCTTCCGGCGATAGTTCTGGGTGATCTGCCAATCCCATTACAAGATGATACACGGCACTTAGCTGGGATGATCCTCCAGAGATTTTCCTTTGGAAATAACTTTTAAGGAGCAACAACACACCTTTAAAAACCATATATATATATATATGGCCTAGGCAAGCGACTGTGTGTGTGTACACGTAATAAAGGAGACAGGATGTGTAATTCTCCTCGGCTGTTAGGAGGATTTAGCAGAAAATTACCCAGCAGAGATTTTCTCTGCTCGGTGATTACCTTGCAGCGGGGGCTGCGAAGCGTTCCTTCTCTCTTCCCCCCCCCCTGCCGCCGCCCACCTTCTCAACAATTCAATCTCCCACCGTTCCGCAGCAAGTAGATTTTTCAATTAATTTCCTAAGGCAGGGCAGAAAGCGATGGATGCCCACTGCCATTGGCGGCTGCATTTTCTCCTCCTCCTCTCATAGTTTTCTTTGATTATTTACTCTGATGGCCTCATTCTCTCCGGAAGGAATGGGGGGATTCAGCCGCTCTGCAAACTCGGGCGGATAACGGCCGTGCCTGTTAATATTAAATGCCCAATGTCATTGTTATCGGAGATAAAAGAAACGGATCTCAATGAAAACACAAACCCCGAGGAGGGGAAACCTTTGCACGCTTTTCTTCCACACTTTAATAAAATTTATCGAAATGGCCTTGTGTGCCGGATGAGGCCAAAGACCAGGCATCCCCAAACTTCGGCCCTCCAGATGTTTTTGGACTACAATTCCCATCATCCCTGACCACTGGTCCTGTTAGCTAGGGATCATGGGAGTTGTAGGCCAAAACATCTGGAGGACCGCAGTTTGGGGGTGCCTGCCAAAGACCTCTCGAATCTGGCATTCTCGCAGCTCACTCTGGCCCCGCAGATGCCCCGATGTGTTAAAACTAGAACTCGGGACATCGGGCGAAGCTGAATGTTGGAAGATTCAGGGCAGATAGAAGAAAGGACTTTGTGATAGTTAGCCTGTGGAACTCCCTCCCACAGGAAGCAGCAAGGACCACCTACTTGGATGGCTCTGAAAGAAGATCGGACGAATCGGACTCTCCTTCCTTGGAGGTTTTTAAGCACAGAGGTTGGATGGCCATCTCTCATGGATGCTTTGATTGAGATTCCTGCCTTGCAGGGGTTCGACTAGATGACCTCCGGGGTCCCTTCCAACTCCACAATTCTATGAATTCAAGGTGGAAGAGAGGGCTGTCGATGAATACTAGCCACCATGCTCTTCCTCTGATACTGGAGGTGGTACTTAGCCATCGGGAATAGTAGCCATTCACCCTGAACAATGAGGACTGGATTCTTGCTTTGTTTTTAGCGGTGGGGCCACTGCATTGTTTTGTTTGCAGAAGCCCCTAGATTTGATTCCGGCATCTCCAGCTAAGGTGGGGCGAGAGTCAGAGAGCTGCTGACAGTCAGTGTAGGCAATACTGAGCGAGATAGACCCGTAGCCTGACTTGGTATACCGCAAAAGGTTCTGCATTCTGCTCTTATCTAAATCAGCTCTTTTCTCCAGAACCAAGAGGACTAGAATCTGAGCTTTAAGGGAGTGGCTATACCTCATTGGTCGCACACCTGGTTTCTACAAAGAACATCTCAGGTCCTGTCCCTGAAGGTATCTCCAGGCGGGGCTGGGGTGTCCCCCACCCAAAACCCTGCAGAGCCTCTGCCTCTGAGCCAAGGAGGACCCATCAAGGAGAGGGCTATCCGGGGCTACTAGCCATGTCCCATGGACTGGTCGGACTCGGGAATGGTGGGAGGAACCAGCTGGGGAACCTCCCAAGGGAAGAAGGCTAAGAGCTGTATAATGAAGGCGCCAGGTGAACTTCTCTGGGGAGAGTATTCCACAGATGGGGAGCCACTGCAGAGAAGGCCCCGTTCTCGTGTTGCCGTTCTCGTGTTGCCACCGCCTCTTGAGGAGGCGGCACACGAAGAAGGGTCTCAGAAGATGAACTCAGGGACCGGGTAGGTTCATATGGTAAGAGGCGGTCCTTGAGGTACTGCGGTCCTGAGACGTTTAGCGTGCGGGGAGAGTCTGTGGCAGAGAGAAGTCCAGAATCGGAGGCAGAAGCTGAAGCAGGAGAGGAGGGAGGCCAAGAGGCAGATAACCTTCCCTCCTGCACTGTCTCCCAGAACCAGAAGAGGGCTGAAACAGGTGGAGCAGTGGCAGTTGTTGTCTCAAGATTGCTTGGACAAAGACTTGGAGAGGAGGGAACGTAGATGGCTGTGGGGAGACAGGCGCTTTCAGTCTCGGCAACTGACCCGTCCCGCACTGTCTCCCAGAACCAGGAGAAGCAGGAAAAGGGCGGAGGAGAGATTGGCTGCACGGAGGCGCAGTCTCCGATTGCTTGGGGAAATCTCTGGCGAGGGGGCGGGAACTTTCAGTCTCAGCAACGGATTTTCCCGAAAGAAGACCGCCAGGAACGAGCTGCTCTGCTCCTTAGGCGTGACACTCAGCCGATCCTGTGGAGGCCCTGCGTTTGCTAATAGGGAGTTAGCGCCATCTTTGAATTCAGCGATTCCTGACCGTCCGGGTTTTTTTAGGTTAACGGTCTGGGCTGGGGTCTGGTTCTGCGCTGCCCCAGAGTCATCTGTTATTGCCGCCCTGAATTTACAGGCACCCTCAGAAGCTCCTTGGGTGCCTTGTTCGGCCCAGCCTGGGCCGCGGGGGATGTAAACATCCCCAAGAGACGCCCATTAAGCCTAACGGAGCAGGCCTCCCTGCCTCCCCCCCCCGTCTCCAGCTCATAAATAACCGTAGATGCTCTGCTCCCTCCTAAATGTTTCAGAGAGCGCCTTAAGGGAAGTTTAAGTGCTCACTTCATATGAGGCTGTCTCGGAGTCTTTGTTTAACTCCACTTCAAATAACTGATTAAAAGACGGGCGGGGAGTAGGGGGGGAAAAAACCCCTGAGGAAGATTTGCCGGAATGGTAGAGAGGGTAAGAAAGAAAAAAAATTGTCAGAAATGGTTCCCTGCAGTGGGGTTTCTCGCCCACTTGCTAACTACTTAAAATGAAACAGCTTCGTAATTGTAGCGCTGGAAGGGACCCCAGGGGTCATCTAGTCCAACCCCCTGCAATGCAAGAATCTCAGCTACGGTACTTCCTGTCGATTCCAAACGGGCTCAAGTCTGCCTAGAAAGTGATCTCCTGGGCTCGATGCTATTCTCCTCCACCGACCTCGTTCTAGATCGTGGATGCTGAAAGAAATGCACTCTGCCCATGCTCAAGGAGTCCATGCTTTCATGTTCCTGCAGCCCTGTTGAGTACTGGCCAAGGTGTGGAGGACATGAAGGAACAGAGGATTTGTTTCTCGCGATACTTTGCGTCATCGGAAATGAAATAGGCAGGAGAGTCAGAACAGACTGGAGGAAGGCCCCTCTTGAACAGCATGTGGTTGATTTCGGGGGTCTTTGCAGCCTCAAGGTTCACATCCATCGCCAGGCAGATGGAACTGTAAACCATGAAGTTGGAAAGAAGAAAACTGCAGAGAAGAACAGGCAATTAAGAGAACCCAGTCTTTGTTCTCGATAACACAGACACCCAGGCATTGGTGAGTCTAGTGATGGATCTACTGTGATATTTTTTTAAAAATAATTTTTCTCCTGATTCACTCCACAAATGATAGCATTGAACCTCGAGATCATTCGCAGTTCAGCTGTTTCCTGCTGCTGCCACCTTCCTTTTGAAGTTCCTTTGCTCCTTGATGGTCATTGGAAGAGCATCAACAGGCCGACGTGTGAAGTTGTCCTGTGGCATTAAGGCAAGGATTGCCAAGGTTTACCTCGGCTGGGCTGCTTCACTCCAGCAGAGATCCCTCCATGGGCCAGATCACACGCACGTGTGAGCGCATGCGGCCGCAATTCCTGGCGTCTGAGCATGTGCAGACATGATTTCCGGCGCCGCAAAAGTGAGTCCCCGCCCCGCGCCGGTTTAGCGCAGTGCACGGGGACTCACTGAGCGGGCGGCTCGGCTCGGGGGCCGGTTAAACGACCCCTGTGGGCTGCTTGTGGCCCATGGGACTTAGTTGCCTACTGCTGCGTTAAAGTGTCTCCTTCTAACTTAATTTTTGCAAATTTCTTCAGTGAGGTGTCTTAATATTTGGGTGAGAGAGAGAGAGGAATTCAAATCTATTATTTATGTGATTGGACAACATTTAGCTGGGCAAGTCTGCATTTGATGAAGCAACACACAAACTGCTTTTGGAAAAACCAAAGAATTTTAATTTTACCTTCTGAAAATGCCAGGAAATGCTAAATAAATAAATAACTGCAAGTACTTTTTCTTTTCTTTCTTTCTTTTTGCGCCCCAGCGAGGTCATGTCGGTGCCACTTCACCCTCGGAGGCGAACTCCATTGTCTCTCGAGACAGACGGATGCCAGCCAGGAACTGGCTATCATTTCTAAGGCTTTCTCTGCAATTTTACCTACCGAGCAAAACTAAAATTAATTTAACCAAAATGTCTTCTGAGTTCCCCAGTCGTATTACAACTTTTTAGCACCCCTCACTTTGGGAATTTAAACGTTTCCCCACTGGGGCACCTTGTTTGGCCACTGCGGAGAGCTTGCCAGCCTGGGTGGGCTGCAGGCTGCTTCGATTTCTGATACCCAATCTGTGTCCTTGTTTAAAAGGCAGCTTTTCTCTGAAGACTGGTGGCTTGATACCTTGAAAAGGAAGGAAACTTGGTACAGTATCTCCTTGCTGTGAGATCAGATGGAACTCGAATGAGAAGGGAGCCGTGAGCCCCTCTCTCGCAGGCTGTATAAACATGACTCCTGCGTAGGTTCTCATAAATTCAAGACTGGTGTCTGAGAACATGGGGGCCTAGGGAGCTACAAAAACCAGCCCTCCCTGTCCGTGCAGATTCGCTAAAAAATTACAGGCCCAAGCAGCCTGATTCCCAAGCTGATTGGAAGAAACTTCATTTTTATCATACTTATTCTGAGTCTGGCCCATCCACTACAGTATTGCCTACAGACCCTCCAACATTTCTCCAATGAAAATAGAGACGTCAATATTATTATTATTATTATTATTATACGTCAATGTTACTATTTATACCCCACCCATCTGACTCTGTTGCCCCAGCCACTTTGGGTGGCTTTCAACATATATAAAAACTTAATTAAACATTAAACATCAAAAAACTTCCCTATACCCTCCAACAGTTCTCCAAAGAAAATAGGGGCATCCTAAGGGACATTCTGAGATCAAATCAGAAACTGGGACAGTTTCTGTAAATCTGGGGCATCCTTGGAAAATAGGGACACTTGGAGGGTCTGTGCCTACACTGACTGGTAGCAGCTCTCCCGGGTTTTTGACAGGATTCTTCCCCCCCTCCCCGGTTTAAAATCGGAAGGTGGACAATTGCAGAGCAAATGAAAATTGCAGTCTGAAAAAGGCAGGGAATGGGGGGGTCTTTGGTTGTGTGTGAGAGCTGGGCTGGAGGGGCAGGGGAGTAGCTTTGCCCGTAAAGCCCCCCCCCCCCGAGTGTTTTTAGTAGCACATCCCCACTTCCAGCTGTAAAAAGCTGTACGATGTTATGGGCCTGTCACAATGGAGAACAGCAGCCGACGACTCCGGGTGCCCCCTGCAGCTTCCTGGAGTTCATAAACAGCTGAAGCGCTCCATCCTTCGTCAATATTTCAGGGCATTTTTAATAAAAATAGAAAGGGAAAAAACAGATACACAGAGTGCGCAATTTAAGTGCTTGCTGTTTAATCCGGAGCCTGCCTCTCCGAATTTATCCCCAAATAACGGCAGGTGAGGGCCGAGCGTGCGGAAAGCCGCCCCTGGGAAGGATGTTGATGAAATAATCATGATGACTAGAGGCCAGGCGTCCAAATAGGTTAATGCTGAGCTGGTCTCTGCAGAAAAGCTTGTTAATTGTTCCTTCTTGCTAAGGAATTAAAGCAGGAGAAGAGAGGTCTTTTTATAATTGAGGGCCGCACCCCTTTCTGAACAGTCTTCCAGGGGCCACTTGGCAGAGGAGGGCGGAGCCCGGGGCAAAAGTGGGTGGGGCAATCGGTGTCAAATTTGCCAGGTCCAGCCCCCAGCCCTTAGCTCCCGAACCCCTGAAATAAAGTCCCATAATGCTCCTGTCCCGCTTGTGTCCTTGATTCTAAGTCCGCTTTGTGCACAGTTATCTTGTGGAACTCACGGCCACAGGATGCCATCAGGGCTGCTCACCTGCTTGGCTCTTCAAAGGGATTTGGGGAGGAAGAGAGGGTACACGGGTGGGCTGTTGAATCGACAGAACGAAACGACAGAACCTCCAGGTTCAAAGGCAGTCTACCTCTTGAGGGCAAGCCAAAATGCGGGAACCGCCCCCTTCATTTTAGCAAGGCTTTAACACAAAGACCCTCCCAGCTGTTCATCTGTTGCCAAACTGGGGACTGTGATGTAAACAACAAATGCAGGAGACAAATCAGAGTCAGGGCGTGTACACTATGATGCGTGCAAATAGTGTGTGCCTGCAAACTCACACGAGGTTCTCTGCCTCGCACCTGCAGGGCTGGCATTGGATACGGTGCCCGCTTTGTCCGTTCCTCCATTCTCCTGCCGCAGCTGCTGAGCAGGAAACGTCCGAGATGCAGCGGCCGCTGTTGCTTCCATTCATCTCGGGCAGGCAGAGGAAGGAACCAGCCGCGGCCAAACAATCGCTCGCCTGTGGGGAACAATGCGCCGGGAATTGGCTCAATGAAGTCAAGGTGTGGAAAGTTATCAATCAAAAGGAGGAGGAAGTCCATTGCAGAAGCGGTTCTGTGGCGCCCTCTGCTGGCAAGCTGAGATTGATGTCCTGCCTAACCCAGTATGTTGTTTCCAACAGCAGTCAGCCAGATGATATTAGAAACAGCAAGTCGCCTGCAATGTTGTCTGTTCCCAGCGCCTGATCTTCAGAGGAGATGTCCTCTGAATCTTGACTTTCCGATTACATCTACGGCGGCGAGTTGCAGAGAGAGTCAGGGTACAAACAGAGCCTTTCTGGATCTGACCAGTGACAGCAAAGCTGATGCTTCCAAGGAGTCCACAAGCAGAACGCAGAATGCAAAATCGTGGAACTGGAAAGGGGCTTTGGAGGCAGTGTGGTGTACTGGTTAGAGCATTGGACGAGGACAGTGGTTCTCAAACTTTTTTCTCTGGGCCACACTTTCAGAATAAAAATTTGCTCACGCCGCACCAATTTTTTTTTTTAATAAGAAACAACACTAGAAAATGAAAAGAAACAACAACTAGCTGTGCTTGATTTATGACACAGAACACAGCTGCTTCATAATGTGATCACGGGACATTGAGAAAGTACAAACAATGCAGCTAAATAAGAACACGAATCATTCCCAAAATAGAATATCGCGTGTCCTTGAATCTTCCTGCCACACTTGCCTTCCTCTCCTGCCACACCCTTTGAGAACCTCTGGACTAGGAACCCTGGGAGAGACGAGGGTTCGAATCCCCACTTGGGCATGAAGCTCACTGGGTATGACCTTTCGCCAGTCACGGCCTCTCCCAGCCTATCCTACCTCAAAGGGTTGTTGTGGGGACTAAAAGAGGAGGCGAGAGAGCCACCTACAGCACCTTGACCTCCTTGGAGGAGAAAAAGGTGAGTTATAGATGCAGTCAATCAGTCAAGTCGTCCAGCCCAGTGGTGGCCGGTGAACATTGAGATTGATGGGACAGAAGACAGGGAGTCGAACAGTAGGGGGCGCCAGAGCCAATGGCAGGCCAACTCATTCCAGTTTTGTCCCCCTCTTCCTCCTCTGCTGAGTTCACCAAGGGGCAACGCTGAGAGTGAGGAGGAATAGGAAAGTGACACAACACACACACCCCCAAAAAAACTGGTTCTAAGTAAGGGGGCAGGCCGGATGGGGCTGGCTGAAGGCAGGCCGAGTTTGGTGGGGCAGTGCCCCCTTCATCCGAATGGAGTGGACCTGCCTCTACTGATCAAACTGCAGAGCCTTGCAAGGCCAGATCCCTGAATGACAGCCGCCCAGCCCCTGCATAAATAACTCATTTGCGGGGAGACAGCCTGTTCCATTGTTGGGCAGCGTGGGATAATTTCTCCTAACTGAAATCTGCTTCCCTTGCATTTTCCAGTTAAGAAGGGCCAAAGCTCAGTGGCGCTAGGACACCTGCTTTGCATGCAGAAGGTCCCAGGTTCATCTCCAGGTAGGGCAGGGGGCCTAAGTTAGTCAAGTCCATTCATTTCCATGCTTCCTCTCTAACATCAGATCCAACCCAACTCTCTATTGTGCAAGGATCTCTATTGTGGTTCGAAGGCACAGGCTCTGTGTCTGTCAGTTTGGTTTTTCAGCTGCCCACTTTCTTGCGTTGAAGAGCAGGTTTGTGGTGTGGAGAAACAAACAAACAAAATGCTGGGCTGGCCTCTGTTTCCCCTTCCTAGCCTCCCACCGTTCAGTTTTGCTTTAAAGCTTTGCTTTATAGATGTTGCTTCTTCAAAGAGAAAATGCGCCCCCTTGTGGTCTGCCTGGGGACGTTTTAGTTGGCTCAGAAGAGGAACCTGCCATAAAACAATGCAGATTGGCTCCATACTGTCTACTCTGGCTGGCAGCGGCTCCTCCTGAGTTTCCAATGCAGAAGAGGGTTCCTTTCTTGTCTGGTCTTCTTCAATCCTTCTCTTAGGGGATAACGGAGATCGAAAAAAAGGAACCTTCTTACATGCAAAGCTTCTTTCACGAAGACGATGTTGGGGAAACTGTTCTGGCAGGGTTGCTCCCCCCTTCCCCCCCCCCTTGCCAAGGGTTCCTGTGCCTCTGGGATGGAATGTGGGATTTCATAAAGTGGTGCCTCCTCCGTTTGGGCAAATAGGGAACTGCCCCACCAACCTTTGACTTGCTACCTTCATAACAGAGCCTCTGCAGGATCAGGCCAATGGCCCATCTAGTCCAGCATCCTGTTCTCACAGTGGCCAACCAGATGCCAAATAGGGAGCCTGCAAGCACAAGAGCAACTCTCCCCTCCTGCGATTCCCTGCAACTGATGTTCATAAGCATTGCTGACTCCAGCTGTGGAGGCAGAGCACAGCCATCGTGGCCAGTAGCCATGGATAGCCGCCTCCTCCTCCACTCCTCTTTTAAAGCCATCTGAATTGGTGCATATCACTGCCTCCTGTGGGAGGGAGTTCCGTAGTTTAACTCTGCGCTGTCTGAAGGAGGACTTTCTTTTAAGTGTCCTGAACCTTCCAACGTTCAGTTTCATTGAATGTCCTTCCTCTCCATCTCCCAGCTTCATCCCTTTTGACTCAACATCTCTGCCTTCTTACACTTTTCAGATACATATTGTCTTGCTTCTCTCTTGGTAGATTCTTCCCATCTGTCTAAGCCATTCATTCATCCATCCTTTTTGGCTTTTATCGGCATATTCCTGCATTGCAGGTGGTTGGACTAGAATGCTCCTAAGGGTCACTCCCAACTCTACAATTCTATGAAACAAAATAAAAAAATTCCTTCCAGTAGCACCTTAAGAGACCAACTAAGTTTGTCTTTGGTATGAGCTTTCGTGTGCATGCATGTGTATCTGAAGAAGTGTGCATGCACTTTTTTATTTTGTTTCGACTATGTCAGACCAACACGGCTACCTACCTTTAACTAGAACTATGGAAGGCACTACAATTCTATGAGTCTCTGCTTAATTGTATGATCCTATTTGGTGCAAAAATAGAGAAATGCTAGGTTATCCATTATCATGGATTTCTTGCTGTCATTTCCCATTTTGCACAACACTTACGGAACCAATCGCACAGACTTATCCAACATCTAACTTATTACTCTCCTGTCTTAATTCTGACTTGCTTATCTAACTTACCGGACTTCCCCATATGATGTGCTTCTGACTTACTTATCTAACTGACTTTCTTACTATCTCTCCAAACACTCTTCCTTCCTTCCCTTTCTCTACAGCCCTCCTATCCATCTCTGTTGCAGCCTGTTCTGCCCCCATGGAGCTCACATTGGGGTGGAATTTTGGGAGCTCGCCCCATTTTTATTACTCTTACAACCACCCTGCGAGGTTGGTTTTAGCCGAGGGACAGTCTGCAAATCTGAGAAAGAAACAAATAGGCTAGGATGAAAGAGGGGGTGTCTGGAGGAGGATTTGAACTCAGATCTTCAGGTTTCAAGTCCATCACATTGGCAAGAGGCGAGGAAGACTGATCTTTGAATGAGCCGATTTGGTTCATTCTAAGAGAGGGGTGTCCATAACCCTTGTCCCTTTGTGGGGGGATGGCCCATCATTCCACCTCAGCAACACAGAACGATAGTTACTGTCCCCCATCATTTTATCATTTCAACAACTGCAAAAAAAACAGCCAGACAGGAAATGGAAGGAGAGGGAGCCCCCACCATCAGCTTCCTCGACCCTACCTGGTCCAACAGCAAATGAGTTTGCTCCGGAATCGCCATAGCAACGGGTTGCCACCAGCAACAGCTTTGAAGCATCTCTCTGTGCACGCGTGTGTGGGCAAGGAAAGGCTGTAGGAAAGCGATTCTGTCGCCTTCCGGAATTCCCCTGCCCGGCCCAATCCTGCGTGGGGCTTGGGGCTGAGCGGTGCACCCCCTCGCCCCTCAAGGGGAAGAGCTCTTCCCTCACCCAGCCACCCTCAGCATCCAAGCTCTGCCTCCGTATGTTTCCAGTCATCAAAAAGGTAGGAGGAGGAGGGAGGAACCCGCTGGACAATCCATCGGTTGGTTTTCAGATCCAACCAGAAATCGGGTTTAAGAAGCAGATCTTCGTAGCCAGGCAAATGGGTACGGGGGCAGAGGCATCCGCCCACTGAGGACTCCGGAAGGCTGGCTGCCCTGAGACACACAGGTGAGGGTCTCTTTTTTTCTCCCCTTTGCATGGTAACTGAATTTGTACTGGTAGGCACAGGTGGATATGCACAGACTAGGTCTGCAGAGAGTGCAGGATGTAAGTGCAAGAGTGTGTGAGAGAGGGGGGGGGACCACGCTTTTGCTGCCTGCATACAGACACTTCTCATCTCCACCGGAGAAACAATGAGAATCTAAAATGGCACTTAATTTACAGGCTTATAGTTCACTGCTAATATAGTCTTGCTTTTCCTCTCTCTTTTTTTTAAAAATAAATAATTTCAAACCCTGTTCGTGCTGAAAATGTATTTCTAAGTGTTTATTTTTTTCCTGCCTTGTGGGTGGGAGGGAGACACATTCCCTCCCGATTTCATTTTCCACAAACAGGAAAAACTGATATGCAATGCATTGGATTTGACACTCCCAAATCATACAAAATTACCTTAGAACAAGACAATCCCCCTGCTTTGGAGAGAAGGGCCAAATACCCCTTATTTGCAGGGGAGGGGTGATATATCCCCACCCCACCCTTCTGACTCATATTCACTGAAGTTGAACCCTCGCCCAGATCAGATTTGATTCTTAAAAGGACTCGCCTTGCCAAAGATCGGCGATGCTGTGAAATAGGGGGGCAAGGCGGTTCTCGTCCAAATGATTTCAGAACTTAAAAATAAATTCTAGGTTTGTTCCTCCAGACCTGCTGATAAGTGGAACTGGCTATGTATGTACAGTATGTGTTTTGCCTTTCTGGCTGATGTGAAGCAATGTAGGTGCATCAATATATATAAAGGTAAAGGTAAAGGGGCCCCTGACCATTAGGTCCAGTCGTGACCGACTCTGGGGTTGGGCGCTCATCTCGCATTATTGGCCGAGGGAGCCAGCGTATAGCTTCCAGGTCATGTGGCCAGCATGACAAAGCCACTTCTGGCGAACCAGAGCAGCACACGGAAACACCGTTTACCTTCCCGCTGTAGCGGTTCCTATTTATCTACTTGCATTTTGACGTGCTTTCGAACTGCTAGGTTGGCAGGAGCTGGGACCAAGCAACGGGAGCTCACCCCGTCACAGGGATTCGAACCGCTGACCTTCTGATCAGCAAGCCCTAGGCTCAGTGGTTTAACCCACAGCGCCACCTGGGTCCCTATCAATATATATATTGACACACACAAAAATCAGTTTACGCGACGAAGAAGGCAGGAATGGAAGGGTGAGTGGGTGGGAAGATTTTATAGAATCATAGAATCATAGAATCATAGAGTTGGAAGAGACCACAAGGGCCATCCAGTCCAACCCCCTGCCAAGCAGGAAACACCATCAAAGCATTCCTGACAGATGGCTGTCAAGCCTCTGCTTAAAGACCTCCAAAGAAGGAGACTCCACCACACTCCTTGGCAGCAAATTCCACTGCCGAACAGCTCTTACTGTCAGGAAGTTCTTCCTAATGTTTAGGTGGAATTTTCTTTCTTGTAGTTTGAATCCATTGCTCCGTGTCCGCTTCTCTGGAGCAGCAGAAAACAACCTTTCTCCCTCCTCTATATGCCATCCTTTTATATATTTGAACATGGTTATCATATCACCCCTTAACCTTCTCTTCTCCAGGCTAAACATACCCAGCTCCCCAAGCCGTTCCTCATAAGGCATCGTTTCCAGGCCTTTGACCATTTTGGTTGCCCTCTTCTGGACACGTTCCAGCTTATCAGTATCCTTCTTGAACTGTGGTGCCCAGAACTGGACACAGTACTCCAGGTGAGGTCTGACCAGAGCAGAATACAGTGGTACTATTACTTCCCTTGATCTAGATGCTATACTCCTATTGATGCAGCCCAGAATTGCATTGGCTTTTTTAGCTGCTGCATCACACTGCTGACTCATGTCAAGTTTGTGGTCTACCAAGACTCCTAGATCCTTTTCACATGTACTGCTCTCAAGCCAGGTGTCTCCCATCCTGTATTTGTGCCTTTCATTTTTTTTGCCCAAGTGTAGTACTTTACATTTCTCCTTGTTAAAATTCATCTTGTTTGCTTTGGCCCAGTTGTCTAATCTGTTAAGGTCATTCTGAAGTGTGATCCTGTCCTCTGGGGTGTTAGCCACCCCTCCCAATTTGGTGTCATCTGCAAACTTTCTCAGGATGCCCTCAAGCCCATCATCCAAGTCATTGATAAAGATGTTGAACAAGACTGGGCCCAAGACAGAACCCTGTGGCACCCCACTAGTCACTACTCTCCAGGATGAGGAGGAGCCATTGATGAGCACCCTTTGGGTTCGGTCAGTAAGCCAGTTACAAATCCACTGAATGGTAGCATTGTCTAGCCCACATTTTACCAGCTTCTTTACAAGAATATCATGGGGCGCCTTGTCAAAGGCCTTGCTGAAATCAAGATAGGCTACATCCACAGCGTTCCCTTCATCTACCAGGCTTGTAATTCTGTCAAAAAATGAGATCAGATTAGTCTGACATGACTTATTTTTCAGGAACCCATGCTGACTTTTAGTGATCACAGAGTTTCTTTCTAGGTGCTCACAGACTGTTTGCTTAATGATCTGCTCTAGAATCTTTCCTGGTATTGATGTCAGGCTGACTGGGCGGTAATTGTTTGGGTCCTCTCTTTTCCCCTTTTTGAAAATAGGGACAACATTTGCCCTCCTCCAGTCTGCTGGAACTTCGCCTGTTCTCCAGGAATTTTCAAAGATTATTGCCAGTGGTTCTGAAATCACCTCTGCCAGTTCTTTTAATACTCTTGGATGTAGTTCATCTGGCCCTGGAGACTTGAATACATCTAAACTAGCCAAGTATTCTTGTACTACCTCCTTACTTATTCTGGGCTGTATTTCACCTGCTGAATCATCTGCTCCATATTCTTCAGGTCGGGCGTTGTTTTCTTTCTTGGAGAAGACTGAGGCAAAGAAGGCATTGAGGAGTTCTGCCCTTTCTCTGTCCCCTGTTTGCATTTCACCATCTTCTCCTCTGAGTGACCCCACTGTTTCCTTGTTTTTCCTTTTGCTACGGACATACCCATAAAAGCCCTTTTTGTTGCTTTTAACCTCTCTAGCGAGCCTGAGTTCATTCTGTGCTTTAGCTTTTCTGACTTTGTCTCTACACGTGCTGGCTATATGTTTGAATTCCTCTCTGGAGATTTCCCCCCCTTTTCCATTTTTTGTACATATCCCTTTTAAATCTTAACTCAGTCAAAAGTTCTTTAGATAGCCAGCCTGGCTTCTTTAGGCACCTTCCATGTTTCCGTCTCATTGGTATTGCCTGAAGTTGTGCTTTTAATATCTCCCTTTTAACAAGATTAAAAGGGGTAGATTTATTTTACCTTTGCTTGGAAGATGGCAACCGTAGCGCCTGATCCAGAAGATCTGGTCTTTCTTACAAATACTCTCTTAAATGACTTCAATTTCAATGCTCCTTAAGCCAGGAGCCACACAGAAACACCCCTGAGACCTTACGCGACTCTTCCTTCCTTTAAACCCCACCGCTGATACTGTGTCGGCTGAGCCCTCAAAAACCCTTGCCTCCAGTTCAAATGGGAGGTGTGTAACTGCGACTCGCTTTCTCCCTACTTAAATACGAAGGCATTTGGTCCTGTCGCCATTGAACAGCACTGAGCTACACTGAGAGGCGTTGCACCGTGGTTCCTTTGGCCACCAGCAGGAGGCGATATTGCGACAACCACAAATGCAGCCGCAGGTCTCTTAAAAAGCTGGCCCGGGTTTATCCGTCATTTCCTTTCCAGAGGCAACACAGGAAGCTGCAGTGTACTGAGCCAGACTTTGGTCATCAGAACTGTTTACACGGACTGGCAGCAACTCTCTGGGGTTTGGGGGAAAGAGCTTTTCTGAAGCCTACCTGGAGATGCTACTGGGGATTGCATCCAGAATCTCCTGGGTGCAAAGCAGAGGCACGAGATCGAATCTTCCGCAACCATTAGCAGTGCAGCTAAGAGTCTAGCGATGTTTTGGAGAGCCGCTGGTTCCCCAACTCTACATCCCTCATCTAATTCTCATCTATTCTCCAGGAAGTCCCCAGGCAGACCATCAAGGCGAACCATTGCCCGTGTTTGGCCCCCACACTAGCTGGCAGTCAGAGGTAGAGTGCTCCTGAATCTGGAGGATCCACATAGCTATCGCAGCCTTGGGCAGAGATAGGGAGGAAGAGAAACGAGATCCCCGTTTTCTATACAATTCTGGGGTTCTTCTAACACCTTTGCCAACAGCTCTTCTTCATCACGGCCGAATCTTTTGGCGCCAGCAAAATCCTGCTGGACGTCCCAGGAAGCGTCTTCCCTCTTCCACCACTGCTGCCAATTGGCTGCATCCGGCATGCCACAAAGAGGTCTTGAATGTCCCTCACCGTGGCCTCCTGGCAGCTGGTCTTCAGGGGTAGACTGCCCCTGGGCGTGGAGGCTCGACACGGCCACCTTCCCCTCATCAGTCATTTCAGAATGGTGCGCAGTCAGTCCCCACCCGGAGAAAACAAGAGCAATGTTCCAGGCTGCCTTCCAAAGCGATTTGTCGATTTTTATCAGCCTTATAAATGAGTGTTTGTCCTACGGGGGTACATATATATTTATATTTCCCTTCAGTGATAAGGGTACAAAACAGAATAAAGGCCTCAGAAAGCAAGTTCGTTTCCGGAAACAAATGAACAAGCTCTGGAAATTGCAAAGAGACAGTTCGAGGTTTTTAAAAACTTTTTTTTAAAAAAAAGAGAGAGAAGGGGTTATAAATTGCTTTTTCGAAGCTGCCAGTCTTGGAGGTGGGAGTGCATGGCGGGAACACACAGCCACTTGGGTCCTGCTTGGGCTTCAGCACAGTTGCTTTGAACCACTCGCTTGGCTGAGAAAATTGCGCAGAGTGTTCCCATTAACGTGCAAATTGATCATCATTCCTCTCCTCCAGTCCAGCGTCAATCGCAGTTTGGTCCGACCGACAAGAAATTTAGTTGCTTTTTCACCAGAGGGAAGCCGTTGCTCCAATCACTACCCTCCTCTCAGACCTATCTGCATATGGAATCATAGAATTGGAATAATAATAATGATAATGATAATTTATTATTTACACCCCGCCCTTCAGGCTGGGTTTCCCCAGCCACTCTGGGCGGCTCCTCACAGAATTAAAAGCACAATAGAACATCAAAGATTAAAAACTTCCCTAAACGGGGCTGCCTTCAGATGTCTTCTAAAAGTCAGAGAGTTGTTTATTTCCTTGACATCTGACAGGAGGGTGTTCCACAGGGTGGGCGCCACCACCAAGAAGGCACTCTGCCTGGTTCCCCGTAAGCTCACTTCTTGCAGGGAGGGAACTGCCAGAAGGCCCTCGGAGCTGGACCTCAGTGTCTTAGCTGAATGATGGAGGTGGAGACGCTCCTTGGGAACCCCAAGTGTCATCTAGTCTAAACCCCACAAACTCCTCCCAACTGTAAGCTCCCCACTCTAACCACGCCTCCCCAGAAGTAAGCCCTATACAAGTGAAGGGAGCTCACTCCCAGGATTGCAGAGTTAGGATCATGGTTTAAGCCAGGCTTCCTCAACCTTGGACCTCCAGATGTTTTGAGACTACAATCCCCATCATCCCTGACCACTGGTCCTGCTAGCTAGGGATCATGGGAGTTGTAGGCCAAAAACATCTGGAGGGCCGAGGTTGAGGAAGCCCGGTCTAAGCTACAAAGAAGGTAGTCGTAGAACCACAGAATCGTCGTTGGAAGGGATCCCAAGGTTTATCTAGTAGTCCAACCCCTTGCAATGCAGGAACCACAACTAAAGAATCTCCTAGAGATTCCCACCCAACATCTGCTTATAAAACCTCCAAGGAAGGACAGTCACTACCTTCCTTGGAAGCTGGATCCACTGTAAAACAGCTCTTAATGCCAGAAAATTCATCTGAATTTTTAGTCGCAATCTTTTTTCTTGTACAGTGGAACCTCGGTTGTCGAACATAATCCATTCCAGAAGACCGTTCGACTTCCAAAACATTCGACAACCAAGGCGCAATTGCCGGTCGGCAAAATCCATCGGAAAAAACGGAGAAAAGCGCCTTGGAAGCCATTGGACTTCCGAGGCGCGTTCGGAAAACAGAAGCATTCACTTCCGGGTTGTTGGCGGAATTTGAAAGCCAAAACATTTGGACTTCTGAAGCGTTCGACAGCCGAGGTTCCACTGTAACTTGAAGCCACCGATTCGAGTCCTTTGTGAGAAAATTAAAAGATGAAAAAGACGAGTTATATAACAGGCACGTAGAATAAAGTACAGTTGGACACTGGTTGAAATAACAAAGTCCAAATAAAAAATATCTGATTACCAGGTATATCGGGTAAAAAATATCTGATTATCATATTTGCCAGGTTTGTGATGAGGGTTGTTTTGCAAATGATGGCTGTGTTGCATATGTCCCGAAGGAATGTCAAATAGTATAAAAAGTGCCTGCAGGTTCCGGTCCTTGTCGAAATCTCAAATTGTACATAATTTTCCCCACTGTAGCGATGTTCCAGGGCAAGCGGTACCAAGTATAAGATTTTGGCCTGTTTTGCACTGGAACACTTGAAATTGCTTGGCAAAAATGTTTGTGTTAGATGAAATTCACACCCAAATGCTAGGGAATTAAATAATAATAATCAACAGACTGATATGGAAATGAGGAGAGCGGAATTTAGGATTGAGAAAAGCAGAAAAACAAACATTTTTGCAAATTTGCCTGTCCCGAGTGGCTGGTAACCGGCTTTTTTCCTCTTGCAGATGTCCTTGGTCAATGAGCTCTTGGCTCTCAGGCTTTGAAACGATGGCCGATGGTCTCGCCGGCACCTTGCCCGCCCTGGCCAGCGCTGTCCGTCCAGACCCCACCTTGACCTTGGAGCAGAAAGCGGCCTTCGTCTTCGTCTTCTTTCTCTTCGTCTTCCTGGGGCTCCTGATTGTCCGCTGCTTCCGGATCCTGCTGGATCCGTACCGCAGCATGCCCTCGTCCACATGGACCGATTACATGGAGAAAGATACGTTCGATTACCGGCTGGCCTGATGGATGTGAGACATGCACCGGGTGAGACATACACAGCGGGGCTTCCAAAGTTGCGATCTGCCCCCTTTTCTCCCGGGAGTCATGGTAGGTCATGTCAAACCTCCACAAACAGGGATGGTTTACCTCCAAATGCTGGCTTCTGGGCGAAGTGAGGGGGTGGGCTGCGTCGAACCTCCATGGACAGGGATGGTCTACCTCTAAATGCCAGCTGCTGGGTGAATAACAGCAAGGGAATGTTCTTGCCTTCACGGTCCGATCCGCTGTGGCTTATATTTATGTGCATTGTTTGTAATCCAGCCAATTAACGATGTCCTCTGGGCAATAACAAGAGAAGCTTAAAACTTTTTTAAAAAACAAACAAACAAAACAAAACGCTAATCTTTAAACCAAAAGAGTAGAACTCAAACCAAAACCACACCACAAACCCTAGTGCAGTGCCTTTTTCCCAACATCAGCAGTTACTGGATTTGAGATAACCTGGCCACACTGAGTTGTGCAGTTTTGGATTGCTGTAATGAGGTGTGTATGGGGCTTCCCCTTGAAGACTGTCTGGGAGCTTCAGCGAGGAAAGCAGAAATGTGGCCCAGAGGCGCCTGGGATTTGTGGGGCTTGGATCAGCTCACACCACCTCTAGCGTTTTGGCAAACTGTGCTTTTGGTCCAAGGTAGAGAGGGGATGAAACGCAGCGTTAACCGGCGGAACTCATTGCCTCATGAAGGCCGCAATGACTCCTGGGCTGTTGATGGCTTTTAAAGAGAACCGGGCACGTTCATCCAGAGCAGGAGAGGTCTCTCCAAGGTCAGGAATCAAGCAGCGCCTCCTGTGAGAGCAGAGGTCACCGACTTGGCACCCAGGGGTGCCACAGTGCTCTGGAGATCTTTCCCTGGGGACCACAAAGTCTTCTCAGCTCGCCCGCTTGGTCCTGAGGCAGTGAGAGCGGAGCTGAACATTGGAACATTGGAAGCAGGTGAAAGCAATGACTTTTTCAAACAGCGCAGGGATTATTCGTTCCCAAGAGAGACAGTCACCAACTCAGATAAGGAATTAGCCTTATCCTTCCATGACTTAGCGGCTACCAGTAGTCACAGCTCTGTGCTGCCAATCTCTGAACACCAGTTCCCGGGACTCGCAAGCGAGGAGAGCGCTCCTGTGCTCGGATCCTGCTGACGGCTTCCCAGAAGAGGTATCTGGTTGGCCATCGTGGGAACACGATGCCGGTCTAGGTGAGCTTTTTGGTTTGACTCTGCAAACAGGAGCTCCTGAACTTGACGTGCAGCTACTATTTTCATTCTTTATTAAATCCGTATACCGCCTTCCAACTGTAGATCTCAGGGCGGTTCACAACATAAAATCACAATATAAAAAATGCAAAATGCATAATAAAAATTAGAACAAAAACACACCAATAATCCCAGCCACCCCCTTCTACAACACATTAAAAAGGGCATTGGATGTCGCTCAGCCAAGGGCCAGGTTAAAGAGGAACGTTTTTGGCTGGCGCCTAAAGATATATAAGGAAGAAGCCACCCGAACCTCCCTGGGGAGAGCATTCCACAGATGGGGAGCCACTGCAAAAAAGGCCCTGTTCTCATGTTGCCACCCTCCAGACCTCTCTTGGAGGCGGCACACAAAGAAGGGCTCCGATGATGATCACAGGGTCTGGGTTGGTTCATATGGGGAGAGGCGGTCCTTGAGGAATAGCGGCCCTGAGCCATTTAAGGCTTTATGGCATGGGTATGCAAACTAAGGCCCGGGGGCCAGATCCGGCCCAATCACCTTCTAAATCTGGCCAACGGACGGTCCGGGAATCAGTGTGTTTTTACATGAGTAGAATGTGTGCTTTTATTTAAAATGCATCTCTGGGTTGTGGGGCATAGGAATTGGTTCATTTCCCCCCCCCTAAAATATAGTCCAACCCCCCCACAAGGTCTGAGGGACAGTGGACCGGCTCCCTGCTGAAAAGTTTGCTGACCCCTGCTTTATTGGTCAACCCCAGCACTTTGAACTGGGCATGGGAACTAATTGGCAGCTACTGTAGACAGACCAGGATCGGTGTAATATGCTCAAACCGTCTGGCCCCAGTGAGCAACCTGGCTGCCGAATGCTGCACCAGTTGAAGTTTCCGAAGCGTCTTCAGAGGCAGCCTTACGTACAACGCATTGATGTACGAAGGTTCAGGACAGATAAAAGAACACGCAGCGCAGGGTTGAACTACGGAACTCCCTGCCAGCACCTTGGATGGATTTAAAAGACAAGACCAAATCATGGAAGTAAAGGCTACCAGTGGCTACTGGCTATGATGGCTGTGCTAAGCTACAGTCCAATGTTCTTAAAATAATGCCCCTACTTACCTCTGTCAGTGACGCCGCAGGAAAAGGGGGAGTCTGCTGAGAGAGGAATTTCCCCATAGTCAACCAAATTGCACCAGAGCAGAACTTCTACTAGAGGGCAGCACCGCAGCCAGAAGAATGAGTCTTCTAGAGATCCTCTAGCCCTGAAATGTCTTTGATGGATCATTACATGGGACTTGAATGAGGGAATGATCCGATCAGCACATATTTGAACTTTGGAGGAGGGTGGCAAATAATAGCTGCCATGCGTAGAAATTATTGTTAAGTAAGACCCGAACCGGGGGTGGCTTGTGTCAGAAATGTACTCCGGGAGTAGAAATGAACAGATCTGAAGAGCTTTGGTGTCTTGCCCTTTTTTAAAAAATTGATGTGGCAGCAGCAGCAGCAATTGATTTACAGAATAGCATAGTGTTGAGGGAGAATGGTCTCTGCCCCACAGAGCTTACACTCTCCAAATCGCCACTGAGTGGAAGCGCAAGGTAACACCAGGTGGAGCTGGTTCCGGGCATTATATATATATTCAATTAAATGTGATGCTGCAGACCTGCAACCAAGCGCTTTTGGGTCTCTTCCCCTGAAATTCAAAGCAGTCCTGGCTACCCATAAATTCTCCACTGCGGGGATAAATTAGCACCTTTGGGTGGGGAGGGTGCCGTAGGCTGGGGGAGACTGGCCTAGGGAAGAGGTGTTTGCACAGTTAAACTGTGGAACTCCCTGCCACAGGAGTCAGTGATGGCCACCAACTGAGACGGCTTTGGAAGAGGGTGAGAAAAATTCATAGAGGAGAAGGCGATGTTTCTGAATACCAGGAGTTGCTCTCGTGCTCAAATCCTGCTTTCTGGTTTCCCCCAGGCACTGTGGAAAGGGGATGCTGGATTGGATGGGCCATTGATTGGCCTGATCCAGCAGGCTTTTATAATTATTATTATTATTATTATTAATATCCCGCCCTCCATGACTGAAGTCGGGCTCAGGGTGGCTAACATCAAATATATAGCATTAGTATACAGTCATACTCGGGTTACAGACGCTTCAGGCTGCGTGTTTTCGGGTTGCGCACTGCACCAAACCTGGAAGTACCGGAATGGGTTATTTCCAGGTTTCGGCGTTCACGCATGTGCAGAAGAACTAAATCACGCTTTGCACATGTGCAGAAGCGCCAAATTGCAACCCACGCATGCGCAGACGTGGGGCTGCGGGTTGCGAATGTGCCTCCCACAAGGATCACGTTTGCAACCCGGGCGTCCACTGTAAAATCAAACAAAAAATACCTCCTAAAAGCAGGTCAAAATCAAAGTCTAATTACAGTCATACCTCCGGTTGCGAACGTGATCCGTGCGGGAGGCATGTTTGCAACCCGCAGCGCTCGTAGCCTGAAGTGCTGCGTCTGTGCACGTGTGTGATGCAATTTGGCGCTTCTGCGCATGACGTCATTTTGTGTTTGAAACCCAGAAGTAACCCGTTCCAGTACATCTGGGTTCGGCGTGGTCCACAACCCAAAAACGCGCAACCCACAGCGTTCATAACCCGAGGTATGACTGTAGATGGCTTTCCGCAAAGTTAGGGTTGGGAACAGTAACCCACCGTACTTATATAAACGGTGCCCATCTGATTGGGGGGGGGGGAAATATCACAGGGCAGTTTTATTCAACCCGGGGGCCACATTCCTTCATATGAAACTTTCCGGGGTCCACATTCCAACCACAAGTGAGCTCAAAGGCAAGAGCAGGCTGCTCTACAGACAGGAGCTTTGTGCTTGTTCCACCATAATATGGTTGTGTGAAAGCTGGAGTTTTCTGGCTCTCTTTCCTCCATCCTGGCAAGGAAGGGGCATTACCCTGGCTCAATGACACATTCCGGCCCAGCCAAAGCACTTTGAGGAAGGGGACTGGGAATAAAAGCTGTGTCATGGGCCAGATTGATAAGCCCCAAGAGCTGCAAAACTGGAGGTTTCCCCCACTCCTAACAAAGGACTCCTGTGCTTATGTGACCATGGTTTCTGTATTGTTTGGGTGGGGGCGTGTTGTGAGAGAGGTGTGTGTAGGGAAAAGGTTTGGGGCGAGGGAGAGGCATCAGCCTCCCAGGTGGGTGCCCTGGGATGGGAATAAGGGAAAGGTAGCTTGAGATGTGGGGGGCAGACCCAGGCATGGCAAGAAATGAGGGTGGAGGGGGTTATCGGAGGGCACAGGATGGCTGCAGGTGGTCTCAAGACCAAGGAGGGGGGTCTTCTTGTCTGGGCAGCCCTGGACCACCATACACACTGACCACCCTGGGGAGATCAACTGGGTGCTGCTAACACAGGGGTTAGACTTCGCCCCGGGAAGAATGGATGGATGCCAGCATCATTGATTTCATAAAATGTATATTTGTGGCTAATTAAAAAAAGAAAAACTCAAAAGCACTTTCCGAAAAGAACAATGAAATCATCAGTTTAAAATAGTTAAGAACAGCTCTTAAAAACATTGGAAAAACAATTCAGATCAATGATAAAACGGATTGAAACTCGGATCAACGTCTAAAATGTCTTGGCGAGCTTGCCTAGATGGAAGCGTTTGTAGGAGGCATGGAAGAGCACAGTGAAGGTGTCTGGCTGATGTTCAATATGCAGGGAATTCCAAAGTGCCACACTAAAAAAGGTCGACGTCTTACAGGTGTGGATCAAGAATCACGTGTGAGACCTAGAACGGTTCCGGTTTCACAGATTGGAGTGGTCGAGTGGGCGCATGAGGGGTAAGGTGAGCTTGCAGGTAAACTGGCCCCAACTTCTTATGGGCTGCTTAGGACAACACCTTGAACTCGGCCCCGTAGCAGATTGGCAACCACCAGCAAGGACATTTGAGGCCAACAAGCCTCAACAGGGGCAAATTATCTTCAAAGCCCCCAGAACACCCACCTGGGTCCCCCACTCCATGCCTTTAGGGGAGCCAGAGGCCCAGAATCCCTCGCTTGGCACACGGCTGCCTTTCAGTTGCTCCCCAATGCTTCCCCCCCCCTTTTCATTTTCCTGGGGAAAGCTAATTACTTTCTCCGTCAAAAGCCTGCTAAGCCGCTATAAATCAAAGCGGGGCTCGGCTGGCGCCTCCTTACCAGCGGCGAAATGTTAGTTATTAGTCAGCGCTTGGCAGAGAGCGAGGCCTGGGACGCCCCTGGAATCTTAACAAGATCCAGGCTCTTTGCAAGGAAGACGGGGGCATTTGGGGCCGGCGTCCGCACTGGGCCACCTTTCACTGGCTCAGATCGGTGGATGAAAACAACACTCATTTTCCCACCTGGGGATGGCAAGCCAAAGGGGGGGGGGGGTAAACAGCTGTTTTCAGCGTAACCAAGCTTCCCTTCGGCCTGGTTCTCCTAAGATTCTGATGACGCCCTCAGGGCGATTTGATTCCTCTCTGAATTGGGAATTTGGCAAGTTGCCTTCTAGCAAGTCAATCTGCTGGTTTGACTTGTATGGCCACTTTTCAGGGATTCTCTAGCGGTGGTTCCTGCAGTGCAGGGGGCTGGACTAGATGATGCCCTGTAGTCCCTTCCACCTCTACAATCCTATTCTTCCCCAGCAACCCGCTTCTTCCATTTCCCTCCCAGCCTCATGGGATTATCAGCCAGCAGTGGGGAACCTGAAGCTCTCCAGATGTCGTCGCCGGACTCCAACTCCCAGCAGCCAGCAGTGCAAATGGTTAGGCCAGCCATATCTGAAGGACTATGGGCTCCCCCATCCCTTGAGACTGAGATATGGTAGTAAATGTGGACACATGGCCCAGGGTGTCAAGGAACCCTTCCAGAAGCAGGACCCCCTTGCAATAGGTCAGGCTCAACTCAGCAGACTCCCAGACCCACAGAACCCGTAACAATGGTTGTCTCGCTACTCCACGAAGGAATCCTGCTTGTTTTAATTTCCCAGCTTGGAAAGAAAACGGGTGACCTTGGCATTTTTATTAACCATAGTACAAAAAAGAGAGGAAATTGTACACATTGTAAACGTAACATTTTCGGGCAAAAGACCCTAAAATATAAAATATATTTCCCCCCCCCTAAACAAGCCAGCCTGTACATAAAGCTATTTTTTATAATAAAAAAGAAAAATTCATCTACAAATATGTAGGGCACTTGTAACAGCTGCCTCCTGGAGTCTGTGCTGGGCCAAGTTAGGAGGTTTCCGTGGCCGTAAAAGGCCGGCAGGGCCCTGCCATTGAGGCTGCCGTTTTGACGAGAGACAAGGGTCATCGCGCTGCCTGCTCCCCTTTCTCTCCAGGGACCACCAAGGCGCCGGGCAAATGCCAAGGTGCTACGTTCTTTAGCACTTAGAAGATCGTTTCAAGATCGCTGCTTTAAAAGTGAAAGGCTGCAGCAAGGCTTTTTATTTCCTTTCTTCAAATTGCACATTAAATAAATAGGGTTCCTTTTCCTTAAAACGCAGGAGCATGAGTTCGGTGCTCACTGCCTCCCTCGCTCCTGGATCGGAAGGTTCTTCATGAAACCTGTTTGCTTACAGTTCATTTGTCCTGACCGGGGCCATGCAAACACCGTGCATTTCAAAGCACTATACCACAACGATACAGTCATGGCTTCCCTCAAAGAATTCTGGGAGCTGTAGTTTTGTTAAGGGTGCTGAGAATCGCTAGAAGACCTCTATTTCCTCTCACAGAGCTACAATTCCCAGAGTTCCCTGGGAAGAGGGACTGACTGCTAAACCACTCTGGGAACAATCGCTCCTATAGTTTGGGGGGGGGGTGTCTCCTAACAACCCTCAGCACCCACAACGAACCACAGCTCCCAGGATTTGTCAGAGGAAGCTATGGCTGCTTAAAGTGATATTGCAGTATTTTAAATGCAGGGTATAAATCTCGCCCTAGTGGCAGGTGTTGTGAGAGGGAGTCTCCATTTCTTGGGGGGGGGGGGGTTGTGTGTCTGTGATCCTTTGCACACCTGATTTTCCTCCCTCTCTTGGGAGGAATGGAGAAGCCCACAGCTTGCCCCAGGGATTCAACAGCACATCCGGACATCTCTAGCTCAGTGGAGAACTCTTAGAAATGTAACCTAAACAGGTTTAACAACAACCCTGCAAAAAAGTGTGTTTAACCTGCCCCACCAAAATCATCGATTCTCAGTTGCTGATATCCCCGACATTTGCTTTCATAAGCTATCCCTGAAAATCTTAGGAATGTGGAAAGCTGACTTATGCAGATCATTGGGCCGCAAACGTCAGCACTGTCTGCACTGACCGGCAGCAGCTCTCTGGGCTTTCAGGTAGGTCTTTCCAGCCCTTGCTGGGGGTGCCTCAGGGGCTGGAGCCTGGGACCTTCTGCACGCAAGGCAGCTGCTCTGATGCTCTGCCATGGACCCCTCGCTTCTTCAAATTCTAAAGTCTGAGCAGCTGCTCAGGTGCTCCTGCAGAGGGTGTTGGGACTCCCATCATCCCCCGTCAGCACAGCCAACCGTCAGGGATGCTGAGAGCTGCAGCCCAGCAAAAACCCGTCCCCGTTGGCAACCTCTGTTCTGGGTAATGAGGCACTTCAGCTGCTGAAGCTGACAATCAGCCTCGCCCATTGTCCTTTTGAAGTAACGAAAGCCCCGCAAGGATCACAAGCAGGGAGTTTGTTGTTGATGCCATGCTCACGTCCCGCTTGCAGGCTTCACGTTGGGGCACCTGGCCACAGTGAGAACAGGGTGCTGGACGGGATGGGTCGCCTTTGGCCTGATCCTGCACAGCTGGGCTCTCTGTACGTTCTTATGGAACCTCCAGACCCAGAGACAGTCTACCTAGGTCCTTAGGTTCCTTGGGGCATTTGGCCACTGTGAGAGCAGGGTGCTGGGCCAGGTGGGCTCCCACCGGCCTGATCCTGCAGAGTTCTTCTTATGTTCCTACAGGTGTGCAGTTGCTGGTTCCCTTTCAACCCACCCTTGGACACACACACACACACCCCAAAACCAGGGAGATGCGAGCGACATCAAGGGCTGTTATCAGAGGCTAACTGGTTCCCCTACAGTTCCCACTTTTATTTTATAATAGCAGGGGGGGCAAGCTAGGTCCCCCCCTACAATGCTGGGCTTCAACTCCCAGAATCCTGTGTGGCCAACTGTCAGGGATAGCAATGGGAGCTTTTCCATCCGGTCCCTAAGGCATCAAGTGCAACAGACAGCAGAGCAGATAGATGGATGTCAACCTGAATACAGTTTTTGGGGTTGTTTTCTTTTTAAAAAAACGTGGTTCTAGTCCTCACAGGCATGAAAAAAACCCTGGAAACTGGACTGCGACCAGTTATATACATACAGACATATATATATATTTTAAAAATATAGAGAGCTATGGCAAATATAAATAAATGCACCTTTTGAAATTAAGCCTGCTTTAGCCGCACAGTGGCTTTGCAGTCCAAAGGGAACAGACCCGGAAGCCCCACACCTGCTAGGTTTGCGAGAGGAGGGTCAATGGGGTGGCTCTTTCCTTTCCTTTAAAATATTGGCCTAGTTGTTAAGAGTTATCGTATTTTCCCGTGTATAAGACTAGTTTTTTTCCTTTACAAATAATGTCAAAAAATTGGGGGCGTCTCATACACGGGGCCATCTCTCCCCATTTCTTAAATTTGAGTCCCCCAAAATAGGGGGCGTCTTATACATGGGGACGTCTTCTAGACGGAAAAATACGGTACATGTTATATTCTGGGTGGAACTAATGGCTGGGGGCACAAGGGGGAAGGGAGACAAACAAGGGCGGGAGTCTTTGGGGTCCTTCTGAAAGCTGAATATCTCAAAGGCCTGCATAGACCAAAGAGCAAGCCTGGAGGGGCAGCAAGGGGAGAAACGGCATCTGCAGCCTTCCACAGGTTGACTCCAAGTCCCACCAACCCCGGTCAGAATAGGATGGGGGACAAGGACAGGAGGGTGCAGCTTGTGGCCTAGGAGCATCCAGAAGGGCTGCAGACATCCCCCCATCCCTGAGCCAGAGGTATATCCGCAAATCTCACAAGGCACAGGCAGGCAGGCTTATGCCGGGGGCCAGGGAAGCTTCTGCAGCCCAGGGGCCGCATCCTCATCTTCTGGGGGCCGCCTGGCAGAGGTGTGCAGGGCCAGAGAAGATAGTGGGTGGAGCAACGGGCGTGGATTTCTACATTTTGTAATCTAATAAGGCTAGTTTGTACAGTCTCTCTCTCTCTCTCTCACACACACACACACAGGCCCCTCCAGCCAGATAAGTGAGAGGCACGACTGGAATTCAAGGGCACCTCTCCCAAGGCTAATATCCCTCCCCCTCGTCCCCCAGGAGGTACAGAGAGGGCAAATCAGAGACTTGGCACCCAGGGCAATACTTTTGACAAAAGCCGCTGCCCGTGTTTCTAAAAGGCGAGCCTGCCTTCGTCACACCCACGGTTGTCAAGGCCTCAGGAAACAGAACAGTGGCTGCCTCCTGTCAATTTGCACGCAGGGTCCTTCAGCAACTGGGGCCCTTTGGCAGGGGGGCGGGACGTCCTGTGGATCTGCTCCTGTTTTCTGCCTCCGGCCCCCCAAGAAACTGGGCTGCACACATCAGCATTCCCACTCCATGCTAGAGAGGGCTGGCACCATGACAGTAAGGCTGCCTCACCCTTGTAAAAAGGGTCAGGTTTGGTTTGGTGCTTTAGGTCACTTGCTGGCGGCTTATAAAAAGGGCTTCTGGGCGACAGTAACAAAAATATCTCTCTCTGAACGGCTAGGGAGATTATAAAAAAGGCATTTATTTTATGGCTGTGTGTGCTTAAAGCCCTGTTCTGAAAGGGGGGGGGGAACGAGGACAACCGACAGGAGAGGCAGGGGTTGTCTGTCCCGTCCCCCCTGGGAACTGTCTCCCACAAAAGGACTTTTGTCCAGAGTTTTTTTTGGAGGGAGGGGTGTGGCTTCCTTCTCTCTGCTCTACCCTTTCCCAGGCAAGTTTTAATCCTGTTGATTTTCCTATTTTAAGAAAGTAAGCGAAAGGGAGACCTGACGGGTTACGAGGTGCTGACCGTCTCCACTGCGACGTCGGTCGGGAGTTCCAGGTCCACCGTGGAGCTGACGGCTTCCTCCTCTGACACGGCGGCAGAGCTGACCACCTGGCCTTCGCCATCGTCCTCCACCACCTCTTCTGTCCCGTTGGCCTGCTGCCTGTCCATGGCTTCCAGCTTCTGCCGGTACCCCTCGGCCTCCAGCTCCTTCTTCATCAGCCGGCTGCGGTACTCCTGAGCACGGCGGTTGGCTTCCTGCAGCTGCTGCTGCAAAATCTCCCTCTCGCGGCTGTCCTACAGGGGGCGAAGCAGACCCATGGCTTTGTCAGGAGGGGCGGCTGAGGGCAGCTGCAGAGAGGGCTTCCTCCAAAGAGGGAGATGGATGTTGGAGCAGGGCCGAGCTAAAAATCCCAGTTTTACTGCTGGGGGGAAAGCAAGGTTCTAGACCTCATGAGCTGGAAGGAAAAAAGCGCAGAGGCCCTGTCCATCTTCCCTCTGCAAAGGGATGGAATATTCCGCACAAGTAAAATCTTTCTGGCAAAAAGGGAGAACTACGTCTAGTCAGTAGGACCTGGGCGAGGCCAGGGTTCAAATCCCACCACTCGCCCATGAAGCTCCTTTGGCTGGTCGCTGCCTCTCAGCCTAACCTACCTCACAGGGTTATTGTGGGAATTAAAGGTATGCCACGTTGAGTTTCTCAAGAGGAAAAATGCTGGGATATGATTGCAACAAAATAAAAACAGCCATACCTTGGGAGTCGAATGGAATCCATTCTGGAAGTCCATTCAACTTCCAAAACATTAAAAAAAAAAATCACAGCTTCCGGTTGGCTGCAGGAAGCTCCTGCAGCCAATCGGAAGCTGCAGAAGCCCCGTCGGACGTTCGTGCTTCCAAAAGAACATTCGCAAACAGGAACATTCACTTCCAGGTTTCAATCGTTCGGGAGCCAAAATGTCCGAGTTCCAGGGCGTTTGGGATCCACGGTACGACTGTAAAAGTAAGTAAAATCTCTCGCAATTCTAGGACATGGGCGCCCAAAAGGCATTGGGTGTTTACCTTGCTTTCTTCCAGGTCATCTGCAACTTCCTCCACCTTGATCTTCTTGGCAGGGGGCTCTTCCTCCTCCTCCTCCTCTGCTATGTGGTGATCGCTGTCACTTTGCTCCTCGATGATGGTTTCTTCTGCGACCTGACCAGCAGGCACTGTGAGGACTGCAAAGGGGGGAAGACACAGGATATTCTGGTGAGGGGAGGAAAGCATGCAGTGCTGCTCAGGGGTTGGAAAGTTCAGTTTTTAGAAAGAGAGCCATTCCCGCTTCAACTTATTGCAATTCACGTTCATCCCTTTACAGAACAGAGCTTGGTCGGTTCATCTTCAGTTCATAGTTCAGTTCAATTTCTTTAATACTGTGTTTAAATTGTTGTAACTCCCCTTGGTACCTTAGAGTGAAGTGTGGCATGCTAATAAAGATAATAACGATTATTATTATATTATTGTTTCTATTGTTTCATACAGGGCTGTCATACACCTGGATTTTGCCGGACGTTACTGGCAAAAGCGTAATTGACATCTGGCTTTGTCCCGGATCTTAGACAACTCAATCGAAAAATCGCAGGGTGTTTTTGGCATTTTTGTATTAAAAAAAACAAAACCCTCAACTACTTTGGGGTTTGTCTTTAAAAGGATCATCAACTTTGGGGTTTTCCAAACGGCAACCCTATTTTATACCCATGATCTTCAGCAAAGTTCCTTCAGATGGATGGCCCAACGCAGTTGGGACTGTGGAAGGGGAAGGTGGGGGAGAGATGAGGTCTGGCTTGCCAGACCAAAAAGATATATGATGGCCTTTGCCAACCTGGTGCCTTCCAGACGGGGATGCCCTCCAACGGTCAGGGATGGTGATCAGTCCAAAATCTTGCAATGCAGCAATCACAGCTAAGGAAGTCCTGACTGACAGCCACCCAACTTCTGCTTAAAAACCTCCAAGAAAGGAGAGTCCATTGCCGTCACAAAGTTCTTCCTAATGTTTGGTTGGAATCACCTTTTTTGTCATTTGAATTTGCTGTTTGGGATCCTCCCCTCCAGAGCAGCAGAAGAACAATCTTGCTTGTCTTTTCCAGGTATCTGAAGGTGGCTCTCATATCACCTCCCAGGTGTAGTCCAGACACACTGGAAGGGCCAGAGGTGTCCCCCCCCCACGCCCTGCTCTTCTGTTTGATGCTGGCTGAGCCCAAACAGGAGGGAGCAGCTCGTACCTCCTCCCCGGTGTCGTTCTCCCCCTTTACCTTGCTGCCCATTCTGCATCGTCACAATGAAGGGCTGGCCGAGGGCCCCACTGGGAAGGGCCGCCTGGAGGTTGCCCAGATGGACGCCGTCAGTCATGATCGTGATAATCCGCCGGCCCCCGCCACTGACCACGTGCTGGAGGGGGGAATTGGCAGAGCTGGAGTCCACTGTTTCCTCAGACGCTGCAAAAAAAAGAGAAAGAAGTCAAAGGCAAGAAGAGCTCAGCTGCTTCTGTTTCTTTTTTCTAAATGTAACCAGGGAGGAAAGAGCTTAAATCACAGCTTTGGGGGCCACCTGGACAAACACAGTGCTTAAGAACTGGTGTCAAAATGAACAAATGAGGTCTAGCAATCCACACACTGCTGCGGTTTTCACGTTTGTTCAAATGAGCTCGAGAAACTCAAATTTCGAAACGAGGTTTCTAGACCTCATGGCAGCACAGAAAACAAAAGGGTTTCCTGCTCCCTTTTTCATGTAGGGGCATGTCCGTTTTCTGAACACACAGACCTTGGTTGGTCTAACTCAGGACTCACGGGACCTGAGGCCTACTGGATGCTCACCCCTGACTGTTTGTCCTGGGGGGGGGGCAGTTTCCTTCTCCCTGCTTTTAAATGCACTGTGGGGTGATTGGAGGGGAAGTAACTTTAGCAGAGTAACATTTATTTATTTTTTATTTTTTTAAAGGCTTGTGAGGATCTGAACAGGGATGGGCAGTTTGTTGCTATCCAGATGTTGCTGCGTTTACAACCTCTGGCCTTGCTGGCTGCTGGGGGTTGGAGTCAGAAGTGGCCTCTCAGGGGTTAAGCAGTGGGTACCTGGCAGCCCAGCTAGCCTTGAGGCCTGCATTTTGTAAAATTGGAAATATTAACTCATGTTGTAATTGTGTTCATTTACTTTATGATGTAATTGTTTCTTTGTTTATTGATCTTGTTTATAGGATTCTGTAACTTTTCTGTATTGTTTTTCTGTTTATTTTTATTTTTATTACTAGCCTTGAGCACGCTACTGTAACTAACTAACTAGTTTGTTTTTACAATGCCCACGAGGTTACTAGGGGAAAATCCAGTGAGCTAGGCTTTAAGCCAATCCCCTCGTCTCTGCTTATGATCTGGACAGACAGGAGGGCTGCTGGAGGGAGCAGAGATGACCTGCTTCTTCCCATCAGAGTTGAGACAGCCTGCATAGGGACATTGCCCAAAGTCTTCCCACCCGTCCACCCATCCCTGGCGACTAATACCCAGATTCCTTTCGACCTACCGGGGGCTCTGTTTGAGTTGGAAAGTGGGCCAGAGGCTTCTGCGATGGCTGCCAGCGTGGCGAGGACTGAGGTTGTTGAGTTTGGAAACTGCACTGTGGAAATGTGGGAATCGCCTGCCCAGGAGGGTGGAAAAGGGAACAAAGGATGTTACAGAGACGTCCCAGAATGACGGCTTCACTATTCTGTGTTGACACAGCAAGAGGGGAGGAAGTGGGTGTGGCCGTTTCCAGAGTCCTACCTGAGGTTGTTTTGGTGCCTGCTGAGGAGACGATGCTGGCGAGACTCATCATGTCCCCTGAGGCCAAAATAAACGGCTGGCCCACGGTGACGGAGCCTGGGACCGGGTTCACTCTCTCGGGGTTGGTGTTGACCTGGTTTTGCATTGCCTCCTGAGGAAGAGAACGATGCCATGACTCAGGCAGATGTTCCTTCTCAAACGCTTGCCCCAAAACAGCCTTCCAGTTGCCATATCCAGCCGCCTCTTTCCAAGGCCATTGCTGGAGAATCCTTGGTCCAAAAACTGTCCTTCTTGCGGCACAACCCGACAGGAGCAAGACCCTCTCAGCATGTTACACTTCAGGCTCAGAGATCCGCACTGGGTGCCGATTTGTTACCCGGCCAAACTCAAAGGGGGAGTCACCTTGCTCCATATGTGCCTATTCAACCACTTTCACAAGAGCCACATTACATCCGTTTCACACTTGCAAGGAATCAATCTTTCAGCGTTGCAGCACTGCTCATTGATACAAATGCCTTCACCATACGACTCCCAGAACCGTTCAAAAACCAAGATGTGGCTTCCAATTGGCTGCAGGAGCCTCCTGCACTCAATCGGAAGCCACAGAAGCTGTGCCAGATGTTCGGCTTCCGAAAATCATTTGAAAACCGGAACACTCACTTCTGGTTTTCGATAGTTCGGGGCCAAAATGTACGAGTACCAAGGCATTCAGCAACCAAAGTACGACTGTACTCTTTGCAATATCTGCTTAAAACGTTTTTCATTTACATACACACACTCAGACACACAGTATTATTACATATATCTACTTATAAAACTTCTGGTTTTATTTCTATTTTGATGAATTGGACATCCATTAGTTTTGAACCTTTGGTTCTATCAGTATTTTTAATGTTTTATACCGTTTTATGCAAACTGATAAAAAAAATTGCCAAATACATGGATAAAACCACTGCCTTGGGTCAAAAGAAATCAAACTTTCAAGGCTTGTCGGCTTCAGCTGTGAGGTGGGAGAAAAACATCAGAAATCTAAAAGAGGCAGTGTCATTTTTAGGTGACGGTCCTTCGGTTCTAAAAAAGATACCAATGCCAGTATTGCTAACCACAAGCATAGCATTATCCTAGACCCAGATAACAGTGTTGGGCCAGGATCTCCTAAGGCAGGCCTAGGCAAACTCGGCCCGCCAGGTGTTTTGGGACTACAACTCCCATCATCCCTAGCTAACAGGACCAGTGGTCAGGGATGATGGAAACTTTAGTCCCAAAACATCTGGAGGGCCAAGTTCGCCTAGGCCTGCCCTAAGGCCTCTTCCTGCTCCCCTATTCACCCCTTTCCCCCATTGTCTGATGTGCTCCTTTTGTGGCGAGGGTGCCTGGATTGTGGGACACCCTCCAGGAAGGAACTCACTCAGCTCCTTTGCCAATGGAGGTTCAGGCAGCAAGTTAAAATAATAATACAATAATAATAATAATATTAGCACTGCTGTTTTGGAGGGCGTTTGGGATATTTAATTCCCTTTTAGGTCCTTGTTAAGATATGATTTATCAGGGCTGGTGTTTCGTTGGGAACAAAAAGGCAGTGTTTCTCTCCCACCTGCAGTATCAACAAGGTCTCTGGGTTGTTCTTGTCCAGCGCGATGTCAAAGGCAGACTTGTCAAACTTGCTGAAGGCGTGCACGTTGGCCCCGTACCTGACGAGCAGCTCAACAACGTCGCGGTGGTTATGCTCCGTTGCCCAGTGCAACGCCGTCATCTTCAGCATGTCCTTGGCGTTCACGTCGGCACCGTTCTGACGAGCAGAAGGAAGAGAAACAGCAGCTATGGGTCAAAGCCCATTTCAAGAGGAGCATGGGGAACGCTGCTCCCCGGCCGTGCAAAGAAATCAAGCCACCCCCACCGTCAAGGATGCTCCAAGGAAGTGCTTTTCAGCTCTCTATGCTAGTGCAAATGCTACTCTACCCACAACTTCTCTGTTGAGACAACAGGAATACAACCATGCTAGTCTGTCCCAATGTACAAACAAGACCAGGCATAGACAACCTTTGGCCCTCCAGATGTTTTCGCCTACAACTCCCATGATCCCTAGCTAACAGGACCAGTGGTCAGGGATGGTGGGAATTGTAGTTCAAAACATCTGGAGGGCAAAAGGTTGCCTATGCCTGAACAAGACACTATGACAAAAGCAAGATGTGGGTAAACGAATCAGTGAAGGTTCAGCAGATGAGAGGGAATGGAGGTTAATTTCTTATTACTGCTTCTAGGGATGAAAACAGATGGTGGGCTTCAGATTCTGCTGTTATTCCCAACCTGACGCCTGGTGGTTGAATTTGCAGAGTGACGGAAACCCTTAACCATTGCTCAGGTCTCCAAGAGGGATGAGCACAGGCTCAGGATATGCACTGAACTCCTTGTTGGGACTGAAATCTGAAGCCCTTCCCAGACCAAGCTGATTGAACCTGGAATCTTCTGCATACAGAGCAGATGCTACAGAGCCATGCCATTCAAGAGCCAGTATGGTAAAGAGGTTAGAGTGTCGGACCAGGAGCTTGGGGACCGGGGTTCAAATCCCCCACTCAGCCATGGCTCGCTGGGTGCGACCTTGGGCCAGTCGCTGCCTCTCAGTCTAGCCTGCCTCACAGGGAGAGGAAACTTTGAGCAACTTGGGATATAAGTGCAATAAATAAATAAATAAAGTTGAACGTTTTGAAGATTTTTGCTCTAAAAAATGATGACTGGCTGTCAACCCAACAAGATCCACATTTGGTGAACGCCACCTCAAAACAAATGCAAGAAGAGCCTGGCTGCTGGATCTTGGGCCAAAGGGATCCCGTTTAGTCCAGCATCCTGTTCTCACAGAGACCAATCCCAATGGGAAGCCCGCAAGCAGGGCCTGAGCACAGCAGGAACACTCCCCACTTGTGGTTCACTGCAGCTGGTATTCAGAGGCATGTTATTCTTTGAAGGAGAACTACCTTAAAATGATTCACAGGTGGCATGTAACTCAGAGTAGGCTTGCTAAGATGTATAAGACTGAATCAGCTAAGTGCTGGAGATGCAAAGAGGTGGAGGGAACGTTCCTTCTTATGTGGTGGACTTGTAAAAGGGTATTGGGAAATGACCCATAATGAATTGAAAAAAATGTTCAAAAGTATTTCCCCGAAAAACCTAGAGTCCTTTCTGTTGGGGATAATTCAGACTGAAATTCCCAGTTGTCAAAAAAGGTTATTTACTGTATGTATGTTACTACTGCGGCCCATGTTTCATTAGCCCAAAAATGGAAAACGAGCAAGGTCCTAACCAAAGAAGAATGGCAACTTAAGTTGACAGAATATGCACAACTTGCAGACTTAACATATAGAGTAAGAGAACAAGAAGAACATACGTTTAAAGAAGATTGGAAAACATTTATTGAATATATGGGGGGAAACTGTGTACACTTGAAAACGTTGGCAGCATTAAGATAAATTCAACAGTGTAAATAAGTTTTGATGGATGCAATAATGGAATACTGAATGATATAGTTTTTGTAAAATATGCAGGGATTTATGATATATAAAATGAACCATGGAAAGAGAAGACAGGAAGTCGTTGATATCTTAAGGATGTAAAAATGAATATTTTAAATTGTAAAACAGAAAATTTATTTTAAAAATTATATATACAGGTGAAAGTCGGAAAATTAGAATATCGTCAAAAAGTGCATTTATTTCAGCAATGCAACTTAAAAGGTGAAACCAATATATGAGATAGATGCATGACATGCAAAGCAAGATATGTCAAGCCTTTATTTGTTGTAATTATTTGTCGTTAGGCGGGTCAATTATAAATGGAATGTAATTAATGAAATGTAATAGCAATGTTTATTTTTGTTTTTGTATTATTGTAACTATTTGTTTTATTACTGTGGAATTTCCAAAAGCATTTGTAAAAATTAAAAGAAAAAATACTAAATTGCATTACTGAAATAAATGCACTTTTCAACGATATTCTAATTTTCCGAGTTTCACCTGTATATAAAAGAGGCATTCCACCTCCTGCAGGGGAGGCAGAATACAACCATTGTGACTAGAAGCTGTTTGTCCAACCCCCTTTTTAAAGCCACCCCCATTACGCCTCGCTCACTACAGAACCTCGCTTACCCTGATGAGGAGCTCCACGATGTGCGAGTGCCCGTCAGCGGCCGCCATGTGCAGCGGGGTCCTGTCCACCTTGGTCCGTGCGTCTCTGCTCACTCCCGCTCGGAGCAGGACTTCCGCCGTGGAATAGTGGCCATGCTGAGCTGCCAGGTGAAGAGGGGATGTTCCCAACTGCCGGACCAGTGAACAGGAAAACGTTACCACCTTCTTACCGCATAGTCCACCATCCCTGACTACGCTCCACGATGAACGGGCTCATCTACAGCTCTGCAGACGCGGCCCTTGTATTCAAGGCGGCATGCAATCTCCATGACTCAGAGGCATGCAGGGACTCTGTGCCTTGTGGACAGGGGAGTGGGGGACAAATGGCTTCAGCTGACCATGCAGTCTTCTATAACAAGTGCGTAGGGAACCTAAGTCGATGGCTTCCAGCTAGCCCCCGTCATGCCCCATCAGCACAGCCAATGGGAAGGTACGCTGATGGGAGTTGGGAGTCCAACACCGCCTGAGAGGCGGCAAATGTGGGTTCCTCTGAAACTGGTGCAGACAGAGCTGTATATAATAGTCATAATATACTGTTCAGCAGATGCGTTAGTATGAACATATAAAGCCAGTACAGTGCGCCAGACCCTACAATCAGCAGGTGAGGCCTTGTTGATGCTGCCGCCACTGGGGGCTGCCTAGTTGGCACTGACCCATCACAGGGCCTTTTTAGTAATGGCTCCCTGGTTGTGGAATGCTCTCCCTAGCAAAGTGCACCTGTCTCCATCATCATTAACTTCCAGGAGCATTCTGAAAACTCTCCTGTTTACCCAAGAATTTGGTGGCTGAAGGATCAGGTTCCTCAAACTCAGCCCTCCAGATGTTTTGAGACTACAATTCCTATCATCCCTGACCCACTGGTCCTGCTAGCTAGGGATCATGGGAGTTGTAGGCCAAAAACATCTGGAGGGCCGAGTTTGAGGAAGCCTGCTCAAGATCATTAGATGCACAAATGTTTTACATTGTAATTGCCTTTAGAATGTTCCTAACTGTACCTGCTTTTAGAGGCTTTTAAATGTAATTGTTTTTAGAACTGCTTTGGAATGTTTTGCTTTGTTGTCAAATTGTATACAGTGGTACCTTGGTTCTCGAACGGTTTAGTTGATTAACAATTCGTCTCCCGAACGCCGCAACCCCGGAAGTAAGTGTTCCGGTTTGCGAATGTTTTTCAGAAGCCGAATATCCAGCGCAGCTTCCGATTGAGTGCAGGAAGCTCCTGCAGCCAATCGGAAGCCACACCTTGGTTTTCGAACGGTTCCAGGAGTTGAACGGACTTCCAGAACAGATTAAGTTTGAGAACCAAGGTACCACTGTATCTGGTTGCTCCCGGGGCTACTTCGGCACAAAGGGCAGGATATAAATTCAATAAATTAAAAAACAGGCCATAGCTCTATAGTTCATAAGAAACAAGCAAGTAGGATTTGAGGAGGACATCCCACTCCTCTCCCATAGATTTCAGCAGCTGGTATTTAGAAACATTGCTAACTCCAGCTGTCCAGGCGGAGCAGAGCCATCCTGACTAGTAGCCATGAATTTGTTGCTGTGATCCCAGCAAAAGAACCCTTCCCCTTCCCCCAATTCTCCTCTCCTGTCCCCTGCAATATTGTTGCCCTCCATACACACCCAGTCCGTAGTGAAAGGCGCACCGTTTGCCATCAAGGTCCTGACTTCGTCATCTTGGCCTTTGCGAGCCGCTTCCAGCAGCCTCTTCCCCAGGTCCACCAGGGACATCTTGATACATGGGAACAGATGGTTTCAAAAATCTGGAGTTTGACATGGGGTGCGAGAGAGAGCAGAGGATACGGTAGGATTCAAGGAGAGGACATCAAACTCCCCGAGGCTATAATTTAGCATTTTAAAGGGCATGGCAATCATTAAATGCTCCAGCCCCTCCTATAACCACCTGCCAGGAAGACAGTGCAACAGATAAGACCTTAAGCATTGGTTCACAATACAGCAAGGCCAATTCTTTACAGCAAGGAGTGAGAAACCTGCATGCTTCCCAATGCCCTTGGACTCCATCTGAGCAAGTTTGCAGATGACACCAAATTGGGAGGGCTGAGTAATACCCCAGAGGACAGGATCACACTTCAAAATTACCTTAACAGATTAGACAACTGGGCCAAAGCAAACAAGATGAATTTTAACAAGGAGAAATGTAAAGTACTACACTTGGGCATAAAAAAAAATGAAAGGCACAAATACAGGATGGGAGACATCTGGCTTGAGAGCAGTACATGTGCAAAGGATCTAGGAGTCTTGGTAGACCACAAACTTGACATGAGTCAACAGTGTGATGCAGCAGCTAAAAAAGCCAATGCAATTCTGGGCTGCATCAATAGGAGTATAGCGTCTAGATCAAGGGAAGTAATAGTACCACTGTATTCTGCTCTGGTCAGGCATCACCTGGAATACTGTGTCCAGTTCTGGGCACCACAGTTCAAGAAGGATACTGACAAGCTGGAACGTGTCCAGAGGGCAACCAAAATGGTCAAAGGCCTGGAAACGATGCCTTATAAGGAACGGCTTAGGGAGCTGGGTATGTTTAGCCTGGAGAAGAGAAGGTTAAGGGGTGATATGATAGCCATGTTCAAATATATAAAAGGATGTCATACAGAAGAGGGGGAAAGGTTGTTTTCTGCTGCTCCAGAGAAGCGGACACAGAGCAATGGATTCAAGCTACAAAAAAGACGATTCCACCTAAACATTAGGAAGATCTTCCTGACAGTAAGAGGTGTTTGACAGTGGAATCTGCTGCCAAGGAGTGTGGTGGAGTCTCTTTCTTTGGAGGTCTTTAAGTGGAGCCTTGACAGCCATCTGTCGGGAATGCTTTGATGGTGTTGCCTTCCTGCTTGGCAGGGGGTTGGACTGGATGGCCCTTGTGGTCTCTTCCAACTCTATGATTCTATCTCCCATCATCCCTTCCCACTGGCCTAGCCAGCTGCCAGGAGGCGCTTCCTTGATCTTGCTGAAACAGGGCAAACAAACTCCCTACAAGTTTTACATGAAAGAGATACCTTCACAAACCATTCAGAGGTTTAATTGCAATCAAGCGAATGGAACAGAAATAATGAATGTGAACAGGGACACATGTATATGCATATTTAAAATAAAACACATAAAGGATGTTTCCACTTGATATTTACATCGTACACATACGCAGGTGTATGTACAAATATTAAAACTGCAGGGGGGGAGCGAACACTAATATTTCATTGAAATGCACATGGCATCCTCCCACAGAGGCAGGCATGTCTCCCCACCCCAAGAAACAATGAGAAAAGGTAAAAAGGGGGGAGGCAGGACCCGAAAGTGGGGTTACAGGGGGGAGAGAAGCGTGCTTGTTTGTTGTATTTCCACTCAAGTGTATTGGCAAGAGCCCACGGCCCTCTCCTGTCCTTTTTTAGCATCTTGTTTCTGTCCCCTCCCCATATATATATACACGTGTGTGTGTGTGTGTGTGTATTACATTTTAGATATTACATATATACATATACATACATACATATATATATATATGTGCACACATCCGTCATTATATGGCAAAGGGCTTCGAGGTGTCTCGTGGGAATGAAGCCAAATTAAATCCCTAAACCTAGATACCCATTTTTTTGGGGGGGGGGAGAAAACCACACCCATCACGCCATTTACAGATCTTCCTGCCCCAAAGAGTCTTCTGCAACCTTGAAAACTAGCAAACGTGTTAGGGGAAAAGCTTGCCTTAGTTTGAAGTGTTTTTTAAAAAATAACAACAAACATTTGTGGCATCTTTTCTGTGGGGCAGGATCTGCTTTGCTTGGTGCGGTTGTTTCAAGTTTCTATTAATTTACTGCCATTGCTCCCAGTATTTATCTGTTTGTTTATATACCGCTTCATTTAAAAAGAAGAAGGCTCAAAGCATTTGTGGGTTTGTTGATTCCTGCATTAAATCCAGCGTTATTTCTAAGGCCGCCCTTTCCTCCGAGGAGCTCGAGGCGGCGGACGTGGCGCTTTCCCCTCTTTCTTTCTTTCTTTCTTTCTTTCTCCCCGCCATCTCGCCTTCACAACAGCCCTGCGAGGTCGTCTCTCTGTCTCTCTCCCTCTGGCCTCCGCCGCCTCATCACCTCACGCCAACTGCCCCCCCCATAAACCGGCTCCCCCCCCCCAACAACGCCCCCTCCCCCCTCTTTCCCCCTTGAACTCACCCCCCTCACGAGGCGTCTGGGGTTCGGCTCTTCTCCTCTCCTAACTTCCTACCGGCATCTTTCCTTTTTTTAAAAAAAGAAAAAGCCCTTAGCCTTTTAAAAAAATATAGGCTGTTATTATCATCATGGAAAATATATATTTTTAAAAATTGGTTTTGTTTTTCAAGCCCCTCCCATCTCCTCCCCCCTCGGCGCCGAAAGGGAGGCAAAATGGCGGAACCGGAAGTGAGCCTCGGTTGGGTTTAAAAACGAAGCCACCCAGGTGAGGGAGGAAGCCTGAGAGCGTCGCACAATGGATATATCCGGTACGTACGGGAAAAGCCAACCTCTTCCTCCGACATGCGTTCTTCCACTCTCTCTTAGAGCGGGTTGCCGCTTTATCCGTCGCCATCTCCATGGTACAATGGTAAGCGGCCATGGTTGCCCCGAGGACTTTCTCGGACGCTCTATCACTTGCCACCACTATGGGGAGCGGCCATGTTAGCTCCTCAGGGTTTCCTTTCTATCCCTCTCATTTCTATGGTAAGACTGAAGACCGCTCTGGAGGCTCAGAGTCTATGGGCGCTGAGCGATGGAGCCGCTCTAGCCATGGGCTTCTCTATGGCGATAAGTTGCAAGCTCAATATTGGTGCCTTTTCCCATTGCTTTTTAAAGCTAAAATCTGCTCAAAAACGTCAACCCAAACGTCTTCAGCTTATTTTTCTGCTTCAGAGGGGAGACGTTATTCGTGACTTACTGCTTCATTCTTTAGCCCGGGTTTGCCTTAGTGTGAATCTAAATTAGTTGATATTTTTCAAAAAGTCATTTTAAATTTATTTTTATTTTGTTGTTCTGGGGTCCCAGGCCGTGCTTCGCGAACTCCACACTGGTGGCCCGAGGGAAGATGCCGCATTAAAAGTTTACATTGGCTTCTAATTGTATTTTAACCACTCCCTTTATTTCTTACATTGCATTTTTTAAATTAAAAATTTAAATCCTATGGATTTTAGAGGCTTGACCGATTTTTATATATATTTTTCTTTACTCTGTGTTCCTTGTGCACCAGTTAGAGACAATAGCAATTAGCGGGAAATAAATTGTCTAAGTAAATAAAATTGTCTAAATAGATATAGGAAATAAAAGAAGAAATTTAAAAATAAAATAAAATCATGCAGCATCCAGCTCAGCACATTTGCAATTGCTGCCACAGGCGTGAAGTTCATTCCACCTGCAATTGTTAAAGGTGCAGGGAACCGTAGCTCTGACAATGGTAAACTACAATTCCCATAATTCATGAATAGGGAGGTGCTTTAAATGTATGGCTTGTAGCCTCATACCCACCCAGACCATTGGTCCATCCAGCTCAGCACTGTCTACACTGACTGGCAGCAGCTCTCCAGGTTTTGATGGGACATTGCCCCCAGTCCTGAACCCATTCAGGAATATTGACCAACGCAACATTCTGGGGGAGAGAATTTGTGGCGTTTGTTTGTTTGGGTTGAACAACCCTAACAGTGGTTTGTGGTCCGTTTCAATGGAGAAATGGCGACCGTACAAATAATCATAGAACCTTTTGATTCCGGACACAATAGCCAGTGCCTCTTTATCAATTTGAGCATAGTTGCGCTCTGTGGGCGACAACGTACGGGAATAGAAAGAGATGGGCTTTTCCGACCCATCCGGTTCCCTATGACTCAGCACAGCCCCCAGACCGTATTGAGAGGCATCACATGCCAGGACCAGCGGCTTTGACTCATCATAATGAGCAAGGACGCTCCTGCTACTCAGCATTCCTCGCAAGGAGTCAAAAGCCTTCTGCTGCTCCCGCCCCCATCGCCACACATTCTTTTTCTGCAATAGTCTATGTAATGGTTCAGCTACCGAAGCTTTCTGGGGTAAGAACGAATGATAAAAGTTAATAAGTCCCAGGAATGACTGCAACTCCGTCTTGTTCTGTGGTCGTGGTGCCTCGATGATGGCCTTAATCTTAGCATCTGTGGGGTGGATGCCTGATGCATCAATTTTAAACCCCAAGAAATCCACAGTTGGCACCCCAAAACTGCATTTTTCTTTTTTCAGTTGCAACCCCACCTCCTTGAACTTGAGCAACACTGCACGGACACGCGCAACCAGTTCCTGTGGGTCTTTTCCAGCAATCAAAACATCATCAAAAAATGGCAAGACCCCCGGCAGACCTCTTAACAGGCGTTCCATGAGCCCTTGAAAAATCCCTGGGGCCACACAAACTCCGAACTGTAATCTGTTAACTCTGAACGCCCCTTTATGTGTGACAATAGTCTGTGCTTCCGCTGATTGTGGGGTTACTGGCAGCTGTTGGTAAGCTTGTGCCAGGTCAATTTTGGCGAACACCTTGCCCCCAGCCAGTTTAGCCAACAGATGTGATACGACTGGAATGGGGTATGAGTTTCCCCTGAGTGCCTTATTGATAGTACATTTGTAATCTGCACATATCCTGACTTCCCCATTTGCTTTAAGGGGCGTGACGATTGGAGTCTCCCACTTAGCAGAGTCCACGGGTGAGAGAACTCCCTGCTTGACCAATTTATCCAGCTCTGCCTCGATCTTGGGTTGCAGTGCAAATGGCACTCGCCTTGGTTTGAGTCGGATTGGAGCCACCCCGGGGTCCAACTCGAAGTCAACTGGGGGCCCTTTATAACAACCCAGTTTTCCATTAAAGAGACCAGCAAATTCCTTGCATAATACCTCACTCATCTCAGGGCAGGTTTGGATTGAATTAAGCCCTGAGATACTCAGTCCCAGGGCAGGGAACCAGTCAGTGCCCAGGAGACTGGGGCGACTGCCCTTCGCAATCACCAGTTTGAGTACAGCCTGTTTGTCCCGGAACTGTACTCTCACGGCACACATTCCCATAACATGGATGCGGCCTGCTGAGTACGACTGCAAGGTTGCCGGAAAGGGCTCCAGAGGGGGCAACTTACCCCTGGGGAAGAATGTCTTCGCGGTCTGGTCCGACACGATGGTGAATGCGGATCCGGAGTCCACCTCCATGTCGCACTGCTGACCCTCAATCTTCACCTTGACGTGTGCCTTGCCTTGCGCTGGAAACTGCACGGCCCTCCCGTTGATCTCCGTTACGTAGTGGCAGTCCTTTAGAAAACGAGTTGCTGTGGGCGGTCTGCGATGCTCCAGTCTAGGTGCTCCTGTCGCTCCCGACGCCGCCGATCTACAGACCCTGGCGATGTGACCCGTCTTTCCGCACGTCCGGCAGATAGCATCCCTGAAACGACAACTCTTCCTTTCATGGTTTCCGCCACAACCTGGGCAACTGCCTCGGCGATCTCTGTGCACTGTGCAGGCCTGACGCACCGACTCGACCCCACGGACTGGGCTCTGGCTCGGAGTAGCCTCTAGCTCGTCCATGGCATGCGCAACTTCTATCTGTGGCTTAGTGGCCTTGCGACTGGCATCAAGCTCCTCTCTTTCATAATTCTCCGTGGCGGTGGCCTCTTTCAAGGCTGAAGCAAGGGTAACCTCTTCTTTAGCCACGATGCGTCTTCTGGCTTTCTTGCTGCTCAGACCACCAATAAACCGATCCAGGAGAGTCTCTTCCAGATTTTGGAAGCCGCAGTGCTGAGCGAGCTTCCGGAGTTCAGCCAGAAATGTGGATACAGACTCCCCAGCATGCTGCTGCCTCTTATGGAACTCCATCCGCCGGGCCATCTTGGTCTCAGTAGGCGCCAAGTGGCTTGTTAGGCAGGCAAGAATATCTTTGAGAGATGTCTCACTCAGCTTCGCTGGAGCAAGTAATGCCTTGGCCAGCTTGAAGGTCTCGGGCCCACAGTAGCTCAGGAATGTGGCCCTTCTTTTGCTGGCATCGGTGATCCCTTGAGCCACTGCAAAGAACTCGAAGCGTTCGACGTAGTCTTCCCAGGTGTGGGGCTCTGATGGCTGGAAGGGCTCCAATACCCTTGGACTCTCCATTGTCCTAGCGGGCAGGGTCGTCTTCTCAGCTGGCCAGTGAGTCTTGTTCTCAGCTGCAATCCGGACTCTGAGGCAGGGTTGTGTTTAACCGCTCCTCAGCATTCCGGATCCCATCCTCGTCGCCAGTTGTTGTGACGTGGGGTTTGTGATTTCAGCTCTCTTGACAAAACGTGCTGGAGACAGTTCTCTAGTAACAGCTCTTTATTAAAGTGAACAAGACTGAAGACTGAGGAGAGGAAAGCTACATTTATAGGGACAGGGGACTAGCTAGGAAGGGATACATTTTGGAGGGAACAATATCAAGCAATCACAGTGCTGCCTTTTGGAGGAAACCAATAAGACAGAGGATCCAAATACAGCAGCTTAAATGAACCAATAGTAGCTGTACCCTCTGGAACCAAAAGGCAGTTACTTTATCCTAATGCAAATACAGACAATAATAATACAGATATAAAATCCTTTGACTCAATACACAACAGTCCTACCAGGAGATGCGACTGGGGACCGAACCTGGCACCTTCTGCACCCAAGGCAGCCAATCTGCCTACTGAACTGTGATTCTTCCTTTAGGATTAAACTTCATGAAATGTGGTTAAACTATCCATGCAGCAGCACACTGTGAGATTAGGAAGGACTATATTTATTCCACTTCTTGTCCATTTCAGGAAACTTTTCCACCCGGTATACGGAGGCCTTGGCGATGCACAGCAGCAGGGGCGTTGTCTGATGAACCCCCCAAAGGCGTCAGAACTGCCACCCCCCAAAAGAAAGGCTTCCCTTTCTAAGGAGACAGAGCCTCCCCTTGTCTCCTGCCTTCACACCCCACAATTTATTACATTTGAGGCCTTAGGTCATGTGTTTTCCTCGCCAGCGGCCACCACCACCGATGAGGCCTTCAGCCTGGCTTTGAGCAAAGTCTGCATGGTGCAAACAGGCATCTTGCGGTCTTTTGAATGAGGCTTTTGTCCAGCGCTGGGAGGTCGTGTTGCATCGGGCCCCGCTGCACTGTTCGGGTATTCAAAGTCCCATTCTTCTCTCGGATCTCCGTGAGACATACGGGCAGGCCGCCTTTTCGTTTGGCTTGGCACAGGCTGGGTTAACAGAAGCTGTGTGGTTTTTTTAGTCTGGGTTGTGGTCAACTTAAGGATTTGTGTAGGCCAGGACTCCCATTCTCCCTTGGGGACTAAGACCCGTGTGGGGCTGCATGTTGGCAGCGGGAAACAGAAGAGCCAAGAGCGGCCTTTTCTCTCTGTGCCACTCCCTTTTCCTTTTTTCTTTCTCTGTTTATCTTCTCTCTTTCCCTTTCTGCCGCACTCTCTCCTCTCTCTTTTTACACACACACCCTTTCAATCATTTTCTGACACCCCCTTTTCTCCGAATCCCTCCTTTCCTCTTTTTCGCACACTCCAGAGTCGACTTCCCCAACCTGACAAGGCTGGCCCAAGTTATTCTGCAGAAAGCGACCAGATTGGGAGCGAAGATGGGCACCAACTCTGCCCATGGGATAATATCCCTCACCACGTAATGGAGGCTGGTTTGATAGGGCAAATGGGAAGTGGCTGGCTGGCCTGCACCAAAGGTATTTACAAAGAGGCTGGACGGACGTCGATCAGGGGTGTGGACATGCAAGGTTCTGCATTGTGCTTCATCGGTGCATTTGGGAAAAGGGGACACTGCTCCACCAACAGTGGCAGAAGTTGGGCTCTCACATTTCAGCCTGTGCAATGCTAAAATTCAGCACCCACCACCGTTCTACAGCATTTTTGCAGCGCTCCCTGCAGCACGGCGTCCAGTGCAGCCACATCAGTCATGCTGCCTTAAAACTGCCTCTAGCACCCAACTCAGCTACATTAGTAAAGAAAAAGCGTTTTATATGTGTTATAATACTGTGACACCAGATGGCGCTGTAAAGCAGAAAACTTTTCTACGCGATTTTACATAGAGTTCCCCCCCCTTTAGTTATAATTTCTGACATCTACAGTGCTTTTTTTCTTTAAAAATGTGTAGGGGTACTCTCATTTTGACTCAAGACAATCACCATTTTGTAGTTCAAATCGGGAAAAATAAATACAGTAGATGGACAAAAGTACAAAGATTCACAAAAGGTTTAGAGGTATGCATACCCCCCAGAAAAGAAGCACTGCATATCTATAGCATTTTTTCCCCTGTGTGTACATCCACCCGCAGTCTTTACCTTCAGCCAGCCTCCCAACCACCCTCCCCACTTACTTACAACCAATTCAGGGGATCGTCCTGCTCTGTGACCCTCCTTCTCCATATTCTCAACATTGCTCAACAGGGCGGAGGAGCAGGATGGAAACAAAACTGGAATGAATTGGCTATTCCTGCCATTGGATCTGGCGCCCCCTACTGCTGGCCTCCTGGCCTCCCACCCCATCAGACCCAATGGGCACCTGATGCCACTGTTTAAGCTGTGCCAGAACAGGAGCAGAGTAACTTTAGAAGTTAAGGTTTCCGGCTCGGGGAAAGTGAGCGCTCCCAGTGATGTATTGCCTGAGGCACTCTGAGGCCAATGGGCCGCTGCAGGTCACATGATAAGGCCTGAGTCTCCACACCTAATGTTATTGAATAACCTCCTGGATCTTTGTTCTGGTCTCTGGATAAGAGAGATAGTTGGTGCAACAGGGTTTATAATATTGGCTGCTGTCTGTTTCCTTTCAGGCCGTGCCAGCCTTTACCCAATTCACTCCCTCTTGCCTTGGCACCACATTGCCCACTGGGCCGGATTTTCCTTGCGGGCCGCTAGTTGCTAACTCCTGCTGTGGGTTGTGGCTGCAGTTGGCCAAAATCCACTCCCTGTCTTATCCCACATTCCAGCTGATAAAATAGATTCATCCTGATTCCTGACTTTGAACTGCAATCCTGTTTTCCCAGCAGCTGCTTAAAAGACAAAGCTGTAATTTTATAATATACTTGTGGGGGCGGCAAGGCGGGGGGGCAGCCAACCTCCTCTGCTCGGTGCATGATAAATCTCCAGGTGCACAAATCTTTTGTGGTTATGATGAAATCAGCACTACAAACCCTCTTTTTCTTTTGCAATTTAATCTCAAACACGTCCAAGAGCTGAGCTTTCATCTTCGCCTACACATCTCCCTCCCCTCCCCAAGAAGTGGCGCTTCTTTGGCGCCCCCTCCCCCCTCAACTGAACCCGGAAGTGGCAGCGCAGACCCCCCTGCCCACCCAGACCTCATTGCCTCCTCTGCGTCCTCCATTTCTTCTGCAGGCGAGGCTTCCGTCTCCTCTTTCCCCTGATGATGCAATCAGAAACCAGGGCAGGAAAAATGGAAGGAAACAGACCGATACTGAGTAAAAGACCACCCCACACACACACACACACAAATTATGCCTCTCGAGTTATTCAGAAGCAAGATATGTAATTTCACTCTTTCTGGAAGTGGCTGCTGGCAAGAGGAAGAAGGAAACGGAACTTGCTGCTAAACGGGCCAAAGACCCGCGGGCCGGAATTTGCTCACAGGCTGCTTAGTTGCCGACTCCTGCTCCAGATCCTAGCTGCAATCCCCTCAAAAGCCACCCAGCTGTAAGGAGTCGTTTTATGATCAAGAGGGTGGGGAAATGCCTCGCTTAATTCCCCACACACTTCCGGCTGCCATAGCCGCTAACAGGAACATGGGTGCCCCTCGGGCTCTCTCGAGGCAACTCACCCTCCACCCAAGAAATACATTCAGTCCCAGTTTTGCAAACCACAGTCCCCTTCCCCGCCCAGCAAAAACACGTAAGAGACAGAACGTGAGAAGGAGAGAAACACAGGCAGACGACACCGACAGAAGCGCTCTCGCGAGCCTTTTGCAATTCAGCCTCGCCGTACAATTTGAAGAGTAAAACACTACAGGGAATTGGTCGGAAGTGGGGTGTAGACAAAAGGTTTAGCCGCCTCACTCGTCACACTGAAGGACAGGAGCCCAGCTGCACCAGCCTCAGATCAGGTCAAAATCTAAAGAGCCGACGCAGGGTATAGGGGCCCTCCAGAAATTGAAACTGTTGAACTGGAGGAGGCTGGTGTCCTCGCCGTCGTCTTCCCCGTCGGAGATGTTGCAGTTCTGCTTCTTCCGCTCTGCTGTGAAGCTGCCATAGCCTCCCTTGGACTTATAGGCGACCATGTCAGCTAAGCCCAGGTGTTCCAGCTCGCTCAGGTCCAGTTCTGGGATGGGCATCCTCCAGTAAAGGAAGGAGTCGTACTGGGAGTTGACTGTGTCCCTCATTTCTTGCTGAGAAGAAAGGAGGAAGAAGGGAGTCTTCTGTTAGGGGAACGCTCAGGAGGGCTGAGTGCTAGGCATGACATTATTTATTTATTTATTTATTTATTTATTTATTTATTTATTTATTTATTTGGCGCCCATCTGACTGGGTTGCCCCAGCCACTCTGGGCAGCTTCCAACTCATATAAACACATAATAAAACATCAAACATTAAAAAACTTCCCTAAACGGGGCTGCCTTCAGGTGTCTTCCAAAAGTTGTGTAGTTACTCATCTCCTTGACATCTGATGGGTGGCGTTCCACACGTAGGGGGGGCCACTACCGAGAAGTCCCTCTGCCTGGTTCCCTGTAACCTCACTTCTCACCATGAGGAATCCGCCAGAAGGCCCTCAGAGCTGGACCTCAGGGTCCAGGCAGGCTGAACAATGGGGGTGGAGATGCTCCTTCAGGTACACAGAGCTGAGACTGTTTAGGGCTTTAAAGGTCAGCGCCAACACTTTGATCTGTGCTCGGAAACGTACTGGGAGCCAACGTAGGTCTCTCAGGACCGGTGTTATATGGCTCCAGTGGCTGCTCCCAGTCACCAAATCTGGCAGCTGCATTCTGGATTAGTTGTAGTTTCTGAGTCACCTTCAAAGGTACTTCTGTCTTGGCAGGATTCAAGAAACATGGTTACTTACAGACGTCTGTAAGTGGGACTGCCGTGATCTCAAGGGAGCCATAACTCAGTTGGCAGAGGGCCTGCTTCCATGCAGAAAGCAACCGATTCCAGTCCCCAGGGGCATCTGCAGGCAGGATGGAGGAAGACCCCCCCCCCTGCTTGCAGCCCTGGAGAAGCCAAGGAGGGTTGGGGACGCCCCCTGCCTGAATTCTCGGACAGCCATTGCCGGCCAGCATGGACAATCCTGAGCTAGGTGGGGCAGCGCCTCTGCAGAGGGCAGCTTCCAATTTAAATCAGCTCTTCATTCTGGACCATGAGGACTAGAGTCTTGGATTTTTAGTGGCAGAGCCCTTGCGGCATCTCCAGCCAGTGGCGATTCGTCCTCTGGCAAGAACCGGAGGGCTGTTTGTTGGCTGTCCCTGCCTTGGAGAGTCTGGGCCCATCCTTCCTCCGGCCAGGAGTTCCTCTCTCCACACCCAACAGCAACACCCTTGGGTGGGTCTTAATTGCGGTACCTTCCCTCTCCCCCCCCCCGCAACCACACATCTCCCATGCCCCCCTTCCCTCCTCACTGCCCCACCTCTCAGTCTGGAGATCTCCTTTCTTTGGGCACATAGCACATCTCCCCATCCATCCATCATCCAAGGAGAGGCTTCCCCGCCCCACAACCTGCCCCTCTTTGCACGTTCTCTGCCCATTTTCTCTGCTCCCTTTTCTCAGACACGCTGTCCTTGGCTAGCAAGACTGCACTCCCATGGTGCAGTGAAATATCTTTTTTATGGGTAGTGGGGGGGTTCAGAATAAAACTGAAAGAGGGGAGAGCAGGCTAGTTTCTCTCCTCTCCCCCCCCAAATAAGAACAGCACCTGTCTATTTTGCTTTATATCTCAGGTTCTAGAAACTTACTCTTAAAAACCGGGGGGGGGGGATTGAAGTCCTGGGGTTATGCTTCACCCGAGGGTGCATTTTTGAAAAATAGAATTGTAGGCATGCAACGCACCTCCCTGTTTTCCTTTACGGGAGCCATCTCCTGGTTCCTGGTGTGCTATATCTATCTCTGCCTTCTATGCCTTTCTGGGCTCCTGAGAAAAATTACATCACTTTTAATTTTAAAAGCGGACACACAAGCGGGGTGGGGTGGGGAATTTGTGTGAGTGCGCTGGCTCCGCTGAAAGACCTTTGAGTGGCATCCGAGGCATGTGGCAGACATCTGCGTTTTGGAAACAGCCCCCTCTGCATGATGGGTGGGTGCACGGATATTTATGTATGTATGCAGGCACATCCTTCTAACATTATTTCCGGATAATATTTTTTAATTGAAAGAAACCAAATGACTGGCAGAATCCAAACTGAAGAGGCTCGCCAAGCCCCAGAACACACCCCAAATCACCACCTGCTTAATTGAATAAGTGGAAAGGAGGTGGAGAGAGAGAGAGAGAGCGCCATCAAATGGGATGTGATCCTAACCCTACTTACCTGGGGGTAAGCCCCTTTGAGTTAAATGGGACTTACTTCTGAGTGGACTTGGTTAGGATCGCAGCCTTGTTTTTTTTTTAAAGAAACCCTGATTCTTTAAATAAAATTTCAAAGGCCATTTCATTTGTGGACCGCCGTCGCCTCTTCGGGTTACTAAACATATCTATATCTCTCCATACAACAAGGGAGTGGTCAAAGAAGGGTTACGTTTCAATAAAGAGGAACAAATTAGCATTTTTTAAATGTTTTAACACTGAACAGATGGCTGGTGGTGATATGGGTTGAAGTCGATGTTAGTCCTACTCTGAGGAGCCCCATGGCAATTAATCAAGGTGGCGTTCTTAGGCTCATTTATTTCAATCAGTCTAATCTAAACACCTATCTATATCTATATGTATATCTATAATCAGTTTTAAAGACATTTATCCCCTGCCCTCCAATCCCAACATACCCTTCCAGACAGGCTTAACAGGTCTGGATGAGCCTTTTTTTTTAAAAAAAAAAGACAAAATGTATTTTATGCAGGAAGATGCTAACTCTGAACAGATTAATAACAATGCACGATTTGATTTGGTTTTTTAAAGGACAAGTGGAAGATGGAAGAAACCGACCAGAATTAAAATACATCCCCCACCCCCAATTTCCCTCCAAATAATATATATTTCAAATATATATTTCAATATATATTTCTTTTCTGGCTCTTCCTTACCTTCCTCGGAGAAGGACCCACAGGGGCTCAGTTGCTTGGGAGGCAACAGAAGGAAGATGGCTTTTGTGCTGGAGGAGAGAGAGGGAGATCTCTAGTGGTCCAGAGAGATGGGCAGATGGTGTGATCCGTCTCCCCTCCTGCTTTTGTCTGGCTGGGTGTGTGTGTGTCTCTATGTGGGTCTGTGTCTGTTGCGCACAAGCCTCTCCTCTTTTTTTGCTGCAATGCAGCCCCTCCTAAGCCTTCCTCTCAAGAGCTGCAGCGGCCCCAGTGAATCAGCTCTAAGAAGAATTTTCTATTTTCAGTCGGGGAAGGAGGAGACTGAAGCCATGGAGATTTTCCTTCCATATATATGCATGGTGGGTGCAATCTCTGTGAGCTTGCCGGGAGCGGGGTGGGTGTGTTTTTAAGAACGGCAACAATTAGATAATTGCTGCATTTTAAGCAATTACGATGCACAATGTGGAGAAACGGAGAAAGATAAACACTGGTGACACACGTTTTTATTCTGGCCTTTGATACTACCTATCTACAGTATCTATCTATCTATGTATCATCTATCTATCTATCTATATAGTATCAAAGGCCAGAATACACACACACACAACCTATTCTTCTGATTGCAAACCATTGAATAAAAATTACACACTGCTTGATCGTTAAAAACAAACAAGCACAACCTCAAAGCAGTTTTTAAAGAAAGATGAAACAATAAAATAACCAGTAATAAAAATTAACAGCAGCAATTTAAGACTTTGGAAAGCTAACAATAGACCAAAAAATATTAACATTCTAAATATCTGGTAGGTTTGTTTTTAGCAGGTGCCAAAAAGAGCACCGCAAAGGCGCCTTCCTGGTGTGTCAATAGGCAGGGAGTTCCGCAGGTGCTGCCAGACTGAAAAATCGAGTTCTTACAAATGTGGGACAGATATTGTGTGGCACCCGCAGCAGAGTCGGTTCTGTCCGTCAAAGAGGTCGAGTAAGGCAGTTTCGCAGTTCAACTAGCCCCAGGTGGCAAATTGTTTGAACTGATTTTCATGCTTAGTTTTTTCGTGGTCGTGATCTGCTCTGGGACCTTATGGGGAAGGTCGAGGCTAAGAAATCTCAGAGATGATTTTTTTAAAAAAACCCACATACTTTTCTGTTACAGTAGAACTTGGGGTCACCTGGATGGGAAGTAGGTTGAAGCATTTCCCCATGCGAGGCAGGGTTTTACTTGCGGAACTCCCCGCTGCAGGATTTGAGGTTGAACGCTGCCTCAGGTGTTTTGAAGGGGCGGGTCAGGCAGGATTGGAGGACGAGGAGGAGAAATGGCGGTAGCTGAGCGCTGAAAAATCTGCTTTTCATGCAGAAGGTCCTTGACTCAATCCCAAGGTAGGGCTGAGAACGACTCCCTGCCTGAGACTCTGGAGAGATACTGCCAGCCAGGGCTGACAGTACTGAGTTATGTGGATCAAGGTTTCAGTTGCTATAAAGCAACGTTCTTGATCATGATAGAACCTCCATGTTCAAGGCAGTGTATATCTCTACATATTCTCAGGGATATAGCTCTAGTGATGCTCTAGGAAGCTGCCTTGCACTGAGACCATGAGCCCATCTAGCTCAATATTGTCCACACTGATAGGCAGCAGCTCTCCAGCGCTTCAGGCAAGGAGCCTGGTTATGTCTGCACCATAAATGCAAAGCACTCTTACAGCACTTTAACAGACACGGCTTCCCTCTAAGAATCCTGGGAACTGTAGTAAGATTCCAGTCTGGAGTGAAAAGTCCTCATGATACTTTACTGAGCAAACTGAGCAAAAACAGCATATGATTTGAGGAGGAAAGTCACAGGAAGGTTTTGCCTTTCTTAGCTCAGCCCTTGCCCATAGCAAGGAAAAACCAGACGAACCAATTGCTTGACTCAGTGTAAGTCAGCTTCCTATGCCCCTATCCAAGTCGGCACTTTATTCGGAACTATGGGGACTAGAAACTTGATATTATATTTAAGGGCCTTAGCTCAGTAGTAGGACACCTGCTCTGCGTGCAGAAGGTCCAAAGGTCCAATCTCCAGCATCTCCAGGTAGGGCCGGGGAAGACTGTGGACAGCCAGTCAGCACTGACCAGCCTTCAGGGAGTTCAGATTAGGGTGTACTACATGTTCTCCTCCTCCATCATAGCCGCAGAACAGCCCTGTGAGGTAGGCCAGACTGGGAGAAAGAGAATAATAATAATAATTTGTTATTTATACCCCGCCCATCTGGCTGGGTTCCCCCAGCCACTCTGGGCAGCTTCCAACCAAATATTAAAAACAATGCAGCATCAAACATTAAAAACTTCCCTAAACAGGGCCGCCTTCGGTTGTCTTTAAAAAGTAAAATAGTTGCTTATTGCCTTGACATCTGCTGGGAGGGTGTTCCACAGGGCGGGCGCCACCACCGAGAAGGCCCTCTGCCTGGTTCCCTATAACCCTCACTTCTCGCAGCGAGGGAACCGCCAGAAGGCCCTCGGCACTCGATCTCAGTGTCCGGGCTGAATGATGGGGGTGGAGATGCTCCTTCAGGTATACAGGACCGAGGCCGTTTACATATGTACATGGCTCTCTCTTGTCTAAACTCAAAATAATGTGGAAATGTGGGGGACTGAAGACTGCAAACAGCATCGCTATAGCAGCATCAGAAACACCCATGCTGCTACAAGATTTAATCTCTGCAACAAAAACAAAAAAAAATCTACACTTGCACTATATAAAACCCTACTCAACAGGAAGAAATATGATTTAGAATATGATAGACAAAAATGGAATGAAGAGTTAGGGGTACAGATAACAAATGATATATGGGAGCCAAGTATAAAATCAACAGAAATAGCTTCTATGGATCTAAGACAATAGAAAATAATATTCAGAGTCCACTGGGCTCCAGCAAAACTATACCAGAAGAAAATAGCAAGTGCAGACAACAGCTGGAGATGTGGGAATAAAAATGCGAACTTAGAACATACGTTGATCAACTGCCTGATGATAAGATCATTCTGGTGTGAGGTGAGGATATTTCTAGCAAGAGTAGTAAAAAGAAATTGTTATTTAGGGGAACTGAATTTAATTCTAAATTATATTCCGGAAACGTGGGAGATTTCAAGGGGTCAAAAAAAATGGATGTGCCGTGCTATATTAGATGCAAAAAAACTTGTTTTGATGAATTGTAAGAGCCGCAGAAAGATTACATTCAGCACATGGATTGATAATATGGACAGATTAGCTACATACGAACGAATTGCATGTCGACGCAAAATAAGAATGGATAAATATGAAGAAATCTGGAACGAATATTTAAGCAATAAGCCGGATAGTGGTGGGAAGTAGGTGAAGGAGAGAGAGGTGGGGAAATATTGTTAAAAAGGTGTAGTCATAGGTATATCAGTGTGTTCAAATCTGAATTGTCAAATTGTGTTATTATTGTAATTACAGTTTTTGTTGTATGTGTCTTTTGTGGTTGTTGTTTGTATTGAAAAAATGATTAAATAAAATTTAAATAAAAGAATGGAAACAAATAAAAACAGAACCTGAAATTGACTCATTTCCCCATCTGTACTCCTTGCCGGCATTTTCAGGGAGGCTGTGGAACTCCCCGTCACAGGGAAATGCTTTAATAACCTCCTTTGAGCATGCCAGCAGCATTGCCAGCAATGGATACGTGTTCTTTTCAAACTCCTGGGAGACATTGCTCAGCAGGTCTCGGAACAACCTCACAGCTTGTCTTCAATTTCATGAATCTTTCAGCAGCGGATGCTTTTGGGGCACTCGCAAAGAGGTAAATTATGGGAGCTGCCGTGTTTCGTGCTGACGTAATCTCATTGCTTATAGCTGTTGATAAACCTCCTATTAGGAAGAGTAATCTCTTTTTAGAAAACGGCCTTGAAGATTTGTAACTCATAGCGGTTGTGAGTCTAAATATAAGTAACTGTACAAACCTCTGTTGCTTTTTATTAGATGTACTTTTTAAATCAGGTGTTATTTTTATCAACTGCTTCCTGTCCACGTCGTTTGACCTCCTCGGAGGGGATCTCATCCCTGCAAAAACAAAAAGAGAAGCCTGTTTCTTCCCCATAGGGACGTCGCTCTGTGTATGCTTTCAATATTTGCCTTCAGATTGCTTCTTCCTATGTTTTAGGGGGAGAGACACTCTGGACGCGCTCAGAGGCATGCCACTTGAGGTTTTTTTAAAAAAGCAACCTTCTATCCTGTTGGTGAATATTTGCAGAATATTCCCACATGCATATATATCGTACAAGAGTTGCAGCCAATTTAAGCCCTACTCAGAGTAGTAGGACCATTGAACTTCATAGGTAAAGGTAAAGGGACCCCTGACCATTAGGTCCAGTCGTGACCGACTCTGGGGTTGCGCGCTCATCTCGCATTATTGGCCGAGGGAGCCGGCGTATAGCTTCCAGGTCATGTGGCCGGCATGACAAAGCCACTTCTGGCAAACCAGAGCAGCACATGGAAACGCCGTTTACCTTCCCGCTGTAGCGGTTCCTATTTATCTACTTGCACTTTGACGTGCTTTCGAACTGCTAGGTTGGCAGGAGCTGGGACCAAGCAACGGGAGCTCACCCCGTCACAGGGATTCGAACCACCGACCTTCTGATCGGCAAGCCCTAGGCTCAGTGGTTTAACCACAGCGCCACCTGGGTCCCTGAACTTCATAGACCTGATCAATTTCAGTGGGCCTACTCAGGAAAACAACATGGAAAGGGTTAGGCTAATTTTGGAAATTGGTTGTAATAACAATATTATTATTGCAAGGAGGCATTTAAGAAATTTAGTGAGCTAAGTGAAAAATGAAAATTCAGATAAGAGAGGCCTTTTAAAGGCTAAGGAATGTCCAACATTTAGCTTCGTAAGTCTACATTCAATGAAGAAGCACATCAACTGCTTTTGGAAAACCAAATAATTTTAATTTTACTTTCTGAAAATGTCAGCTAATGCTAAATACTACTACTACTACTACTAAAATTATTATTATTATTATTATTATTATTATTATTATTTATTATTATTTTATTTATACCCTGCCCATCTGGCTGGGTTTTCCCCGCCACTCTGGGCGGCTTCCAACAAGTACCAAAATACATTAAAATATTATAATATAATTGTCAGTACTTGGCAATCATTTTAATGATTTCTATGCAATTTTGCGTTTTACCTACCAAGCAAAACTAAATTATATTAATTTAACACAAATATCCTTTGAATTCCCAAGCCATGTTGCAACCTTTTAGCACTCCTTGTTTGGGGAATTTGAACATTGAAAAATTCAACATGCCCTGGCGGGAGAGGACCTCTGCCTAAAATCCCTGGAGAGCTGCTGCCAGTCAGAGCATACTGTCCTGCCTGGAGGGACCAAGGGCCTGTCTCTGTGTCGCGCAGCTTCTGTTTAAACCAGCCCTTTCCTTCGCAACAATGAGGACTGGAATCTTATTGCTCTGTTTAAGAGAAGGGCCACACGCCTCAGCAGCAGAGCATTTTATTTGGTGTACCCAAAGTCCCTCCCAGGTTCCATCCCTGGCGAATCCAAGCAGGACTAGGAACACCTGTCGCCCTAAACCTGTCGCGGTTGGAGGATGGATGGCGGCTAACAGATTGAGGTTGAATCCCAACAAGACAGAAGTACTGTTTGTGGGAGACAGGAGGCAGGCAGGTGTGGAGGACTCTCTGGTCCTGAATGGGGTAACTGTGCCCCTGAAGGACCAGGAGCGCAGCCTGGGAGTCATTCTGGACTCACAGCTGTCCATGGAGGCACAGGTCAATCCTGTGTCCAGGGCAGCTGTTTATCAGCTCCATCTGGTACGCAGGCTGAGCCCTACCTGCCCGCGGACTGTCTCGCCAGAGTGGTGCATGCTCTAGTTATCTCTCGCTTGGACTACTGCAATGCGCTCTACGTGGGGCTACCTTTGAAGGTGACCCAGAAACTACAACTAACCCAGAATGCGGCAGCTAGACTGGTGACTGGGAGCGGCCGCCGAGACCACATAACACTGGTCTTGAAAGACCTACATTGGCTCCCAGGACGTTTCCGAGCACAATTCAAAGTGTTGGTGCTGACCTTTAAAGCCCTAAACGGCCTCGGTCCAGTATACCTGAAGGAGCGTCTCCTCCCCCATCGTTCTGCCCGGACACTGAGGTCCAGCGCAGAGGGCCTTCTGGCGGTTCCCTCACTACGAGAAGCCAAGTTACAGGGAACCAGGCAGAGGGCCTTCTCGGTAGTGGCACCCACCCTGTGGAATGCCCTCCCATCAGAGGTCAAAGAGAACAACAATTACCAGACCTTTAGAAGGCATCTCAAGGCAGCCCTGTTTAGGGAAGCTTTTAATGTTTGATGGATTTCTGTATTTTAATATTTTGTTGGAAGCCGCCCAGAGTGGCTGGGGTAACCCGGCCAGATGGACGGGGTATAAATAATAAATTATTATTATTATTATTATTATTATTATTATTAAACCCCTGAGAGCCCCTGAGAAAACCGGCAGCCTGGACTTGTCTCTAAACAGCGAAGCAGAAGAGCCTCCAAGTTTAGAGGCAGTCTACCAGCCATGGAGGGACATGGGTGGCGCTGTGGTCTAAACCACAGAGCCTAGGGCTTGCTAATTAGAAGGTCGGCAGTTCAAATCCCTGCGACGGGGTGAGCTCCCATTGCTCTGTCCCAGCTCCTGCCAAACTAGCAGTTCGACAGTGCAAGTAGATAAATAGGTACCGCTCCGGTGGGAAGGTAAATGGCGTTTCCGTGCGCTGCTCTGGTTCGCCAGAAGCGGCTTAGTCATACCGTACTGGCCACATGACCCGGAAGCCAGTAAAGCGAGATGAGCTCTGCAACCCCAGAGTCTGTCACGACTGGACCTAATGCTACCAGTTGCTACCCTGCTGCTGGTAGACTGCCTCTAAACTTGGGAGGCTCTTCAGCACATGGAACAGATGCCCAACCCCTGAGGCAGGGCGTCAGGAGCATCAAGGGAGAAAAGGATCCGACCCAGGGCCAGATTTAGGTTTGATGAGGCCCTAAGCTACTGAAGGTAACAGGGCCCTTTATATGGCCAGCTGTCCTTTGTCAACAACAAATGGTCGCTGTTTTTGTGTTGAATATATGCTATATGGTAATTGATGAACCTAATAGGTATCAAAAACCATTTGATTAATACAGTAGTGAAATCATCATTAAGCTCTAACGTAAAATGATTTTTTATTCATAACAAACTTAATAATGCAAACACATTGGCATTTGGCAATAACAAAAGTTCCTGAAGAAGTGTGCATGCACACGAAAGCTCATACCAAAATAAAAACTTAGTTGGTCTTTAAGGTGCTACTGAAGGAAATTTTTTATTTTGTTTCGACTCAGACCAACACGGCTACCTACCTGTAACTAAAAGCTCCTTTAGAAACACAATTTACAAAGGCTCACAAACTTGGTATAACATGAAATAATAATTGTAGGTTTTATTTTATTTGTTTTTTATCTTATATTTTGGAAATGTACATCCAGTTTTTTTTCCTTTAAATTTTTTTGGGGCCCCCAAGAGAGTGGGGCCCAAAGCTATAGCTTGTTTAGCTTATATGGAAATCCGGCACTGATCAGGCCCCTTGCTCACTGAGGATCTTGGCATCTGTGTGATGCTGCCAGCCTGCGCTTTCTGCCAGCGGCGATGGAGAGAGACCTTGGACCCCAAAGGCCGCCTTTCCTGGGTCCCTTTTTTCTGCAATGCCCCGGCCGCCCCCAAGTCAGCGCTCTTGCACCGCCTCTCCAAGGCGCACTGAAGCACCCGGGTGTGTGTTGCGTGTGTGCGCGCGCGCGCGTCTCTCTCTGTGTGGAAAGAAGTCCTTCTGAGCATTTCCTCCTTCTCACTCGCAGCGGGGTGGAGGAGAGCCACACCTCGTGCGCGGGGCTGGATTTCCCAAGGAAAGTTTCCATGCCAGTCTGAGCCAGGGAAGTGGCTGGAGGCGAGAGAGGAAGGGGGTCGGAGGAGAAGGAGCCGCGCTTCTCAAGAAGACCAGGTAAGGCTGCCTTAAGAAGGAACCCCTCTTTGCCTTTGGAAACTTTCTTCTCAGTTTTGCGCGCTGGCAACTAGCGGGGCAGATAACTGCACTTCGGGTTCTGCACTTTTGTAAAACGCCTCTGATCTCCGAGGACTCTTACGTCAAAGGCTCCCAAATATGTCTGTGTATTCATGTCCCTATTTTCTTTTCTCCCCCCCTCCCCCCCCAAAAAACAAGCCGAGGAACTGGGTCTGCAACCCACGCACTGAATCGGATCCGTGCTTTTGTCACAAATAATCCGCCTTTTGTAAGAGGATCGCTTTTTGCGAAACTGCAGGAAACTACCGGTCCGGTAGCAAACTTAGGCCGGTCCTACTCGAGAGGAGACCCGATGAAATCGAGGGGCCAGGGTCTAGCCGTTCGTTTCAAGGGGTCTACTCTGAGTAGGGCAAACTTCGGCGTTGTTGTATGAAATGCCTTTCCATTTTCTTTTGAATTCGCTTTCGCTTCAGACCTTGAGAGATGGCGTGTCCTTCCAAGCCTCTCCCATTTCTTTTTCTTTTTCTTTTTCAACCAAAGGAAACTCTTGAGTCCCATTGATTCAGGGGGAGGGGGAAGGGTGTTAAAAATCTCTCAGCGGCCTTTCCCGAGAGGACTTTTTTTTAAAAAAGAACGCTGGTTGGCTAAATCCTTTAGCAAAGTTCTCATGTTCTCTCTCTCTCTCTCTCTTTTAACCCCATGACAAATTTTGAAAAAGTTTTTTTAAAAAGCTGAACCACCAACAGAAAGGAAAAAAGGGGAAAGACAGGAAGTCTCTGTCTGCCTCTAATTCTACCCCCGCCCCTTATTTCAAACATATTTCTGGATTTTCCACTGTCTGTTGTTGGCCGGTCATAATAAAAAAAAATATCCATAAAGCAACATTAGATCCTTGACCTCCCTCCACACACACACACACACCTTTTCCTAGGGGGGAAATTACCGTACTCAGTCCAAGGATCATTCATGCTCCTAATGAAAGCAAAGGCCTCTGCAAAAATTTGAATGGTTAAACCCTTTCCTAAAGTTGCTGGATTGTGGGGGGCAAGTGGGTGGGGAGGGAAGGTTGAAACCCCAAAGCTCAGCCAAGTGTGGGCTGAAACATCATAATTTCTGCAGAACTTGCCCACTTCACATTAGGCCCATGCCCTTCATGTGGCTTTTGGGAAAGCGCCACAGCTCTGCTGGTAAGCGGTTTTGGACTTCCGGGGAGCTCAGAGACAACCTCAGCACCCCTTTTCCCATCAGTTGTAACCCTGAGCTTTTGGGGGAATGGGTTTTTTGGAGAGGGCCAAGATCTGCTCCCCACTAGCTTTGTACATCAGAATTTTTAGCTCGCTCTTGAAACCCAGGGAGTTTAGCAAGATTTGAGCCCTCTCTCTCTAACAAAGGGAGCCAAAAATATATTTTTTGTACTTTTTTTAAAGAAACAGTAGTCACTTCACAAAGCTTCTTACAGGCTCTTACAAAACCGCTCTACCCAATTCTTCTCCTCCTCCTCCTCCCCCTCTTGCCCCAACCCATTTCCTTTCTCTGGATTTGACTCATTCAAGTCAGAAGAAAGAGGCAGGCTTGTTTTGTGCTGTTGCCTCTGTGCGTGAGAGAAAGACAAGGACTTGTCAGGTCTGATTCCTAGCTCTGAAGTCGGGCCACATTTTATAGCTCTCCTTCTTGTGAGATTATAATTGTTTCTGAAACTCTGGGAGGGGGTATTGAGGTTTTTCCCCAATAGGCAAACACACACACAGTTTTTGCAACATCCAACACATTGTTTCAAATTCACATCCCAAGTGTGGATCAATGTGGAAGTCTTCAACCATCAATATTTCTTTTAAAAAATATGTGTTTATTTATTGCGTTTGTAGAACCCCTTTTATCTTTAAAGTGGCATGCATGGTTCCACCCCCCCTCATTTAATCCCCACAACAACCCTCTGAGGTAGGTTAGACAGGGAGGCAAGGACTGACCCCCAAAAGGTCACACCCGGTGATCTCCATGTAGCCAAGTGGGAGGATTTGAACCCTGCTCTCTCCCAGGTCCTAGCCTGACGCTCTAACCATGACAGCACACTATCAATTTCATCTTTTAGATGGAAACCAATCATCGTCCCATGCACATTTTTGTAGAATCCAAAACCTTTTCCGATTCACGTCCCGTGCAATGTGTGTGGAGTTTTTTTTGGGGGGGGGAATTCTTTGACTATCTTCTTTACACCCATCCCACCACCCCAAGAATATTTTAACAGTGCTATCCATATGCAAGCTTTCTTGGGTGGGTAGGAAACCCCATTGAACTCTATTGCACTTCCCTCCTGAGTAAGCAGGCCTACGTTGCTGTTTTTTAAAGAGAAACAGAGAGACCGTTTGCAGTAGGCAAATAAAAAGACTGTCTTTATGTCTAGATATAACAAACAAACAAAACCGGAAGATGTTGAGAGGAGGAGGAAAGGGAAGAGAAATTGGAGAGACACGAGTTCTTAAAATGCAAAACTTTTATCTTAGCTGCACAGCTCTCCCAGCCATCAGCTGCCAAAAAATCTGTTCAGTGTCCCAAAATGAAAGGGAAGGGGGATCCCTTTCACTCTTCCCTCTGCAGGCACCCCAAATTACTGCATTCTTGAGCTTTTGGGGGGGGGCCTTGCTCCATATCCTCTCCTCTGTGGCCTCCAGATTTTTTAAAAAAGATGTTTAGTACTTTAGTTTCATTTTCCCCACGTGAACGAGAAGAAAATAGCTGCTTTGGTAACAATTTCCACCCCACCTGAGCAAAGGCCTCAGGGATTTCCTGTCTCCTCTATCCGCACCCCTCACCAAAAAAACCCAACACCCCCATTCAGCTCTCCAACCCCCCCCCCAAGCTGCTGCTTCCTAGATCTTTCTCCTCTCCTCTGAATCTCACACCCGTCATGTGAGGTCAACTGGCTTGAAGGATTTCTCAACAGACAAGTCAGGGGCCTGTTAGGGCTTGGAGCGGGAATGACAATGTGCTCTGGAGGCGGGAATATGATGGATCTCTCTGCCAACATTTGAAACTCAGATATATATACATGCAAATCGCCAAATGGCACCCTAAACCTAGGTTACAGTTGCCACAATGTTTTTATTTTGCAATGAACTTTATTTATTTCATTTCCATACCACTTTATATTTTAAAGAAAACAAATCTCAAAGGTGGCTTGCAACACATTCAAACTTCAAATAAAGCAACCCAGAATAAAACAAATTCAAGGAAAATATGTCAGCTCTAAGTGACATTTTGCTTTCCCCATATTTATTTCCCTTCTTGGTTTATATAGCTGCCCCATAGCAGAAGTACTCTAGGAAGGCAGGGTGGTGTAGTGGTCAGAGTGTCAGACTGGGAACTGGGAGGTCCGGGTTTGAATCCCGCCCTCCATCATGAAGCTCACTGGGTGGCCTTGGAGTCAGTCACAGCCTCTCAATCCACCTTACAGGTTCGTTGTAGGGATTACAATGGGGGGGGGGTTGAACCATGTACTCCTTGGAGAAAAAGGCTTAGTTTGGGGACCCCTGAGTTAGCTGTTTCAGTAAATGCACACTGTTAAGTGGCACGTTTGTGAACCTTGCATATTTGTGTGCCAGGAAATGAATAAGACTTTAGAGAACATACAGGAGGAAGAGGCCTGCAGGATCAGGCCGATTGGCCCATCTAGCCCACCATCCTGTTCTTGCAATGGCCAACCAGACCACCCCCCCATGGGAAGCCCACAATCTGGACTCTGGCATAAGAGCCCCCTCCCTTCCTGAGGTTTCTGGCAACTGGGATTCAGAAGCATTAAGCAGGGGTAAGCAAACTATTTCAGCAGGGGGCCAGTCCACTGTCCCTCAGACCTTGTGGGGAACCAGACTATATTTTGGAGAGAGAAAAAGAACAAATTCCTATGCCCCACAAATAACCCAGAGATGCATTTTAAATAAAAGCACACAATCTACTCATGTCAAAACATGCTGATTCCTGGACCGTCTGTAGGCTGGATTTAGACGGTGATTGGGCCGCATCCGGCCACCAGGCCTTAGTGTGCCTACCCATGCATTAATTCCTCCAGCAGTGGAGGCAGGGCAGAGCCGTCCCGGCACTGATAGCCTTCCCCCTCCATGAATTTGTCCGGCTCCCTTTTAAAGCCATCTAGGTTGGTGGCCATTGCTGTCTCATGTGGCAGTGAGTTCCACGGTTGTGGTACATGAAGGAGGTCTTCCTTTTCTCCGTCTTGAACCTTCCAACGGTCTGTGATGATCTCCCAGTATTATATGGAGTTTTTGGCCATTCGGAGCGGTGCGCTTCTGTTAATATTGCAACAAACGCGGAACAGAAAATAAACCAGAACATTTGCAGGTTGGAGAGTTAAGGATTCCCTCGGGAGCCGCTGTTTTTGAACGGGCCTTCCTATACAGCCAGTGATCCCTGGCTGACTTTGAAATTGTGATTCAAATCACCTCGATTTAAAGTCTGCCTGTCTTGCTTTGAAGGTTGGGGTTCAAACACAGGGCCCTCCCTCTGCTAGGTTCAGTGGGAATCCCAGTGTGACACCTGGGTTGGATTTAAGCCAATGATAATATGTGGCTAAGGAATTGACCGGGGCTGTTCAAATCCATCTGTGAAATTCTGTTTCTATGACTCGGCTCTTAACCATCCTCTCTCAGTCCCCACTTTTAAACATCCTACATGTATGTCCCAAGGCTTCCCACTCTGGGAATCCCATCGACATCAAATTTTCCAACCCTCGCCCTTCCCCGCAGCTTCAAAACTCCTCTCCCTCAAGGTCTCAGCTGGCAATCTCTATCCCAACCGCACCGGCAGCATTCCCTTCCCTCGCAGAGTCTGGGCCGCAAACATTCCGTTGCTGCTCCTTGAGTCCCTGAACAGTTGAATGCCTGAACGCTAGGGGCGTAGCTGCCCTCCCCAACCAAGTAAATAAATAAAAATATTTCTTTTCTTTTTTCAAAAAAAATTATTCATTTTATCACGATAAAACAATATTTTAAAAAAAACAACCATAGAAGAAGGGAAAAGGGAAAAAACGGACAGAAAAAAAGAAAAAGAAAAATCACATAAAAAATCCAGAAAAGATACACAAAAATCTTACTTTCATCTACTAAATTTCTAAACATAATTAAATGGGTTTCCTCGAATCCCCCCAACTGATTTTCATATAAACTCATCTTTGGCAGTTTTCATCCATCATAACTATAACCCATTATTTAAACATAATTTTAACCTATAATCCTCATATTTTACCCTATTTTCATCTTTAACAATTTCCATGATCTTAACTTTGACCCTTTTAATCTTAATTAAATAAATCATACCTCTTATTTTTGTCCTTTTCTATACAATATCTTTATGCATTCACATCCTTTAATAACCTCATTTCCTCCATTTCAATTCTAGCAAATTTAACCTTATATTTTATTCCCTACCACCTCATATCACTTCTAAAAATAACCCTCAATTATTATTATTATTTATATTTATATAACACTTCAAATAATCATTAAGTATTTCCAATCTTTCCCCACCAACTCTTCCCTCTGGTCACTAACGCTCCCAGTCCGCTTGGCAAGTTCCATAAATCAGTCCAGTTTCAGTCCGGATTAACCTACGTATACCTCTAACAGCTATAGGTTAGAGGTAATAAATAAAAATACTTAATTAACTGACCAATTGTGTCGCAGATACGGTAACTCAGTTCTGCACCCCCAAAAATAAATCCTGGCTATGTCCATGCTGAAAAGTCCCTTCACCTTGCAGAGTGTTTTGTGCTGTGCTTCAGGGCCTGCACCGTTTCTTACAGCCGCCCCATAGGCGTAGGTCCGTTTAATAGACCCCCAGATCTGAGTTAGGAGGAGTGGAGGAGACAGCGTGAGGTGCCCAAGGGCAGCTGAGCGACTGGATGGCAGAGGCGAGATCGAAATCGGCGAAAATAGGGGGCACCCGGCTTGTCAGCAGGACATGCAGAAAGGAACTAGGGATCTAGCGTGAGCCGATGGTGCGATGCAGCAGCAAAAATAGCTAATGCAATTCTAGACAATATAAACGGAAATATAGTGTCCAGATCAAGGGAGGGACTAATACCACACTTGGCCAGACAATTCAATGATTTTGTGACTATCTGCTTCATCGCTTAGACCACGACCCGAACCCCGCTTACTTGCAAGTAAGCCCCATTGAATTTGCCAGGACTTTGAATTGGGACTGGGGTAGCTCAATCTGCAAAGCATGAGACTCTTTTTTTTATATATATATAAAATAAAGTTTATTAATAGTTTATACATATACAACAATTAAAAGAACACAAACTAACAAGACCAAAAATAAGACACTAACAACAGAATACCAAATACAAACAAAATCCCCTTCCCCTCCCCCCACCCCTGTTTCTACCCCTACCCCTGTTCCTTCACAACCTAAATTAGACTTATCCATATTATACTTCTTTCCAATCACACACACAATTTTATACAGTAAGTACTTACTTCTTTTTTTTAATAACTTTCACTTAAACAAATAATAATGATATTACAATACTAATGGTATCTATATAGTTAGTTTACTTTTCCTTGTTCCTAGAGCCCTGTTTCATCAGAGAGAAGAGACGGTTTGTCTACATATATGCTAAAGTAAACGGTAAGTGATTCCCATTTCCTTACATTATCCTCCAAATTTGTGTCTTTTAGTATTTCGTGTTTTCTTGCTACATTATAGTATGATATTAGTTTTTGTAGCCAGTCCTCCTTTTTTGGGATTTCTTGAGATTTCCATGCTTTTGCCACTAAAAGTCTTGCTGAAACCATCGCGTAACTCACTACACATCTGTCTATAGGTTTTATGTCCTCTCCTAACATCCCTAGTAAAAAGATTTCTGGTTGTTTTTTAAAAGAATATTTCAAAATTTTCTTTAGCTCTTTATAAATTACCTCCCAGAATTCCTTAATAAGGTCACAACTCCACCATGCATGAACATATGTCCCTATTTCTTTACGGCATCTCCAACAGGTGTTATTTACACTTGGGTACATTTTGGCTAGTTTGGCCGGTGTTAAATGCCATTGATTTTGCATTTTATATAAGTTTTCTATCAGATCATAATTAGGAGTAAATCTCGAGTCTCTTTTCCATAATTGTTCCCATTTTTGTATACTAATTGTCTTCCCCAGATCCTGGCTCCATTTAATCATGTAATTTTTTGTTAGTTCCTCCTCTGTTTCCCATTTTAATAATATCTGGTATAATTTTGATATATAATTACCTTTATTATCAATTAAAATTTCTTCCAAACTTGACTTACTTTTTTCAAATCCCACTTTCTTATCCACTTGTAGCCTCTGATTAATTTGAAAATAATCCAGCCACGTATTTAAATAATGCTTTATTTCTAAATATTCTTTTAATTTCAATACTCCTTCTTTTTCCTCCAGGAGCATATGATATGTAGGCCAGGTACCATCCATGTTACGTTTCCTTACTGCCAGTAACTCAGCTGGGGAAAGCCACCAGGGCGTTTTTGGTTCGAAAAATCTCCTATATTTTATCCAAACTTTCAATAAGGACTTTCTGATAATATGGAACATAAAAATGTTCCTCTTATCTACTCTATCTTTCATCATATAATGGTGCCAGCCGTATCCTAGCCCATCCCCTTCTAGATCTAATACATCAAAATTCTTTAATTCTACCCATTCTTTAATCCAGACTAATGCCGCTGAGTCGTGATAAATTTCCAGGTCCGGGAGGCCATATCCCCCTCTATCCTTATGATCTATTAAAATCTTATATTTTATCCGGGGTTTTTTCCCGTTCCATATGAATTCCGCGATGTCTCTTTTCCAATCCCTAAAATACTTCTCCATTCCCAGCACAGGGAGGTTTTGGAAAAGGAAATTCATCTTAGGCACCACACACATCTTAATAGCTGAAATTCTGCCCATAAATGATAATTTTAATTTCCTCCACACATCAAATCTCTTTCTAATTTGTTTCCAAGTTTCCTTGTAATTATCCTGCGTCAAATCAATTGCTTTTGTTGACATCTCAATTCCTAAATATCTCATTTTTTTGCTAATTTTAAGTTTTGTAATCTCTTGTAACAATTTTTCTTCTTTTTCCTCAAGATTTTTAACTAACATTTTTGTCTTGTTATAGTTTATTTTCAAGCCCGCCAATTCCCCGTACTCTTCTATCAATTGGATGGCGCTAGGGATGCTAATAATTGGGTCTTCTGAAGTTATTATAATATCGTCGGCAAAGGCCTTTACTTTGTATCTTTTATTACCTACCACAATTCCTTTTATTTCCTCCTTTTTCCTAATTGTGTTCAATAATATTTCCAATGTAATGATAAATAAGATGGGGGACAGGGGGCATCCTTGTCTTGTCCCCCTCTTAATATTGATTTTATTAGTAAATTTTCCATTTATCATTAATCTAGCATTTTGAGATTTATAAATGGCCTTTATTGCCTTTTCTAATCTTTCCCCCAATTTCAGATCTTCTATCATTTTTATCATAAAATCCCAGGCTACCCTGTCAAAGGCCTTTTCCGCATCCACGGACAAGATTGCAGCTTGTTTGTCTCTTCTATTTTCTAGATATTCGATAATATTAATAACATTTCTTATATTATCTTTGGCAAATCTGCCTTTCACAAAACCAACCTGATCTTTTTGGATTATATCTTCTAGTATAGAAGATAATCTGTTCGCTAACAATTTTGCAAATATCTTGTAATCACTATTCAGAAGTGAGATTGGTCTGAAATCATTTGGTGTTGGGGCTTCTACCTTTGATTTTGGGATTAATATGATTTGCGCTTCTTCCCATGATTGCGGAATAATGCCTTTTTCCAGTATTGTATTAAATAAGTCTTTCAAGGGAACTAACATTATATCTTCCAGAGTCTTATACACTTCCGTTGGAAGGCCATCTGGGCCAGGGGCCTTGCCATTTTTCATCATTTTCAGGGATTCCTTTATTTCCTCTACTGTTATTTCTTTATTTAACGCTATTAACTTACCCGGTGGTATTGGTGGCATTTTATGTTTTTTAATAAACTCTTCTATTCTCTGCAAATTTGTATCTTCTTTCTGATAGACTAATTCGTAATGTTTTTGAAAGGCTTTCAGAATCTCGCTTGATTTTTCGAGGATTCTATCTTTAAATTCAATCTTGTTAATAATTTTCTCTTTTTGTCTCTTCTTTAATTGCCATGTTAATAATTTGCTTGGTTTATTTGCCCAATTAAATTTTTTATACTTCCAAAATTGTAAATTTTGTTCTACTTCGTAGTCAAATCATTTTCTCATATTCCAATTTTAAGATTTTTAATTCATATTTTGTGGTTTCATTTCCCTTTTTAATTAATTTTTTTTCTTTCTTTCTAATTTCTTGCAACAAATTATCCTTTTTCTCCTCTCTGATTCTCCTCAACCTTGCGTTTTGTTGAATGAAAGCCCCACGTAATACCGCTTTCCCTGCGTCCCAAACTGTGGTGGGTTCCACTTCTCCCCCATTATTTATATCTATATAATCTTTATACTGTTTTGACACTTCTTGTATTGCTTTTAAATTCTTTAACAAAAACACATTTAGCCTCCATCTTCTATCCCTTACCTCTGGATCTACCGTTAATATTACCGGGTTGTGGTCCGATAACGTACGTGGGCTTATTTCCACTTTCGCTGTTCTCAACGCGATTTCCCTAGGAATCCAAATGGCGTCTATTCTAGACGCCACTTGGTGCCTATGCGAGAAATATGTAAAATCTTTTTGGGCGGGATGTCTATGTCTCCATGCATCCACCAGATTTAGGTTTTCCGTCAATTCGTCAAAATTTTTTGGTAATTTATGTTGTTTTTTTCTCTGAAAAGGGCCTGATTTATCTAAAATTGGATTATTGATACCATTCAAATCTCCTAATAGTATAATTTTATCTCCATAATAATTCATCAATTGGTTTTCTAATTCTTTAAAAAAAGCCACTTTACTATCATTCGGGGCATATACTCCCACCCAGATCCAATTTTCTCCTTCAATCCGTGTTTTTACAATGACAATCCTACCTTTGTTGTCTTTCCATAACAATTCTGGGCTCCATTTATTTTTTATATATATCACAACTCCTCTTTTCTTTTTCGTATCTGATGTTACGAAGTCTAAGCCCAATTTTTCATTTTTCAGGACCCTTTCATGTTTTTTATTTACGTGTGTCTCCTTTGGTTCGGCAGCACATATACTAAAAAATTGGAACGATACAGAGAAGATTAGCATGGCCCCTGCGCAAGGATGACATGCAAAGCATGAGACTCTCAATCTCAGGGTTGTGGGTTCGAGCCCCACTTTAGGCAAATATATATATATATATATATATATATATATATATATATATATATATATATAATTTCTATGCTGCCCTATACCCGAAGGAAACCCTGCATTTCAAGGGGTTGGACAAGATGACCCTTACGGTCCCTTACAATTCTCTTGAGTCGTATGTCTATGGAAGTAGAGCAGAGCCGCAGATCGGTAGCCCTTTCCTCTGTGAATTTGCCCGGTGGTCTTTGAAAGTTGCTTCCTGTGGCAGGGAGTTCCATAGTTCGACAACGCCGCCTTTCCTCGAAGGAGCTCTCGATGGCGTAGGCAGATTTTGGCGGTGGTGTGTGCATGGCTTGTACTCACGGCGACCCTGTGAGGTTGGTCAGGCCATGACTGACCCCGTAGCTTCATGGCTGAGAGAGGATTTGAACCCAGGACCTGGTCCCAACACACCAGCCGCTACATCAGGGATAGGGATAGGGTAGGCAGCCCTTTCAATGACACCCTGGCTTAGTATTGCAGACAGTGACTAGGCCTCCCTTTGCTGCTAGAAGGAAGCACCCCCCTTCTCTCTGCCTCATTCAAGGCCCTTTTCCTTCCTAGCCTGTACCTCCGCCCCCCCTCCCCCGCGATGAAGGCTCCCTTTGTTTGGAGCATGCAAGGCAAGCAAGGCGGATGTCTTGGCTGCGATGCTTCTGCAGACGCCCACCTCTGACTCACTCCCCCCCTCCACTTGGGAAGGGTTAATTGCATCAGGACTTTTCTCCGGAGATGTCTGCATTGCAGATTCTCGTGCAAACCGAAAATCAAAATGCATGCATGGTTGGCCTGCGTATACATCCTCCTATGTTAGGCAAGTTAGGCTGGGCAGCTGGGGGACATACCGTCAAAGCTGGCTGCTGGGGGATTCGGGGCAAAGTGAAAGGAAGCCCTTATTCAGGCAGCACAAGAGTTAAACTGCGGAACTCCCTGCAGTGATTGGCACCAACCTGGGAAGCTTTAAAAGAGGACTGGGCAAATTTGTGGAGGGGAGGAGGCTATCAATAGCTACTAGCCACAATGGTTAGTAGTTTATCCCGTAATTTATACCCTTAATCTACAGTTTCCAGAATTTTCGGCGAACTGCCAGATGCTATAAATGTGCTTTCAAGGCATGGCATGGATGTGACTTAATAGCCACTGGCAGATCACCTTCCCCTGTGAATTGGCCCACGCTTATTCTTTAGCCGTGGCTCCTGCATTGCAGGGGGTTGGACTAGATGACCCCAAGGGGTACCTTCCAACTCCACAATTCATTTTGACAGCTAGCGTCCAGGGGGTAGTGGTCTCGAGAGCAACTCTCCCCACCTGGCGATCCCTTAGCCCCTGGGATGCAGAAGAAGTACCACGTCCTTCGGCCACGGAAGCAGAGCATAGCAACCATGGCCAGTACCCATCAATTGCCTTGCCCTCCTCTGTGGCTTCATCTCAGCCTCTTTCCAATCCGTCCGCAGGAGGCCAAGGGAGAAAGGACGTGGGCGGGGTGGGGTGGGCGGCAATGCGTGTGACCTGCAGCGAGGCACCTTGTGACCAGACCGCAGATGCCATGTGTGACCAACAGAACCCAAAATAACCTCTTTGCAGAAGTGGCTGGGGTCTGGGCGGAAAACCCAGCTTTCGGTCAGTGCTGTCACTGAAATCTTAAAACGTCGGTCACTATGTATCTCACTATGTATATCTGTTTTTCCCCTTAAGGTCTGTCTGTCTGTCTGTCTGTCTATATCTATCTATCTATCTATCTATCTATCTATCTATCTATCTATCTATCACCTCGATATTGATAAAAAGGAAATGGCTGCAATTTGGAATTTCACCGGAGTTCGGGGAGAAGAGTGATGGGATCTCCAGGCATCTGTTTAATTGTGTGTTTGTATTTGTGCTCCTGGTGATATATCGGGGAGATTTTATCTGATCTTGCTCTCAATCCTCTTTGCACTTGCAAAAGTTTCCAGGTGGATACAGCGCTTCGTTTCCACTTGGTGTTTATCTCATTGCTGGCTGCTTAAAATCTGGTTGTTTTTCACCCCTCAAACGTTCCGATTTATCTTGCGCCTAAATTTTGTCGTGCCACGCACACAGACACACAGTTACACGTGCATAAGAACATCAGAAGAGCCCTACAGCTGGATCAGGCCAAAGTGGGGGGGGGCATCTAGTCCAGCGTCCTGTTCTCACCGTGGCCACATACCCCTAAAAACCTGGAGGACTAGATAGACTGCCTCTGGAGCTGGAGGTTCCGTATGAACCTCAGAAGAGCCTTGCTTCTGGATCAGACCATTGGACCATCTAGTCCAATATCCCCTCCTCCCAGGGTCCACCCAGGTGCTTGTGGGGAATCCTTTTTCAGGATCTGATCACAAAAGCACTCTCCCCGCCTGCGATTTCCAGTCTTCTCCCCCTCCACGAATTTGCCCATTCCTTTTTTAAAGCTGTCCAAGTTGGTGGCCATCACTACCTCCTGCAGCAGGGAGTTCCACAGTTCCATTCTGCAGGAGAAGACGTTTTCTCTCCCTCCTGAATCTTCCCACATTTGGCTTCATTCAGTATCATTTGAAAGGAGGGCCATTGCAGGCAGGAGTCTGTTGGTGTCCTGCAAAAGGAGTCAATCTGGAGATCTGCAGAGAACACACACACACACACACACACACACACACACACACACACACACACACAGCATCGCTGACCATTACAGAAGAGGGCAGAGCAGAGGAGTTTCGGGGACAAGCAGAAGGGATCCCACGATACCCGGTCAAAGAAACCCGAGCTCCAGACAGCTCTGGACTCAAGCCGACTGACCCTCTACTACTCGATGACCGGCTGTGGGCAGCTTTGGACTGGGGACACGGCAGAACCGCCCCCCGCCAGACCTTTTCAAACCCTTTCTAATCAAGGAGCCGCTGTTTACCCATCAACCCCATCCTGGCAAGCGATGGGTGCAAACTCCAAAAAGCCCAGTGAGATGTTGCTTTGCTACCCAAACTCTGAAGGATATCCTCTCAGTGCAGAATTAAAGGAACACAGGAGAGGACACCCTCTGGATCAGACCCAAAGGTCAGCTTCTTCTTCCCCACGGCACCCTGCCAGGTGCACCCAGCGAAGCCGACGGGCAGGGCTCAGATCCTGCTTGCAGGTTTCCCGGAAGAGGGACCTGGTTGGCCACTGTGAGGACAGGATGCTGGGATAGACAAGGGTCCCTTGGGCTGCCCAATCCGGCCACAGGGCTCTTCTTATATGCTTGTGGAACCTCCAGGTGCAGAGGCAGTCTATCTGGATCCCTAGGCTCTTTGTTTGACCACTGGGAGAACAGGATGCCGGGCTGGACAGGCCTCCGCTTTGGCCTGATCCAGCAGCAGGGCTATTCATAGGCTCTCATGTTCTCTCTGGTCAGCGACCCGCTTAGCTGGGTGACCCGGAGCCAAGCAGAGGCCAATCTGTAGGAACGGCCAGGCAGCCCTCCTGAACACTTTCCCTGCACAAACTTACTGCAGATAAGGAGCCCGCGTTGCAAGACACCTCTGTTCCTTCCTGCCCTCTCTTGAGCAACGGCTGATTTATTTTCTTTCTTTCTCTCTCTCTCTCTTTTTTTAGCAATTTAGCCACGGCTGCTGTGTAGCAACAGGCTCAAAACAGAAAGCAAGGAAGGGAGGGTGGGGTGTCCTGAGGCTCGCTTGCCTTTTGAGGAGGTAGGGTGTCACCGTGCCAGGGAAAAGAAGCAAGGAGATCAGCTGCTTGGCATGCAGAAAGTGCCAGAGTCAATTCCCCAAAGCATCTCTAGGTAGGGCCAGGAGAGACTCCCAGACAGCCTCTGCCAGCTCGTGTGCACAATACTGGGCTACATTAACAGGCAGTTTCCTGTTTAAGTAAGCTCTTTAATCAGAACCATGAGGGCTAGGAACTTATTTTGGTTTTAGGGGAAAGGACTGTAACTAACTGGTGGAACACATGCCTTGTGTGCCGAAGGTCTCAGGTTCGATCCCCAGGTAGGGGTGGGTGGACAAAGGGGCCTGACACCTGTGTTGATCTCCAGTCGCCACTCGGGTTTTTACAAATGGTAAAATAGTCATGAGGACTAGAAGCATATCTCTTGGAGGTAGGGAAACGAAAAGAAGCCCCTCACTTCTAACAGGAATCAACACACACGTGAGTGTCGGCTGGCCTGCAGTTTTTAGATAGGCTCCACTTTACTATAAAGGGCGAAAGACTCCACTAACCAATTCATTTTCAAATTGGGGGCAAAATCTGGGCTGCTGGTCTTCCTAGCCACTCTCCAGGGTTTGGGCCAATGGACATTCCCAACTCCGCTTGGGATTTCCAGGGATAGGACCTGGGACTTTCCTCCATGCTCTGCCACGGAGCTATGTCCCTTTCTTAAAACATGATAGCAAGGTGCCAGTCCTCATGGGCTGGTTTAAACAGGAAGATGTTCACCCTAAGTTAAAAATCAGCCCACCGAGCTCGGGATCAATAGGCAGTGGATTCCCTGGGGTTTCCAAAGATGGGGGCATTCCCAGCCCTACCTGGAAATGCCAGGGAACGCCCATGGGGTCTCCTGTTGAGGCGACGGAGCTTCCTTTAAAACCAACAGGAAGATTCTAGTCCTCATGGTTGTGAGACAAGGGCTGATCTACGCAGGAACTGAGGAGGTGCTTTCTACGGAGCCAGAAGCCGCCTCTGTATTGTCTGCACACTGGCTGGCAGCAGCGCCTCTCCTGGGATTCGGACAGGGCTCTCCCTCCCAGCCCTACCTGGAGAAGCCAATGGCGGATCGAACCTTCTGCACGCCAAGCAGCTTCTCCAGCCACTGAGCCACAGCCCTTTCCCCCTACAGCTGTGCAGACTCAGCCCTCGTTGGACAGCACCTGCTGTTACTCCACTGCTGAGTTCCCAGGCTCCTCTCCGGCCCACAGGGCCAAGGGCCTCTGCCCCATAAGTCCAAACCCCACCACCACCACCACCAAGCTGCTGGGTGCCCAGCCCCGCTTTCATCGCAGGCTTGAAATTGAGAGGGCGCCCGGCTCGCCCTGGACGTGAGCCTCCCCGCCGACTCTCTGCACATCCTGTTTTTGTCCGACACTCGATCCCTTCCGAGAGCGAAGCCACCAGAGATTTGTTTTTTAAAAAGAAAAAAGAAAGAGGAGGTGGGCAGCCGAGGTTAAGGAAGTGAAATATCAGCCGTTGGCCCCCTCGGGCGGCATTTGTGCCAAATTTATTTTCGTCTCCTGCCTTTTTCTCCAAGGGGCTCGAGGTGGTACTCAGCCCCACCCCAATTTAAGGCCTGGGATCTGCTGGTGGAAGCGGGACAATACTATTTTAACAAAAAACATATAACCCCCTCGACAACTCTGTGAGGTAGGTCAGGCTGAGAAGCAGCGGCTAGCCCCCTAGGTCACCCCCCGGTGTGCTTCATGGCTGAGCGGGGATTTGAACCCAGATCCTGGTCCAACACTCTTAACCACTAGGTCGCACTAGTTCTTAGAGTGGGGTTTCAAAACTGTGTGTTTACACGGAAGCCTGGCTAGATGGCCCTACAGTAGGACCAATGGGGCAGTGCCCCCCCCAAGCTTTGGTATGCCCTCTGCCAGCCCTCACTTGCTTGCCTTCCTACTGACAACCAGTTTTGGGGGTGTCCCCGCTTGCCAGTTTCCTCCTCCTCTGTCTCAGCGTTGCCCCTTCTGGAAGTCAGCAGGGAGGAAGGGGTCAGGGGCAAAAGTAGAATGGGATGGCTCTGCCTGCTATTGCCTCTGGCGCCCCCTACTGTCAGGCTCCCTGCCTCCTACCCCATCAGGCCCAATGGGTGCCAGTCACAATGCAAGGAAGAGATTTGGGCAATCTCCCCAAATTACTTTCCTTTTGCAGTCCTCTTCGGTGCCTTCCCTCCTGGGTGCTTCTGCCAGTCCAGGATGCGTTTTTGAATTCTTGAAGTTGCTTCTTGCTTCGCTAGGTGTTTGTGCGTGAGTGAGAGAGAAGGGATGGGGTATCAAAATCTCTGGCTTCTGCCTGGCCAGAATGCGGCCCCCGGAATCTCGCCCCCTGGAGAATGTGCGGCCCCCTTGTCCTGGGCTAACCTCTCAAGCCGAGTCTCCTCTTTCAAATGCTGCGTCATTTTAATAGGGGATTATTATTATTATTATATTATTGCCGCATGTTGTAATGACTGGTGTTTATTTTGGGGATTGCTTTTTATCGTAGGATTTAATTAGGGATGTTTATATTTTGAGCTTTACGTAATTGGCTTTTAGTCTCCGTTAACGGTAGCCTAGTTCAGAGGCCCGTTTTGGCTTCAAGCAGCATATATGTTAAGGAATAATATTAAACACATGCTATATACATATTGATATACTTCTATACGTATATAATCTATAGTTATCTCCGTGTATATGTGTGTATGTATCTATATATCTACATACAAACACACAGATAATTGCTATGTCGACCCAAATCCTCCTCAGAATATACACCCACTGAAATTTATTTTTTCTTTCTAAATTTTATTTATTCAATTTATATACAGCCTTTTATCAGGGCGGTGTGCAACATTAAAAACACATTACAGAACATCAGTGATAAAACATAATAGAGAACTTACTGACAGCCGAATAATGGAATTGGCGCCATGACTAAGGCCTCATCTTCAGTATACATTTAAAGCAGTATCATCCCACTTTAAACAGTTATCTTCCTCTGCAAAGCATCCTGGGAACTGTAGTTTGCACTGTGTGCTGAGAATCCTTAGGAGGACCCCCATTCCCCTCACAGAGCTACAATTCCCAGAGCGGTTTAACGCTTCCCATGGAATTCTGGGAATTGTAGCTCTGTGAGGGGGCTGGGCCCAACGATTCTCAGCACCCTAAACAGACTATAATTCCCAGGATTCCCTGGGGGGGGGAGAAGCCGCAGTTCTTTAAAGCGGTACAATGGCATTTTAAACGTATGGCACAGATGGGTCCTAAATGAAGACCATTTGTTTTGATGGATCTGCTCTGAGTAGGACTTAGTAAAATCTTATTCTGAGGGAAACTGGATCCGGTGGGCAAGCCAGATTCTAATGCCAACACCCACCCTGTGGGCCGGCTGGGGCAGGTGGGCGGGACCACAGCCCTGCCAATCAGTCGCCTGGCAGCCTGACCCCAGAGTGACATCACCAGCCCTGCACACCTGATGCAGGTGGCAGGTGTGGCTACGCAAACTGCTCTTTCAGCGCATAATTCCTGCCTCCCAAAACAGCCCGCCTGGCTTCCCACTTCTCAGGTCCCTTCTTACGGTATTTATTTTCTGCTGCCCCACCCCAGTCCAGGTGGAGAGATGAGTCAGAGGTGAGCAGGCTGAGGCAGGAAGGTGAGCCAGTTTGGGCCAGGCCAGGAGGGCTGGCATTTTGCCTCGGGGAGGCAGGTCGTGCCAGGGCAGGTCGGATCCGTTCTTCCCCGCCTTCTTGTAACATGGCAGTTATTTCTCCTCCCTGAAACGAGGACAGATGTGGCTTTTTGGAGAGGCGAGTTGGTGAGAATAAATGCCTGCACAAGGACTTTTTTATTTCCTTTGTGTATTATCCAGTAGTGGCGTGGGTGTCTCTGAGCATGTGCAAAAGGCACGATTTTGTTTCCCGCTGAGCCCAACCCTGCAATTCTATGATTCAATCCACCTACCTACCGTGTTTCCCTTATTTTAAGACGTAGTCATAAAATGCTATGGTCCATGGGGTCACGAAGAGTCGGACACGACTAAACGACTAAACAACAAGTCATAAAATAAGCTGTAGCAGGATTTTTAAGGATTTGAGAAATATAAGACGTACCCCGGAAATAAGACATACCTCCGCGTTGCGCGGAGCGAGACCGCCGAGCGCCCCAGCCAGCCAGCGGGACCCAGCACGCGGCCGTGGCAGGAGGAGGACATGGCCTTCAGGGTCGGTGCCCAGCAGCGCCGCACCGGATTGAGGAGGCGGCCTGCCGGGTCGGCGCCGATCAGTGCCGCGTGGAGCACCGGATCAAGGAAACGGCCTGCAGGGTCGGCATCCACCAGCGCCGCATGAAGCACCGCCTCCTCAATCCAGCACGGCGCAGCTGGGAGCTGACTCTGCAGACCAGCTCCTCAATCCGGCGCTCTGTGCGGCGCTGCTGGGCACTGACCCGGCAGGCCACCTCCGGGATCCAGCAGCAGCAACATGGCAGGAGGAGGAGGAGGCTTGCTGCGTGCCCTGTGCCAGCGGGACCCAGCAGCAGCATCGCTGTCTGCGGTATGGATGTACTTATAGTAATAATAATAAAAAGACACCCCCCAAAAAAATAAGCCATAGGCTTATTTTCTTGAGTAAAATAAATATAAGACAGTGTCTTAAAATATGGGAAACATGGTACTGACCTCCTTGCCTCTCTTTCTCCAGACATAGCTATAGCCTCTCCCATCATCTGGGACTGTTCAGATTTGTTGATATACTGCTTGCTTGCTAAAAACAAAAAACAATCTCAAAGCGGTTTCCCGGAAAAATAAATGATTAATAAAACAATGGAGTTAGTGGTTAAAAACATTTGAACAATAATTAAAACCAACGAGCCAGAAACAGCTTAAAACACACGTCAGCGTTCTACACACCTGGGTAGGTTTGCCAGAACGAAAATGTTTTTAGCGGGAGCCAAAGAGCTCAGTGAAGTTGGCTGGCTGAAGTCAGTGAGATGGGAGTTTACAAAGATTCAAGACCAGGCATAGGCAAACTTGGCCCTCCAGATGTTTTGAGACTACAATTCCCATCATCCCTGACCATGGCCCTGTTAGCGAGGAATGATGGGAGTTGTAGTCTGGCCGAGTTTGCCTATGCCTGTTCAAGACTGTCTATCTATCTATCTATCTATCTAATCTATCTAATCTCTAGGTTTTATAGATAAATTTGGAAGTGTTCTCATGGCACCTGATGCCCAAATCCACTTTTTCCTTTCCTTTTTCTGAGACGTTTACCGCTATTCTGAAGCAAAACTCAACAGCAGGCAGCACTGATTGGCCAGCGCCTGGGTTGTCACCAACACGATGCTCAGCCCCTGGAGTGGTTTTGCAACCTCAGCTTGCATAGCTGCCAAGTTCTCCCGTTTTTTAAGGGAAATTCCCTTATGCTGAATAGGCTTCCTCGTGAGAAAAGGGAAAACTTGGCAGCTATGTCAGCTTAGGAAACGTGTACAGAGTCAGACCTTTGGCCTATCTAATACAGTACTGTCCACACTGATTGGCAGCAGCTGGGGTCCCCACCCCACCCCACAGCCCCACCTGGAGATGCCAGTGGGGATCAAACCCGGATCTTCCTGCACGCCACTGACCCACGACCCTTCCCCATTCTTTGCTTCCTTTCTCCTCCGTTTCAACATGCCCCCTGTTCTTTTTTTTGGTACCAATTTAAACTGCAATCATTTGATTTGATTTTAGGTTTAACGTGTTGGGTGGCTTAAAGTTTTATTGGTTCGTTGGTATTTTAAGGGTTTGTTTGATGAGAAGCTGGGTATTTTGGGAGGTGCCTCTGGAGTGACCCAGAAAGGTGGACTGCAAATATTTCAAACAGATAAATATAGCCACTGTGGCAAGGGGAGTTTCAGCCTTCCAGCTGTCTCTTCTGGTTAGCCTGAAAGAGCTGCAGCTTGGAGATGCGGGGTTTTAGAATCAGAGAATCACAGAATTGTAGAGTTGGAAAGGGACCCCCAAGGGCCATCTAGCCAACCCCCTGCAATGCAGGAATCAAGGAATCAAATATTTGCAAAACACTGGACAGATTACTGTTCCTAGAGGGAGGGAGTCAGGGGCGTGAGAAGTTGTGATTTGTTTTCTTATATTCTTAATATTTGTTATGTTTTATTTACTTTATTTCATAAAATGTATATTCTTCTATTTTTTCTTAAACTTCAAACCCCGCTGTGGATTTCACATATGGGAAATTATTTTTTCAGTAGGCTAGAAAAAAGCTTCCAGTCCTCCTTGAAAGATTCTGGAATTGTGTCTCTTACACACATTCTCCATGTCTTGGGAAGCTCGTCTCAATAAAAACCTTTTTAGCAGGCACCGAAAAGAGTGCAGCGAAGACACCTGTCTGATATCAAGCGGCATGGAGTTCCGTAGGCACTGCCACATTAAAAGATCGATTTCCTTACAAATATGGAACGGGTGTTATGTGGCTGTTGTTGTTGTTGTTGTTGTTGTTGTTGTTGTTGTTGTCTGTTGTCTGTTGTCGTCTGTGGGTGACCTTGGACCAGCCTGCCTCTCAGCCTAGCCTCTCAGCCTAGACTGTAATAGATCTCCACCCACCCACCCACTGTGGCCAATAAATGGCTGTGGTTAAAACAATACAGGTGAAATATTTGCAGAACTTCACAGACTAAGGTTTTCTGGAAAGGCAGGTCATCACCCTGGAAAAACGGGATATCCGTGCCAATTGTATTTTTCTGCTTATAGACTTGTAATTTCTATTACAGTCGTACCTTGGTTCACGAATGCCTTGCCAGTCGAGCGTTTTGGCTCCCGAACGCCGCAAACCCGGAAGTCAGTGTTCCGGTTTGCAAATGTTCTTTGGAACCCGAATGTCCGTCACGGCTGCAGGAGCTTCCTGCAGCCAGTCGGAAGCCGCGTCTTGGTTTCCGAACATTTTGGAAGTCGAACGGACTTCCGGAATGGATTCCGTTCAACTTCCAAGGTACCACTGTATATCAAAAGTCTGGAATGTGTTACTGGTGTGTCTGGCCCTCCCTCTCATCCTGCTTTCACACGTGTTTTCTGGGATGATTTTGTTCTATGCTTGATAATAATATAAAATGTAAAATATGGAGAATCATGTACACTGTCCTGAGTTCCTTGGAGAAAAAGGTGGGCGAGAAATTATGATGATTATGATATCAACAACAATAACAACAACAACAACAACAACAACATTTATATCACATCTTTTCCCCCACAGTTCTCCACTCTGCCAGTTTTTATCCTTATAACTGTAGCCCTGTGAGGTAGGCCAGGCTGAGAGACTGAATAGTTCCCGGGGCCGCACCCAGCGAGCTTCATGTCTGCGTGGCAGGATTTGAACTCTGGTCTCGCAGGTTCTGACCGCTACACCACAATGTATAAAACCAATTATACCTTTGTTTTTCCGGCTTTGTCACAGTTAGGGGCGTGGTGTCTACCTGATTGTTTGCCCTGCGTTATGTCCTCTGCGTGCAATTAATTTGAATTTATGGACTCTTACGCGGCCGGAAGACGTGAAGTAGCAACCACAGGCTTGGGTAGCCTTAAAAGCAGGGTGAGACAAATTTCTGGAGGAGGAAGAGAGGATACCAGACCCCAGAGATAAAGAGAGGGGAAACAGAGCGTGGGGGCTGTCTCCTCTCTGCCCTGCTTATAAGCTTCCCGGAAGTAACTTGCTGTCCTCTATCAGGAGCAGGAGGCTGGGCACAAGGGACCCATGTTGGTCTGTTAAGGAAAATCCTGCATGCGTAGGTCGGTCTACGGCCAGCTGTTGGCTTCGAGAAGCAGATGGAGCCTCCATGTACAGGAGTAGTCTACCATTGAATAGAACTATTTCCTGGGGACGGGTAATAAGGGAGGGCTTGCTTGCTTTGTGGGGGTGCGTCTGATGGGTTGGAAGTGGGATGCCTGACTTGGCAGGCCTTCAGTCCGACTCAGTGACTCAAGCAAATAGGAAGGGAAAATCTTGTTTTCTTTTCTTCCCCCCCCCCCTCCTGCGCAGGCCCTGGAAGCCTCGTTCCCTGGCCTTGGCACGAGTCCCCGTGCCAAAATAAAACCTCTCCTGGTGCAGATAGACTCTTCCCACGGTCCTCTGTCCTTATGAACATAAGAAAAGCCTGCAGGATCAGGCCAGACAGATGCCTGTGGGGGGAAAACGTGCAGGCAGGATTCGAGCACTAGTGCGTTTGCCCCCCTCCGGTGGTCTCCATACACCACTAGTCAGAAACGTTATTGCCTCCACCAACCTGCTCCAGCTGCAGGGTTCCTATGGTGTTTGAATGAAACCTCCAGGTGTAGAGACAGTCTATCTGGATTCCTGAGTTCTTAGGGACATATTTGTGAGGACAGGAGGCTGGACTGGGCGGGTCTCGTCTTACGGCCACACCTCCATTGAACCGCGGCTTCCGTTTCCTAATCGGATTGAAACCCGTTTGAGGGAAAGGGGTGTTTCTCAAGGAGCCACCTGCGGATCGTGGCTATTGCCATGCGGATGTGGCTCAAGTTTTGGCATTGTTCAGGATCACAAAGCAAGTGGAGCCCACCGAGAGAATGTTCTCCTGTCCCAGGAAAAGGAGCAAAGACTCTTTGCTGAGTCACTTTTTTCCTTCGTCCTGACGAGGCATTCCTGCGCTTGCAAAAACAGCAATTTGCTCCATGACTCTGTCCCAGGGTGCCTCCGTCATCCTTTGGCAACAGACGGGAACCCTGGTGATCAGCTGCAGCGGCTGCCGGCAAACCCCGCCGGAGGGATGAAGGCTGTGCATTGCTCCTGTCTGGCTGAGTGATCCCACAGCAGACAGTCTTGGAGGCTGGTCGGGCCTCCCCCGCCGCAGCGATCTGGTGGTTTGCTAAAATGATGCCTCTAAAAACAAAAATCTCTTAATTCTGCTTTGCGAAATCCCCTTCGGAAACTCCTTCCTCCGCCTTCACTTACCAAAGCTCAGAGCAGTTAGCATAAGAAGCCTCAGAAGAGCATTTTGCCGGATTGGGCCACAAAAGGGGCCCATCTAGTCCGGTATCCTGTTCCCTCTGTGGTCAATTGCCCCTAACCACCTAGAAATCTAGATAGACTGCTTCTGGACCTGGAGGTTCCATCGGAAACATAAGAAAGAGCCGGTTGGATATGGCCAATGGGGACCCATCTAGTTTAGCATCCTGTGACCAGCCAGATGCCCCAATGGGAAGCCCGGAAGCAGGATCTGAGCACAAGAGCAACTCTCCCCTCCTTTGGCTTCCAGCAAATGGTAATTCAGAAGCATTGCTGCCTCCCAACTGCGGGGGCAGAGCTTTGCCATCCTGGCTAGTAGCCACTGATAGCCCCCTCCTCCACCATGAATTTGCCTAATCCTCTTTCACAGCCATCCAAGTTGGTGGTTCTCACTGCCTCCTGGAGCAGGGAGTTCCGCAGTTTAACTGTGCGATGCACAGGGTAGATTTGATTTAAATCACAATTTAAACTATCTTTAGTAAGATTTTTCTTCCAAAAGCATTTTATTTTAAAAATCCAACTGAAATTAAAAAAAATCTGATTTTTAAATTTATTTTTTTTTAAATCATTTTATCCACCCTGGTCAGTGCTAGAAATTCCTTTTGTCTGTCCTTCAGATGTCCAGGATTTCTGGTACTTCGAGTGGGGGGAGGGGAATACCGTAACTTTTTTTTTCTATCCAGTTTCTCCGAGCCAGGGACAATTTCATAAACTTTATCACGTTGAGGCTTTTCCCTAAACGAAAATCTCCCAAACGCCACTTCGTTTCTTCATCAACCCAATTGTAATTCTTTCCACCATCTGGGAAAGGAAGCCCTTGCAAAATTATAGCTGGTTGACTTTCAGTTTTCTTTGAATTAAAATCATTACCTTCTAGATGTGCATCTCTACAAACTCCTTTTTCTTCCTCCCCCAAATTGGGCATCCTCTCTGACTTTTGCCCCGCGATGCATCAGCGATCGGCCATACCATCTTTTTAGAACCTCAGGACTGTGATAGAGGAAAATCGACCGTACTTTTATTTATTTCCGGTGCCACTTTGAAACGCACCCACGCAACAACAACAACAGCGATGATCAGTAACGGTTTCTGTGCTGAATGACTCACGGGAAAAGAGAGATGAAAACTAAGGACCAAGCAAAGTGCTGCAAAAATGTGGCAAACCTCTGAGTTCTCCAGAAGTATTCATCAGGCAAAAGGAGAGTTCTGGAGAACTCAAAACTTGTCACATTTTTACAAAAACCAACAACTTTTGCTAGGGTGAGCGCATGCCCTTATCTGTATTAGAAGGATCTCCTCTCTCTGTCCGGTTTTAAGTCTGGTTTAAAAGATCCCAGTGTGTCAGACTAAGGCTTGGGAGACCAGAGTTCGAATCTATACATCATAAGAGGCGACATGTTGGAAATTTATAAAATTATGTACAGCATAGAGAAAGCAGATAGAGAAGAGTTTTCCTGCCTCTCTTGTGACACTCAAAGTCATGGACCTCCAGCAAAGCTGAATGCTGGAAGATTCAGGACAGAGAGAAGAAAAGTTAACCTATGGAACTCCCTCCCACAGGAGGCAGTGATGACCACCAACTTGGAACGCTTTAAATGAGAATTGAAAAGCCAAAGGTTCTCACACCTCTGTGCCCACTGACTCCATCTCTCTCCATCCTCCATCCAGGGAAGCAAAAGACACCATCGGATTTCAAGGATACATCCCAGCCAGGCAGGGCTGATGAGAGGGGTAGGGGAGATACCGAGGGCCGGATATATACCGGTAGGCCCAGAGGGCCACATTAAGTGTCCAGGTCTGAGTCTCCCCCCACCAAGTATAAACAGCTGTGGTCTCTCATGAACCAGACAGACTCACATCCGCAGCATGCATTTAAAGCTCCTTCGGTGCACTTTTAAAACACAGGAATTCCTGTCCTGGGAAGCAGAGTTTGCTAAGGATGCTGGGAATTGTAGGTCTGTGGGGGTAGACTACATTTCCCAGGATTCCCGGGGTGACAGTGGTTTCTTAAATCAGCTCCCAATTTTAAACACAGCTGTGTTCCATAGAGGGTCTGGCCCTTCTCATTTTGGTTAAGCTTTGGGCACCATACATTTAAAGCACTTTCACAGAATCACTGAATCAAGGCGCTGGGAGGGACCCTGAGGATCATCTAGTCCAACCCCCTGCAATGTAGGAATAGTCGGCTGTCCCATACAGGTTTAGAACCTGCAGCCTTGGCATTATCAGCACCACGCTCTAACCAACTGACCACATGGCTTCCCGCAAGCATTTCTGGGAAACGTAGTTTTTGTTAAGGGCGCAAGGAACTGTTCCTGGGAGTCCTGGGTTCCCTCAATACCCCCTCTCATTTTGTCCTGTTCTTTCCTCAACAATTTCACATCTTGGTTTTTTTGTTTTGCTTTTACCTCTGTCCCTTTAACTGTGGCCTCTACTTTGGTAGTTCTGTCCCCCAACACTTTGACCTCACATCATCACATCCAGAATTGTTGCTGTGTTATCTGATTGTGTATCTATATTGTTAATGCTCTCTTTGATTTTTTCCATCTCATTACGAATCTCTTTTCTAAAGTCAGCTAGAAATTCACTAAGTTCCAACTTGGGGTCTTCTTGCAATGATGGTTTCCTACCTTGGGTCAGCCCCCCCCCCCCGGCCAGATCCTTCTGGGTTTAAATAAAAATAAAACTGCTAGAAAAAAGTGGGGGGGGGGACTGAAATGTCTTCCCACCAGAACACACTCTAACCAACTGACCACATGGCTTCCCGCAAATATTCCTGGGAAACGTAGTTTTTGTTAAGGGCTCCGGGAACTGCAGCTCTGTAGTGGGTCAGCTACAGTTCCCAAGATTCTTTGATTCCTTAAGTGTTGTAAAGGTAAAGGGACCCCTGACCATTAGGTCCAGTCGTGACCAACTCTGGGGTTGCAGCGCTCATCTCGCTTTACTGGCCGAGGGAGCCAGCGTACAGCTTCCAGGTCATGTGGCCAGCATGACAAAGTCGCTTCTGGCGAACCAGAACAGCACACGGAAACGCCGTTTACCTTCCCGCTGTAGCGGTACCTAGTTATCTACTTGCACTTTGACGAGCTCACCCCGTCGCAGGGATTCGAACCGCTGACCTTCTGATCAGCAAGCCCTGACACAGCTGCGTCCCAGTGTCGTAAGAGTGCTCAAAATGTGCGGGTGTGACCTCTGTATTTTTAAAAATTTGGGGTTTTTATTATTTGCAAGACTGGGATCCAACGCAGAGCGAGCTCTGCTGAGCTCAGTGGGCTTAATTTTCAGTAAACACACATCAGATTGCACAGCAGTTGTGTTATGGCTTTCCGGCCCGTCGTGTGACGCAGGTGGCCGCGAAAGCTTGAGAAATCCAAGCCCCAGAGCCGGTGACTCTTGCTGAGCCTCTCTCTGTGGCAACGCTTTCAAAATGAGGAAGTGGTGGTCCTTTTTCGTTTAGAGTTCTTTCTTTTTTTAAAGAAAAAGAAGTGACTTCAGTCTGGTTCTATGGAAACTCTCGGTTTCCTGTTATCTGCAAAGAGCAGTCAAGTCGACCAGAAAAAAAGGAGGTCTTATCTGTTGGGTCTGATCTGCTTTGCAACGCCCTTCAGTAAGAAGGTATTCTTTTAAGGAAAGGAAAGGAAAGTCGTATTATTATTATTTTTTAAATAAATTTTTATTAGTTTTCTCATTAAAAGCATTAATAAACAACAGAATTACAAACACAAACACAAAACATTCTTCATCTACATATTTTTACAAAGTAAAACAAAACAAAAAAGGGGGGAAGCAAAACACAAAAACAAAAACACACGACAATGAAAAACAAACAAAAAACAAATACCAAATGCCACATAAAAAGCAACACATAAGGTATTAAACAAAAACAAAGAAAATCTTTAAATGCTGACTTCCAATTTACCTCTCTGTAATTCATAAACTTTTAACCTTTTTATATCGCACAATTCTTAATCAATTTACATCATTATCTCTTCTTTAATTTATATTGGGTTCAGGTGTACTCTGCCGGTTGACTTTTAGATATCTAATTATTCGCTAAATAATCGTCAAAAATCTTCCATAGGAAAGTCATATTAACAGTCTTCCCCAAAAGAGAATTTTCCCCTGATGATCAAAACAGGGCAGGAAAGGGTTATTAAGCCTTGGGCACGACGACAAAGGAGACAGTACAATTAAGAGATTAAAATGTCAAAATAATGAAAGCTTTATGGAAGTTTGGAACCTTCTTTGGACTATCTGGAAAATATTAAAGTCCATGGAAGTGCGAACAGGATCCAACATAGCAGCATATGGGAAATCGACAATGAATTTTAAAAAGAGGGGAAATTAAGGAATAATTAATTGTAATGAAGGGAAAATGTAATAGATAAAAGTATGTCATATAATACAGCAGGAAAGGATGGGAATGGAAACATCAGGGGGAACCAACTTATAAAAAATATTTTAAACTCGTAATAAATAGTTAAGTTGTTAAAAATCTTTGAAATTCAAATTAATTGGCCAAAAAAACGGCACAGCCTCTGCGATCCTAATACAGTTGTACCTCGACTTACGAACGACTCAACAACTGAATTTTTCGACTTACGAATGGGGCAAATGGACGCACGCTTACGAATTTCTCCGACATCCGTACGGAAACCACAGCGGTTTTAGATAGGGTTTTTTTGACTTGCGAATTTTTAGATGGGGTTGCTTCGACTTATGAATTTTTCCGTTTCCAATGCATTCCTATGGGAAATCGCGTTTCCAATGCCGCTTTTCGACTTACGAATTTTTCGACCTACGAAGGTGCCTTCGGAACGGATTAAATTCGTAAGTCGAGGCACCACTGTACTCGTAGCTGATGCTGTTTGCAGTTTCTTCCTATATACATAGAAACGTAATGCTGTCATCATGCAGCTCCCATTGGAGGATTTGCAGGGCAGGATTTGCAGGAAGTCAGAGCTCAGCCCCCCATTGGCCGATCTGTTGTTCCTCAACAGGACCCTGGCTTCACCAAGGGTGGGTGGGGTTTCAGAGCAATTCAAGCGGGGGGGGGTAGCCCTTCATATAAAAAGAAGTGCCTTGCTGCAGGATCAGACCAGCGACCCATTTCCCCTGGCTTCTTGTCCGTAAAATGGCTGCTATGAGAGCAGGCTGCTGGGCTGATCCAGAACGCCTCTTCTGACACCTTCATGTTCTTAAGGAATATTAAAAATCTCCTAAATGACACTCTTTTCTTTCCTCCCTTCCCCAAAGGTAGACTTCAAACAACATCTGAGGAGCAGCCCTATTTGCGTCTGCCTCGCTGTCAGGGCACAGGAAGGAACTCCGCAAATCTCCGCTGGCGTCTTTCCTCTGGAACGGCGGAATCATCTCAGTTCGCGGAATGATTTCCGAGGCCATCGCGTGAATCTTCTGGACCCTGCAGTGGTGGTGGGGAAGAAACCAGCTTTGGGTTGCGGCGGTCGCAGAAACCTTCTGGCGTAGAGAGGGATCCAGCACGCGGAAAGGGGTCCGGCTTACCAGTATCTGAGAGGAGATCGACCCACTAGGCGGAAAGCTGGAATCCTCAACGAATATGAGCGATTTCTGGCACAAGCTGGGCTGCTGCGTCGTAGAGAAATCACGGCAGGTGGGTTGTCCAGCATCTCTTAGCCCAGAAGCGGAGAAAAGCAGGCCAGAGGTCTGAATTCGACCCTTGGGGTTGATTTCTCTTGCCCTTGGAATGCTCCAGGGCATAGAGTTGACAAGAGTTTTTTTTAAGGCTTGATGTTTTTATTACGTTTTTAGATACAGTGGACCTCGGTTTTCGAGCGTCTCAGAAGCCGAACGTTTCGGTTTTCGAATGCCGAAAACCCGGAAGTAATTGCTTCCATTTTCGACCGCGCCTTGGAAGTCGAACGGCTTGCACTGCGTGTTTTTCCATTTTTCCAATGGGAAAAAGGGCAGCTAGCCCTTTGCGCCTCGGGTTTCAAAGGTTTTGGAAGTCGAACAGTCTTCCGGAACAGATTATGTTCGAGAACCGAGGTACCACTGTTTGCTGTGAGCTGCCCAGAGTGGCTGGGGAAGCCCGGCCAGATGTGTGGGGTATTATTATTATTATTATTATTATTATTATTATTATTATTATTAGTTCCCCCCAAGAGGGGTTGTCTGCTAAGCCACCCTGAGAACTGTAGCTCTGGGAGGGGAATGACGGGGAGCAGTCGCCTGCCAACACTTTACACCTGTAGCAAACTACAGTTCCCAGAATCCTTTGGGGGAAAGCCTCGACCGTTTAGGATGGTATCAGAGTACACTGAATGTACACTGCGACAGTGGCTTGAGGTAATGAGTTTTGGGGGTTTTTTTGTTACCAACACACTGGTAAAGTTTCCTGCCCTGCAGCTGTTTATTTGGACGGATCGTGTTGTTTTCTCCTGTTTCTATGGTACAAGGTATATCTTGACTGGGTTTCCCCAGCAAAACGTAAAAAGGCAATAAGACATCAAACATTAAAAACCGTCTCTTAAATCACATAGAGATTTTCGGTAATTAATCACTAACAGGTCTAATGATAAATAAACAGAAATCACCCTCATCCTACAATCTGCTACCAATAGCTCAGGCGGTAGATCACGAGACTCTTCATCTCGGGGTCATTGGTTCAAGGCCCCCATTGGGCAAAAGATTTCTGCGTTGCGGGGGTTGGACTGGATGACCCTCGGGGTCCCTTCCAACTCTACAATTTCATGAGGCAGCAATGCTTCTGAATATCAGTTGCTGGAAACCGCAGGAGGGCAGAAGGCTCTTGTGCTCAGGTCCTGTTTGCGGTTTTCCAACAGGGATCTGGTTAGCTACTCTAAGAACAGGATGCTGGACGAGAGATGGGTCCCTTTTGGCCTGATCCAGCAGCCAGGATCTTTTGGTGTTCCTATGGAACCTCCAGCTCCAGAGGCAGTCTATCCAGATTTCCAGGTTCTTAGGGCCATTTGGCCACTGTGGGAACAGGGGGGGGGGCTGGACTCGATGGACCCCCTTTGGCCTGACCCGGCAGCCGGACTCTTCCAAGTGGAGCTTTCAATGCGCCAAAGGCTTTGCTCGCCTTCTGGCTCAGGCGAAGCCCCCATTTCTGTGTTTCCTCGACTCCGGTGGTGATGTTTCCCTTCCATCCTGTTTCTCCGCTCTCCCCCCCCCCCCCCGCAGCCGAAGAAGACGCGGCGGAGAATCGACCGCAGCATGATAGGGGAGCCCATGAATTTCGTCCACCTGACGCACATTGGGTCCGGAGACATGGCAAACGAGGGTCTTCCCATGGTAAGCCTCTGCTCTCTTTCTCTTCCGGGGTTCGGTTCTGCAAGCAGGAAGGAGTTGGGCATTTCCATGCAGTGGATACAAACGTTTCCCAACCGCTGATAAAAGCACATTGGTTGGCAAGGTCTAAAGAAGATGTGATTCTTTCCTATTATTATTATTATTATTATTATTATTATTATTATTATTATTATTACTATTATGTGTTTCTGGGTTTACCCCCAAGCCTGCTGATCACCTCAACGCCTTCTTTGTGGATAATGAAGCTGTTTTGGGTACACAAGCAGCACTGGGTGAGATCGCAGCACGTAGCTGAACTGCGGAACTCACTGCCACAGGAGGCAAGAGATAGCCACCAACTTGGATGACTTTAAAAAGAGGATTGGACAAATTCAGGGAGGAGGGGAAAGATATCAGTGGCTACTGGGTTCTCCCTCCACTGTTGGAGGCAGGAAATGCCTCTGAATCATTTCTGTTGCTGGGAATCCCCACAAGGGCTTCCCTGGCAGCCCTGAGAACAGGACACAGGACCAAATGAGCTGCTTTTCGCCTGATCTAGCAGGGCTCTTCTGCTCTTGTGGAGCCTCCAGTTCCAGTGGCAGTCTATCTAGATTCCTAAAGGGCATTTGGAATTAGGAATTCATTCTCCCCCCCCCAAAAAAAAATAGTTTGGCCCCCCACAAGGTCTGAGGAACAGTGAACCGGCCCCCTGCTGAAAACAATTGTTGACCCCTGACTCCCCTGCTGTGGTTCTGTGTGGGGAAATTCTCTGAAGGGGTGGGGAAATTACACTGGGAATTTACATCTTCTTCAATGATCCCAGTAATTATCAACTCTATCACAACTGCTAAAGTCATGTGCATTTTTTGGAAAGGGTTTTAAAAGAACCCACTCTAGCAAATGGCAGAAAGTGGGTTTTTCATTAGGTTCTGTGGGGAAAGAAAGGTTTGCCCTCGCCTGCCCTCTGGTGGCTGTTTGAGGGTGACTGCCAAGCAGGCCTCATTTCTATTTTGGGTTTTGTAAAGTTTTTATTATTATTATTATTTTCATTTTATATAAACCAGAGAGAGCAGTTGCAGCCACAGTTGCAAATTTAAAGATGAAAAACAAAACTGTAAATCAGGCATGTAGAATGAGTAGAGACTATCAACATTCACAGATTATCAAGTCTGGTTCCAGGCTTGTGATGTGGACTGGTTTAGCTGTAAAGGAACGCCAAGTCATATTAAAAGTGTCTGGAACTTCTGGTCCTTGTCAATATCTCAAATCATGCATAATTTGCTCCATTTTAGCGATATTGCAAAGCGAGCGATACAAAGTGTCCAATGCAAAATTATGGGCTGTTTTCCATTGAGTTGAAATTACTAGATCATCTGCCAAGGTCATATATAAGGCCAGTTCTTTTGACAATATATCTATCTTGGTGTCATCAGAAATACTTGGCAGCATTAATTTTGGACAGCAAACCCTCGTTTCATTAGAATTTTTTTTAACATAAAAAATATATACATTTTTCCATTACACATTTTCACATTCCATTCAATTTACTCATACAATCAGAATCATCAACTTCCCTTCCCCTTCCATGGTTCTGTATATATACCCATTATGGCTGCTGCATTTTTAAATTGCTCCATAAATTCTGTTTTTCTTCTTCCGCACCATATCTTTATATACTCTAAACTGCTGAATTTACTGCAGCCCTGCTAAAGTTTAACCTGTTAACATGATTCTTCAGATATTCTGCAAACGTTTTCCTCTCTTCTTTAAATACTCCATCTTCCTGATTACTTGAGTAACATTAGGGTTGCCATATTTCAAGAAATCCGGACACAAAGTTTTTTGAGCTTTTTTGGGGGAAATTGCGCAAAGAAAGTTGCTGAGCTTTTTGGGGAAATTGTTCAGCTTTTTAAAGGAAAGTTGTTGAGCAAATTTAAGGACAAGAATCCGGACGTATGGCAACCCTCATAATATCTACCATTTGTGTCATAAAGGATAAGCTGTGCCAAGCTTATTGCAACCCCTCCAACAATGAGGTGAGATGGAAGAGGACGTTTTTGATATTTGCCAAGGAACAGAGAGCCCTCCTTATTAAACAGGATCGAAGCTGCAGCAGACAGATTTTGAGTTTCAGAATTCCAGGGCTGGCAGAGTCTGGGCTTGCCACAGCCTGCCTTCCCCTTTTGCAAACATGCCTCTGTGTGCTCCTGGGCTTCACCCTTCCTCGACCGGCTGGCGCTGAGAGTCTTGTGTGCGAAAGGGAGATTCGAACGACAGCCGGATGCCACGCCCTTGCTTCTCCAGCTGAGATAGCGCCTGCCTTCACCACCCCAACCTCTTCACCCCCAGTGCTGGATTTATGTATAAGCTAAACAAGCTATAGCTTGGGGCCCCACTCTCTTGGGGGACCCAAAAAATTTAAAGGGAGGAAAAACTGGATGTACATTTGCAAAATATAAGATAAAAAAACAAATAAAATAAAACCTACATACAGCAACAGTGTTTTGTGTTGTGTAGGCTCCTATGATGTAAGCCATGGGCTCCGCCTACTCACCTGCTCCCTAAAATATCACTGCTTTGCTCATTTCCGTATATAGGGTGCCTACATTCTGCATGGACTGGTTGCAGGACAATAGGTGCAAATGGCTTGAGATACTGTATTTTTCGCTCCATGGGACGCACCTGACCATAGGACGCACCTAGTTTTTAGAGGAGGAAAACAAGAAAAAAAAATATTTTGCTTTCTTGAATTGTCCCTTCTTTTGCAAAGGGGAAAGCTCCATTTTTTTAGGATCAGCTCAAGGTTGTGCAGCTTTTTTTTGCCAATGGGAAAAGCCCTGTTTTTGAGGATCAGCTCAACGCTGTTGGGCTTACCTTGCAAAGGGAAAAAACCCTGTTTTTGTGGGGTTCAACTCACAGTTCTGCAGCTTCTCTAGGAAAGGAAAGGGACCCATTTCTACAGTTTCCAGATAGATAATCTAATCAGCCAGTCACATGTCGCTGGGGAAACAAGCAGCCTCTCTGCAGACAACAATTGAGGCCTGGGCAAGGGGCCGGAAGCTCCCTTATCTCCCTCCCCGATCTCTTGCAACACCCTCTTCCCCTCTTGTTAGCCTTTAGCTCTTTCTAAAAAAAAAAAATAAAGCACAATTTGCCTTTGGCCCCTGGGCAATTTGGCTCCAGGGACTACACATTTGCTCCATAAGACGCACAGACATTTCCTCTTACTTTTTAGGAGGAAAAAAGTGTGTCTTATGGAGCGAAAAATACGGTACCTATTAGGGGCCATCAATTACTATATAGCATATATGGAGGACTTGGAAGTGAACCCAAAGATCATCTAGTCCAACCCCCCGTGATGCAGGAATCCTGACAGATGGGCCACCCAACCTCTGCTTGAAAAAGGAGGGCCCGCCACCTTCCAAGCTCTTCCGTTCCACCGCCAAACAGCTTTTGCCTTCCGAAAGTTCTTCCTGATGCTTAGTCCTAACCTCGATCTCTTTCTCTCTCTTCCATCAGACGGGGGCAATGCATGAGATGAGATCCAAATGCGGCCGAGATCGACAGTGGAGCAGCTCCCACGTTTTGTAGCTCTGTGGGATTTCCCCCGCTTCCTTCTCCATGTAAGTACCTTGCTAGATACGAAAATTCCTCCCCCCCTTTTTTAAGTTCCCCATCTTATCATTAAGGACTAGCTGCTTGTTCTGCCGTAGAGGCAGGAATCCAGGCTCTCTTCGCAAGGTTTGAGCTGTAGTCCCTGTGGGAATGTTCAGGGAGGTAGGAGAGGATATATTGTTTATTAATATCCTTACTAACTTGCACTGGCAAGTTCTATGACAGGCATCCCCAGCCTTTGGCCCTCAGATGTTTTGGGCTACAATTCCCATCATCCTTGACCACTGTTCCTGTTAGCTAGGGATCATGGGAGTTGTAGGCCAGAATGTCTGGAGGGCCGCAGGTTGGGGGTGCCTGTTCTATAACTTAGCAGAGTTTTACATTCCCCTTTTAAACGCACAGTAAAAAACTGGATGCAGGCTTGTTTAACCCTCTCAATATTAGATTCCTGGTAAGTTCCCTATATCCCTCTTAAAAGAATAAACACGCCACAATTGTGTGTAAAGTATGTAAAAGAAGTTTACTCACACCATCAGTTCACAGTTGGATCCCTGAAGGCAGGCTTAGTTACAAAGTATATACATGTGGATCTACCCCATAGGGGGGGGGGTTAATCCCAGTGACTGCAGGCCGGCAGTCACTGCAGTTCACACAACAAAAGGAAGATGGAGAAGGGAGGGGGGCTGCGTGCCTTGTGCTTTTGTTACCTGCACATGTAAGGTCACGCCCACCTCTAGTCACATGCAAAAGGAAAGATGCTCCACCCCAGGAGGAAACAGGAAGTTTTCGACTGGCTGGAACAAACATCCCCTTTGCATGTCCACTCTAGGAAAACAAGGAATGTTGTATTTGACTGCTACCTAATGTATCACATCCCACAGTCCCCACTGCCTGGAGAGCAGCCTGCCAGGGAAGTATTGAGTTAAAATACGTAGTTTAGACACTGTTTTCTAAGTAGATTTCACTGTCCCTGCCAATTCAGGTGGAGGAGCAGGCAGGAGGTGGAGAGGGAATGTAATTGCTCATTCTGATCTCTTTTCTTCTCGCAGGTCCCGGGCAAATTAGCAAATCGAGAAAACCCAAAGAAAGAAATAAGTATGTAAACAACCCTCGCTCGAGTGACCTGCTCGGATCCTGTCGAGGCAGGTCGGCGAAGCTCAGAAAGGCACCGATCACCCTTCGTAACTTGTTCCAAACTGATTCCAAATGTCCCGAAATCGGATCGGATTTTCTTTTTCAAAAGAGCGTCAGCAACAAACGCAGCAGCTTATTCCGCCGCTAATTTTCGCCTCCCAGATTTGCATAGAAAGAAGTTGGGCTGAATTCAACACTCCCTTAGCTGCCGCTTCCTCTCTCTCTTCTCCCCCCCCCCAAAAAATGCAGAAGCATCTCTGGACCGTCAGTCTCTCATGCCGTCCTTCATTTCGTGGCTGCCGCATCTTGCTTTCTCGCAACTTTGCAAGGAATCGGGGCGGGTGTTTGAGGGAGGTTTACGCCCGGTGCTTCAGTAAGCATCCTCGTCTGTGAACATGCTATCCATTTAAAGCACATCCAAAGCCTCTTCCAGACACATCCAGGCAAATCGTCCTGGGAACTGTAGTTTGCTGTGGGTGCTGGGAATTGTAGCGCTGTAGGGGGTTAACTACAGTTCTCGGCGTACGTGTGCTTTAAATGTATAATGTGTGTGCCATTTTGCTTCATTTTTTAAAAGTGCATTCTGTTTCATCCCCCCTCCCCCAATCTGGAGAGGAACTTGTTGTAACTGTTGTTGTTGTTTTTTACATGGAAGTGAAATCACTGGATTTTGGGGCGTTTTCTGGGGACGGGGAGAAAGATCGACATTTCCATGAGGCATGATTTTTTTTAAAGAGCGGGAGGCAGAGTGCCACCCTGCCGGAAACTCCCATGTGAAAGCCTTGCTGAAATGACTGGAAGGCCCGCCAGAGTGTGGTTAGTGACGTTACAGGCACTAGCCAGTCGCCACCTTCCACAATTGGCCAGCATTTGCTCCTGCTCCTGAAGACCTTTCCTCTGTGCCAGTCACTAAAGATGGGGTGTGGCTTCTTTGGGGTTTCCTGCACCAAATCATCCCACACGCAGGGCGGCCTCTGCACGTTGGACTTCCTCTACCAAAGGGCAGCAGAACGGGAGAATTGTTTCACCAGGCAAAGGGGAGCGACTCTGCCTCCAGAGATGAGAGAACAAACACGGAAGATGGAGAGGATCTGGCCCGGACGATAGCAGGGTCTTGTCACCTCTTTGGCCACAAAGCATCACGGAGGGAGAAAATCTCTGGATCACATCAAGGCAATTTTGGAACTTCCTTTTATATATATATTAAAAAATGCATTATTCCTGTTAAAAGCACACAGCTGGGCAAAGTTCTTCATTCTGTTAGGGTAGGGACATTTCACTGAGATCTCGCTTGGGCTGCAGGACCTTGATCCCCAGCTCTTCCCGTCGAACCATAAATGTGGGACTCTAGAGGTGCTCGGGCTACAACTCCCAGCAACCCCAACACGGACAGTGAGGGAATTATGGGAGTTGTAGTCCGGCAATTTCAGGTGGGTGGCAGATGCTTCCCTGCCCACCCCCCTCCAATTTCTGGAACCTCCTCTCTCTGACCCTGTGAAATTCTCCGCAGAAACATCCCCCATCTTGATCGCTAAGGACTAATCCTGACTCTCCTCCTGAGGGGTGGGGAACCTCAGGCCAAATCTGGCCCCCCAGGCTGCTCTCTTTGGCCCTCGGAACTCTCCCTGGACCACGCCCCTCTCCCCAGGCCACGCCCCCTCTTTGTCCCTCCTTCGCATCTTGAATGATGTCACCTGGCTGGGATCTGTCCCTGAACTCTTGACGGGGACACAGAGAGGACTGTGTGAAAATGTGCACTGCACAAAAGCGAAAAATATATTCCTTGCTATGCCCACTTTTCTACCTGGCACTGCCCACAGCTGGCATGTTGCCCCTGGAAGGAAATGCAGCCCTCTGGCCAGTTCATAACTTCAGAATTACTCCTCCTGACTCAATGGGGTTTCTTAAGAGGAGGAGAAACTCTGAGGTGGAGGGGGTGGGAAGGCCTGGGGGGGGCTGGTGTTGGGTGAGCATTTCAGATTCCAAGTTTCTAGGCCAGGCATCCCCAAACTACGGCCCTCCAGATGTTTTGGCCTACAACTCCCATGATCCCTAGCTAACAGGACCAGTGGTCAGGGATGATGGGAGTTGTAGTCCAAAACATCTGGCGGGCCGAAGTTTGGGGATGCCTGTTCTAGGCCTTGTGATGCTCTGGCACCGGGTGGTGGATCATTCCCACCCACATTCTTTCTCTCTCGTTATTAGCAGGGGCGCTGCAGAATATATGAAGCCAGCAAGGCTGAACTCTGGAAGCGCTTTAGGGTTCCACTGCAAAAAAATAAAAATAAAAAGCCCACATCTTTCTGTTCATTAAAGGGGGGGGGGAAAGGATGCTTAGCTTTCCTGAGCAATGCCAGCTTTGTTGTCTGTTGATGCCCCCCCCAAAAAAAACCCCTCTTTGCTTTTCCATGTTAAGGTGAGGAAGACTTCCATCCATTTGCTCATTACACAACAGGTTTGAAATATATCAGAGGTTGTCTTCATTTCTATGTGTGCAGGCCAAGAATATTTTTTTCCTCAGGGAAGTGGCAGCTGTCTTGTTACTGCCATTTTACCACCTTTTTTTTCATAAAAAAAGATTAACAAATGCAGGAGGGTGAGATTCAGCTAAGTCAAGCTCAGAGTATACCTATTGAAATGCTCCCTTGATTTCCCTGGGTCTCCTTTCAGTACGACTTAGTTCGATATCACCCAGAGGCTATCAGATAGCTGGTAGACCTCAGGGTTGAGGAGCCTCCATCTTGGAGGCCAAAAGCGCCCCTCCCAACCCCTCTGCCTGGCCCTCAGAACCATCTGCAGGCCACGCCCCCTCTCCCCAGGCCACACCCCTCATTGGCTCTCCTTCAACCCATCCTGGAGCTTCCTTTTCCTGATTCGAACTCGGATCCTGCCTCCTGCTTGCGTGGATGTAGGATGGAAACTAACCTACTGCACAGAGGCAAAGTTTACACTCCTTACCCAGCCAACTTTCCCCCCTGGCACATTCGAGCTGAAGAAATCTTCCAGTCCTGTCCGGAACCGTCCTTTTGCTCCAAATTAATCTCAAATCCCGATCATCTCCTGAAGGAAACCGGCTTAGAAATACAGCTATGCTACAATGCGCCTGTATTCCTGCTCCCCATAACTTTGGACGCCCTCTCCTTGAGCCCCAACTCATTGTCCTGCCCCCAAATATTTCTGGTGCGACCGAGACCAACCACACCAAACAGGAGATTTTCTCAGGCTGCGAATGAAGTCGGCTCTGACTCTGCCTGCCGTGGCCTCTGGTGCAACCTACTGTCGGCCTCCCGCCCTGATCACCACTTTGCCTAATGTCAGAGCCGGCCTCATCCCACCCCCAAAACTTCTGAAACCACCTCTCCCCTCTGCGATTTTCACGGGTGACTCCGTGTCAAACTGCTTAAGTTTCGCCCCGGCAGGGCTGGCGTCGAAACAATCGCTTTTGCGAAAGAATAGCTGGACTATTCAGATGTATACTTGTTTGCTGAAAATATGTTCTCTTTTTCTTTTTTGTAAACAAGGAAATCTATTGGGGGGGGCAATATGTCTAAATATAACGAGGAAGCTTCCTAAAAGAGGTTGGTTTTTTTTAAGGAGGGGGGAAGCAACAGTCTTCGCACAGAAATTTCACAGGGGTGGATGCAAGAGAATCTGGTGTGTTTGATCGGCGGGAAGGTTGGGCTGGTGGGGTGGAGGACGAGTGGTGTAGATTGCTAAATGTTTTCTCCCCCCGCACTGCTGTTCCCACCCCCCTCCAACTTCCGACCTGTTCTGGAGAGTGTAATGTATGCTTGAAAAATTAAAAAAAAAAGTCAAAAGATGGTCGGGATCTGTGTCTTGGATGGCAGAGGGAGGAAATGACAATACCTGCCCACTCCTCTTCTTAAGAGACTTTCCCTTGAGGTCCCGCCCTTCATTATTATATGAAGTTCGGGCTCCAGAGATGTTGGGCCCAGCTGCTGTTCTTAGAGGACCTTCAAGTCTACGGTGCACATCATAGATTTGAAACACATTCAGTGCACATTTATCCCCGGTCCAGGAATCCTGGGCAGCCCCTCGCAGAGCTACAGTTCCCAGCACCCTTAAACTACAATTCCCAGGATTCTTGGGTGGAGGCCAGGTGCATTAAATGCGCTTTCAAGGTGTGGCATGGGTGTGACCCAATCGCACCTGGCAGATTTTCTTCCATCTGTGAATTGGTCCATGTTTATTCTTTAGTTGAGATTCCTGCATTGCAGGGGGTTTTCCCGGAACCTATTTCATGAAGGTGCCAAGGGAGAGAGATCCACAACTTAGGGGCCACCGCAGAGAAGACCCCGTCTTGGATCACGATCCCCTGAACTTCTGAGGGTGGTGGAACTACCAAGAGGGCCCCCTCTGCAAATCTGAACGCCCAGGAGGTCCATAGGGGAGGAGGTGGCATTTCAGATATTTGCGGCCTAAGTTGCTTACAGAAAAGAGGCCATGCAAGCGCTACGTAAAACCCCAGGCAGTAATCTGGTTGCTACTTTTTGGACCAGCTGGGCTTCCTGTGCCGTCTTTAAGGGCAGCACCACAAAAAGTGCATTGCAGCAGTCCAACCTGAAGTTTACCAGGGCATGGAGTGCAGAGGTCTACCGTAGTCACCTGTTGGGTCCAGGAGCACTCCCAGGCTACAAGCCTGCACGTTCCAGAGGTGTCCAGAACAAACCTCCCCAACTTCTGGACCTGGAAACTCAGGAAGATCTCCCTAAAAATCCCGACAGCTTGGAAAGGTTTAGCCTGCATCCAAATGTTTACACGCAGATCCACACCGTACATTCAAAGCAAACCCAAGGTGTCTTTATAGCATGGGACATCTCCCCCAAAGAATTCTGGGAGCTGTCTGTCAACAATAGGAATGGTAGCTCAGTGAGCAAGGAACTACAGTTCCCAGGATCCTTTGCAGGAAATCACGTGCTCTAAAAGTACGGTGCAAGTCTTTATCTCGGGAACGGTTGTGCAAAATTTGGTTACGATATCTTAAGAGGTCTCGGGATGCGTAGCAAGGAGACAAACAACTTTTTTTCAAAATATATAGATGCAATCCTGTACTGGAGGGAGATCTGTGCCCCCCTCCCCAGACACTGCAGGATTCCTACCTCCCATCATGGCCTCAGCATTCAGTGTGCCTCTTGGTCAGGAATGATGATGATGGGCATTGTAAAGCCATCAATATCTGGAGGCCACAAGTCCCCTGTCCGTGCTCCAGTCTCTCTAAACCAGAGAGAAATCGGAAACAGAAACCTACTCAGGAATCAGCATTTTTTATTCAGCTGCTCTCTGCAGCAGGGGGGCTCCATAGGAAGGCGGAGGAGACCCCAAAAAGAATAATCAAAACCCCTTTCTTTCCAACACAGAATGTTTAGGATGCTGCGTCCGTCCCTGGTACAACCTCCTTCGCCCTGCCCGTTCTCCAGGCTCGCTTTTTTGCCAATTCGAAAGCAGTTCTGGCAACTCAAGGGCGTTTGCTTTTGGGTAGAAGAGGGAAGAGCGAGATCCCAAGCGCCACGTTTCCTAGAAGGCCCGGCTCAGGGCGATGCTCAGCGATTGCCATGGCTGCTTGGCCTTCACTGTTTGCCCGCCGCCTTCGGTTCCTGAAGTGTGAAACGGGAAAGCAAAGAGAATTAAAATGTAAGAGGAAAACTCATGCCGCACACATTCGTGGGAACCTATGAGCTCCCCAAGATGTTGCTGGGCGGGTCAAACAACTCTTGACACTAGAGACAAGGCGAGTAAGATGTGACCCTACGGAAGAGGTTATTAAATGGTACGTGGCATGGAAAGTTTGGAGAGAGAAAAGGTTTTTCTCCCTCTTGCATAATGCTAGAATTCAGGGGCATCTGAGGAAGGTAAACGTTGGAAGATTCAGAATAGATAAAAGGAATGAATTCTTCAGGCAGAGCATAGTTAGACTGTGGAACTCCCTCCCACAGGAGGCAGAGATGAGCACCAACTTGGATGGTTTTTAAAAAGGATTGGGCAAATTCATGAGGGAGGAGAAGGCCGTGAGTGACTAAGCCACATCAGCTGCCAGAGACGACAGGAAGGGGAGAGTAGCTCTTGAACTCAGGCCCTGCTTTGGGTTTCCCATTGAGGCATCTGGTTGGTGACTGTGAGAACAGGATGCTGGACTAGATGGGCCTCCTTTGGCCTGATCCAGCAGGCCAACGTGATCTTATGCACTATTGACCACGTTGGCCGGGTCCAAGAAGAATTTGTGATCCAACATCACCTGAACCTAGGAAGTAAGATAGAACATCGGAAAAGCCCCACTGGGTCAAGCCAAAGTGGAGCTTGAGGGAGCTTGGCTGAGATCTCTTCGCTCCAAACTTAGCCGGGAATTCTTTCAGTGCCGGCCCAAAACATTTATCTGCCTAAAGAAAGGGTGAGATGGTGTGTTCTTGCACAACTCTAGTGGTTACTGGTGAGCTGAAAGGCGGGATATTGGCAGAAGGTGGGCCCAGAGCCAATGGCAGGCAGAGCTACCCCCTGGGTTCGTTGTAGGGGAGAAGACCGGCAGGTGGGAGGTCTGGGGGAACACCTTGCTTTAAATTAAACAGAATCCAGGGGAGTTCACTCCCCAAGCAAGCAGTGTAATTCTGATGGGAAGCATTCCTCTGAGCACGTGCAGAGAGTAGCCGCACAGGGCCCCACTCTCGCGACCTGAAACAACAGGTCTCCACAGATGTGGAGATCAGAGGAAGGGCTCCCTGTGGGGATAAGCAGCCTCATATAACGGACGTGCTTAAGTTGAATTAATGCATGAAGGGGTTAAGACCATAGAGTAAGCTGTCCTGCCAGGCTTAGCTCACCTTGGGAGGAACTAGATAATCAAGACTTGGTTCTCCTCTAGTTTACCTGAGAAGCTTGGTGTGTCAAGAGGTCTGAGCTGGTTCAGGCCGCATGGCTCTTACAAGCTTCTCAAGTTCCTATACCAATAATTTAGGAACTTCCACCACTGTAACTAAGCCACGTTTTACTGCCTGTGTTTTCTGACTGATGTGTGGGAAAGCACATGAACCTGACCTTGGAAGAATTCGTAAGTAAACCAATTTTTAACTTTCCAAATGTGATCTTTTTTTTCTATGCTAGGGGAAGAGGGGAACTTTCGAAGGAACTCAGAAGGGTATATTTCCATGCTTTCCATGCATGTTTTATGGTTTAAAATCTCTGCTTGCCCCAAACCTGGATCTTGGCATCCAGGCAATCCTTCTTTTATGTACCTATTTTTCCTTGCACCCACGGAGAAGAAAGCCCACCACTCGACATAAGAACATAAGGAGAGCCTGCTGGGTCTGGCCAAGGGGGCCCTTCTAGTCCAGCATCCTGTTCTCCCAATGGCCAACTCAATCCCTCTTCTGGGAAGCTCCCAGCAGTGGATATTAAGAACCATCACAGAGCATAGCCACCAACAGCCTTTACCAGCCAGCAAGTGCGCCCGCATCAGCCCTAACTCATAGGAACTGGTTGAGAAATTTGTCCCTGAGTTTTCCTCCTCCCTCCCCATTCCTTTTTCCTCGCATGTCGTGTTGCTATTGTTTTTCAGATTGAACACCAGTGTGGCGGGGCCGTCTTGTTTTAACAGATTGGACGTAAGCCACTCTGGGGCCCAAAGAGCAAGTGTGCGCCAATGCTCTGAATGAATAAACAAAACAGGGAGTGCATTATGCGGCGCCTTGGCCCCGCCTGCCTGCCCGTCTGTCCCCCACCTGCTCCGGCGGGAAGGTGTCCTTGATGCTCTTCCAGAGGTCCCTGAGTCCGTTGTGGACCTGGGTCCAGAAGTCCTTCCTCTTGTCCTCCTTGTCCTGCTTGATGTCCTGCAGTGCGCACATGTGCATGGGCCCCTGCTCGCACACCAATGCTGAGAGGTCGCACTGGCCCTGGTCGCACTTGCAGAGCTGGTAGTTGCACACCACCCTCTCGAAGCGCAGGACGTCGTACTTGTCCGGATCCAGGTGGACGCCAGGCTGTGAGTAGGTGATGTCTCGCACCCGGGACATGCTCCCTGCGGCGCAGTTGCAGTGCCACTCGCTCCACTCCTGCCAGGCGTAGTGGGTGTCGCCCATGATGAGGACAGTGTCCTTCTCCGGTACGGTGTCCTCCTCCGGTGAGGTCGCCACGCCTAATGTGATGGAGACCGACACCTGGGGCGGGTGCTCCGTGGTCGTCTCTTTATCGCTGCTGGTGTAGCCCGCCGCCACCGTCGCCCTGGCGGCCTCGGGGATCAGGGCCACCAGGTTGGCCGGCGCCCCCATCTGGGTCATGCTGTCCAGCTCGCCCAGGCCTGGCCCGGGCGCCAGCCAGCCCCACAGGCAGAGCGTCAGTACCAAAGTGGCGCCCCCTAGGGCCATGGAGGGGGAACTGCGGGTTACGAGCTTGGCAAGGACAGCGCCCGGAGGTCTTGGTCTGGTTGGGTTGGGGAGGGAGGGGGCGTGGCCGGGCTGTCGTTGGGGGCGGGGCCTCGCTAGGCAACCTGCTCAGAACTCTGGGGGAGAACAAAGGAAGGGTGGAACTCTGGGGAGGAAAAGTAGGCGGGATTTATCAAAATGGAGTGGGATGGAAGGCAGAGCGATATTGGAGCAAATTAAGAGGCACAACCAGGTTCTTTCTAATATTGGGTTGACTGCATGAGTGTTCGTTCGTTCGTTCGTTCATTCATTCATTCATTCACTGATTTGCTTATTTTTTGCCAACCCTCCACCCTATGGTCCCGGGGCAGGTTACAGCATCAAGGCACGTTATGATAAACTGTTTTAAACATCGTATGATCATAAACGGAATAATGTGTGTCCTAAAAGCATACCTCAAGTCTCAGGGTAAAGAGGTGCGTCCTCAACATTCTCACATGTGCGAGAGAGAGAGAGTGTGTCTTCCTATATACATAAAAACGTAAGGCTGTCGTCACGCATGTGCAGTGCAGCCTCAAAACCCTGGATTTGCAGGATATCGGTGGGAATGGGAACAAGAAAGAAGGCAGGTTTTAAACAACAGCAGAGGTTTGCACAATGAAGGGATGTGGAGGGGCTGGGAGGTTGGGGTGCAGAGAGAAGGGGTCGGCAAGGGGGCAGGGTGGTTGCTGGAGGGGGTGCGAATAGAGCAGGTTGGTGAGCATTGTAAGGTGGGCCCTAGTGTGTGTGGCAAGATAGATAAATAGATAAATAGATATGATTTACGGATCTTGGACCAACACTGTCTCCCAGCCTAACCTACCTCACAGGGTTGTTGTGAGCATCAATAACAGGAGGCGAAGGTGGAGGAAAGGTGAAATAAATTTAAAAACAAATTTTAAAAATAAATAAATGAGCTGCCATTCACCAGGTTTACATATCCGAGTGGAAAGGAAATTTAATGTATATGTTGCAAGTAAATATGCATATATAGCTTTACATAAAGAAAAGAAATTAAAGCCAGGTTTTGCTCACCCAGTATTTTATTCCTGGAATGCACAAACCATTTCCTGTCAACCTGATCAATAGAAAGTTTTGGAGGTAGCTTTTTCATTCTGAAGGAGGAGCACTGAAAACTCAACGTCCCATTTGGGGCTTTTGTTAATATCAATTTATTTACAAATGTACAAGTTATGCCCAGGAGAGTCGGCAAGCACCAGGTCAGGTGGGTTCATCTGGGTCCCCCAAACCCTTCCCCCACAATAAACCCACTTCTCTCTCGTTTTGAGCCACCCAGCTAGCTGCAAAATACAAATACATTCCCAAAATACAGCTCAAAAAAGCCACCGGCAATTTGTTTAGCGAGCAAAAGTTTCCAGCCGTTTCAGCCTCTTATAAGAATTAAACAAAAATTGGAATTAAATAGGAATGACCTCAGCAGCAAGCCGAGAGATCATTGACCCAAAGCTTTCCTGAAAAGAACTTTAGGCTGAATGCTTGGTTGCAGCTTTGCACTCTGTATGTGCTCAGAGACACTGGGCCACATTCAATGTCAGTCCTGTGCAGAGTTAGACCCTGCAGTAGCCAGAATCTGTCTCCTTTTCGAATTCAGGTGCTGAACAAAACTCTCGTTAAGTTTCATTTCCTTTTAACCTCTTTAAAGAAATGTTTTTAAAGGGGGGGGAATGTTTAAGAAGCAGGATCAGGTCGAAGTTTCTAAGAGGGTCTTAGCGACAGAGGGGGAAGGAAGAAGCCAGCTGTGAGAGTGTGTGCTTGTCAGCATTTGATACATAAAAAATTAAAAAATAAAACACTGTCGTAAGGTGCTAAGGAATCCAGCCAGCTTCATCTATTAGCTCCGGGAACTGACCCTGGCTTGCTCTAGCCTGGAAGAGATGGAGGAAAAGGGAAGAGAAAGGGCTGTCAGACATCCAAATATTAAATCGAACAAGGCTGCAAAAAGCATCGCACACACTGCAAAAACGCCATATGCATTTAAAGCATTTCGCTTCCCACAAATAATCCCGGGAACCGTAGTCTGTTCAGGATGCTGTAGAGCAGAGAGGGGTAAACAAGAGTTCCCAGGATTCCTTGGGGGGAATAAATGTGCTTGAATGGATGGTGTAGGCTAGTAGCAATCAGTGCTGGACTAGATGGGCCATTTCCCTGATCCAGCATCCTTATGGAACCTCCAGGTGCAGAGGCAGTCTATCTGGATTCCTTGGTTCTTTGGGGCATTTGTCCAATAAGAGAGAAAGATTATGGAGTAGAAAGCACCCCCCCTTGTCCTAATACACCTGCATAGCTCCTCTTATGGAACCTCCAGGTCCAGAGGCAGTCTATCTCAGTTCCTAGGTCCTTAGGGGCCTCTGGCTACCGTGAAGACAGGACGCCGGACTAGGTGGGCCTCCAGCCCTTCTTACACTCTTTTATCCCCTCAGTGCTCACCCAAGTTTGCTTTTAGGCATGGTGGTGATGTAACCCCCTGCTGAAGGAACAAGCTGCCCCCCTCTTTCCGCTGCCTCCTCAGGGACCCAGGTGGGGACGGAGAAGTGGGAGAACCAGGTACTCACCGGTGGACGCTGTCCGGGATGTGGACCTGCTCCAGAGGGATTAGGTGGCCCAGTTCCTCCAGGCTGTCCACAAACTGCACCTTCCGGCTGAACTTGGAGCTGGAGAGAGGGAGGGTGCAAGAAAGAGAAGCTAAGAAGGCAGGCAGGGGCAGGAGTGAGGCAGCAGGAAATCACAGTGGGCAAGCTAGAGTTAACTCTTGATTAGCAAAACAGGATCGGCAACGGAGTGTCAGGCCTAAGGAGCACGGCAACTCATCTCCAGCAGGTCTTGCCCACATGAAGCAGTTGCCGAGACTGAAGGTGCCTGCCTCGCCGCAGCTGCCTAAGTTCCCCTCCTCTCCAGGGTGTTTTCCAAAGCAATCTGAGACTATGCCGGCATGTCTGCCTTTGCTCCTCTCGCTGTATGCCTCTCCTGGTCCTGGGAGACCAGGAGAGAGGGGAGTTTGTCGCAGCCGGAGGGAGAGACACCCATGACCCTTCACCAGTGTTATGTACTGAGCTGAATCCTAGAACAATAGGATCCAGGAGCCACCCTATCCAGCTCCAGGTGGAAGTGAATCAGCAACCTGATTGGCCTGCAGGAGCAGCCAATCAGGCTGCTGGCAGAAGTGAATCCGCAACCTGATTGGCCTAAAGGTGCAGCCCTGAAGTAGCCAATCACACAAGACCCATTGTGTAAATCAGACATGTCCAACAGGTAGAGCGTGATCTACCGGTAGATCACTGGACGTCTGCAGTAGATCACTGGTAGATCATTGGCTCTCTGCAAAGAAGCTGAACAACTGTGGCTGCCCTGAAAAAAGTTCAACATTTTACCTCCTCCCTGAAAAAACTCAACAACTTTGACTTGAACCCCCCCCCCCAAATCGGTCTTCCTCCTTCCTAAAAAAAAGTTCAACAACTTTGACCTGAACCCTAAAAAAGGGGGTAGATCACTGCCAGTTTTTAACTCTGTGAGTAGATCACAGTCTCTTGGGAGTTGGCCACCCCTGGTGTAAATAATGTATATAAGCAGACGTTTTGGGGAAAGAGCCATTCTTCTCTTCTTCTCCTTTGACTACTATGAACTGAATAAAGAGCATGAAATTCACTCTCGACTCCGAGTATATTTCAACCAGACAGTTTCATCTCTGCCTCTTGGCCTCCCTCTCCTGCCTCTCATTCTGGACTTCTCTCTGCCACAGACTCTCCCCGCTCACAAAGCCCGGTTGCCTCTTCAGCTTCCAACACCTCCTCTTCCCAGTTTTCTCCCTCTGACCACCCATTGCCGTTCCACCACCACTCCCTGGGCTCCGAGCCTTCTTCCCTTGGGGGTTCCCCACCTGGTTCCCCCCACCATTCCCATGAGTCCAACCAGCCCATGACAGATGGTTATGTAAGAGGAATTAGCAAGGCCGGCTTGTCAAGAGGCAGAGTGCACAGCAGCCAAATGTCTATTCATTTTTTATTTTATTTTTAACAATCAAGCAATACATAAATTCCAGGAAATCAATCAGTAAGCCTCACTAATTTAGGTTCGTTGATTTTAATGGGTCTGCTTGGTTGGCTGCGGTCTGCAGACCCGTCACCGATGAAATTCCTCCATAAGAACCCGTCATCCTCATGGGGTAAAACCCACCGTACCAATACCATATTCCTTCTCCACAACCCACTTTCAAAAGCCTTCCATGGACTTTTGAAAGGGCGGTTTATTTTTGTGGGGAGAGGAGAGTTTGTTGTTATGTCTATTGCTATGTTATAGTTTTGTTTTCGTTTTTGTATTATTATTTTGTAAGATGCCCTGTGATCCTCGGATGAAGAGTGGGATATAAATTTAATAAATTAATATAAATAAATTGGGGGTGTTAGTTCATGGGTTCCATTTCACACACCCACAAAGGGACAATTTCCAGCGACCCACAGTCTGGTATCACCATATCAAAACCAGCAAAGAGATTATTTGGTTAGATTGATAAAGATACACTAGGGAAATTAAATTTTACCTGTTCCCCTTTCCCCGACTGTCAGATGCCAGAATGGGGTGGTGTGGTGGTGAGATTTAGTAGATTTAAATGTAGTAAATAATAAAATGATAATAATTGGCCAACCTACCTGATGAAAGGTCTGAACACTGCCATCAACGCTTTGATGTACCAAGTGGGATGGACGATAATCAACGTCTTCAGGTTCTTCCGGAGCCTGTCGCAAAAAAAGCCAAAGGAACTTAAGGCACTGTTAAACTGGTGGAACTCCCCACCACAGGATTATCTGTTATTGGCAAATTGGCAAATGAACTTTATTTCCTTCTGGCTAGCCTCTTGTGTGAAAACATGTGCTGTTGTTGTTTTAAAAAAAGAAACAGTGCTCAGTTGGTTAAACCGTGGTGCTGATAACACCAAGGTTGCAGGTTCGATCCCCGTATAGTACAGCTGCATATTTCTGCTTGCAGGGGGTTGGACTAGATGACCCTCAGGGTCCCTTCCAACTCTATGATTATATGATTCCATGAAGGAAAGAAACAAAAAGATTTCATTTTCCAAAAACAGCAGTCTGTTTTTGCTTTTCTAAAACATCACATCGGTGTTTCGGAAATAATTCATTATTTTCTTACACAGTCCTAGTAGCCCATACAAAATAAACAACGAAACACCAACACACTGTATTTCAAAGCTATGGCACACAAATAAGAAAGAAGAAGAAAATGGACCTGAATGAAACTTAAAAGTGACCAAGCCTGTTTAAGAATTTCTACAGCAGGAAAGAGAAATGTGTTTCTATTATTTGCACCGGCCTGTAAGTACTGTTTAGTCATTTAGTCGTGTCCGACTCTTCGTGACCCCATGGACCATAGCACGCCAGGCACTCCTGTCTTCCACTGCCTCCCGCAGTTTGGTCAGACTCATGTTGGTGGCTTCGAGAACACTGTCCAACCATCTCGTCCTCTGTCGTCCCCTTCTCCTTGTGCCCTCCATCTTTCCCAACATCAGGGTCTTTTCCAGGGAGTCTTCTCTTCTCATGAGGTGGCCAAAGTCTTGGAGCCTCAGCTTCAGGATCTGTCCTTCCAGTGAGCACTCAGGGCTGATTTCCTTCAGAATGGAGAGGTTTGACTGTCTTGCAGTCCATGGGACTCTCAAGAGTCTCCTCCAGCAACATAATCCAAACCATCAATTCTCCGGCGATAAGCCTTCTTTATGGTCCAGCTCTCACATCCGACTGGACCTAATGGTCAGGGGTCCCTTTACCTTTACCTTTAAGCCTTATTTATGGTCCAGCTCTCACTTCCATACATCACTACGGGGAAAACCCTGGGTATTTTAGGAAGCCAGGAGCATCTGTTTTGTTCTTCTCTGCAAAAGTTGCAGAGCATGTGTCAGGTCTTCGGTCCATCCCGGAAGCACATTCTTAGGAAGCCTCGGGCTTAGGGGTCAGATGTGGCCCTCGAGGCTTCTCAGTCAGGCCCTTGGCACTCTCCCCAGGCCACTCTAGCTTTTCGCCTGACCCGGGGGTGCCCTTGAACTCTGATCATGCCCCTCGCATGTCTGAATGGAGGATGGAGAGGGGTTTGGTTTGGTTTGGAAGAAGCCTTTTTACTGGGTATAGTGGGCGAAGAGATACCAAGGGAAGATAAATGACTGTTTATGTACGCAACAACTGCGGCAAGAATTCTTTTAGCCCCAAAATGGAAACAAGAAGAAGTACCAACGAAAGAAGAGTGGCAGGTGAAGATGATGGACTTTGTGGAACTGGCGAAGCTGACAGGAAAAATCCGAAACCAGCACAATCAAGTATTCCAAAAGGACTGGAGTAAATTTATACGATATCTGAAAGATCATTGTAAGCAATTAACAACACTAGCAGCATTACCCGAAGACTTGTAATGAGAAGTTTTCTACCTTTCTATATTTATTAATTTTTTTAGCTATTTTATCATGCGTGTAAATGGAATTGGAAAACGTACAAAATGCAATGGTATAAAGGTTAATTTTGAAAGCCATGAGGCAGGAGGGAAGGAAGTCGATAACCCCTAAAGAGCCAGGGAGGTAAAGTGGAGTGTAATGATGTGAATGTATATGATTAAATGGAAAATAAATAAAAATTATTTACAGTATATAAAAGAGGAGGACACAACTAAACAACAACAACAACAACAACAAAGGAGGATGGAGAGGAATTTGTGCCTAGAAAACCAAGTCACAATGTACATGCCCCACCCACTTTTGCCTCTGGCCCCGCCCACTGCTGCCACATGGCCCTCGGAAGGCGGGATAGAGGGCAATGCGGCCCCCGATCTGGAAAAGATTCCCCTAGCTGAGCAGACCCACCATCCAGCGCAGCGAAAGGAGGCAATAAATCTTGCGCCAGGAATGCCCAGCTGGCGTTTGGGAAAAGTCCCAAATAGTTATCTGAACTATTTATTGTTCGGACTTGTAGTAAAGTCGGCAGGTGGGGAAAGTGGAGTTGAAAAGCAGGTTTTGCAAGAAGACGTCATGGGAGATCTGGGCAACAATTTTGCTTCAGCCGAAAGTTCAGGATCAATCTTGCCCAGCCGTGACCTTCAGCGAGAAGAAAGCATCTCGAAAGACTGGATCGTTGTAGACTATTGCTCAGAACTCTGGAGCGTAAATTCACATCCAGATTTGAAGAAAGAGGTGTGGAGAACTTGGGAATGTTTTCGCACAGGACAGGCAGGGGAACCTTAGAATCATAGAACTCATTATCTATATATAATGAGTTTTTAAAATATTTAGAATAACTTTTTCTTTAAAAACCTGAAGCCTTCCTTTTAGGAATTCCAGGTTCCGAAATCCCAAGGGAACAGAAAAGACTATTTATGTATGTGACCACAGCTGCGCGGATGTTATTGGCTCAGAGATGGAAAGAAGATAAAGTCCCTAGCAGAGAAGAATGGCAGATCGAGTTGATGGATTGTGCTGAAATTGCAAAAATGACAGGGAGAATCAGAAATCAGGAAGACCAAAATTTTAATAAGGAATGGGGGGAATTTATAATTTATCTTAAAAACCATTGTAAACAGTTAAAATTGTTAGTAGGATTGGAATAACACTTGTAGTTTAATGGTGAATTTTTGGACACAAGGGAGAGGTAAAAGATCTCCATTATTATAAAAGATGCAGGATCAAATTATTAACCAAAGGGCCCATAAAGGGGAGGAAGGAAGTTCAGGAGACCCTTGAGAATATTGTTTCTATGTTGTATGTTGGATATATAACTGTAAAATCTTCATCTGAAAAACCAAATAAATAAATTATATATATACCCTGTTTCTCCGAAAATATGACGTAGCCATAAAATAAGCCATAGCAGGATTTTTAAGCATTCAAGGAATATAAGCCATACCCCGAAAATAAGCCATAGTGATAGGCAGTTTAACCTTGTAGGTTAAACTGTACCATACTTAATTAAAAAATAAGACATCCCCTGAAAATAAGACATAGTTGTTGTTTTTTTGAGAAAAAAATTAATATAAGACGGTGTCTTATTTTCGGAGAAACACCCCCCCCCTGCAACATCAGCCAGAACTGCTTTAGTTGCAATCTTAGTTTTAAAATGTATTCATTTCTCCCCATAAAATTTATACTCCGTTTGCTTATAAAACATCCCCCCTACAAATAGAATAGAATAAAATAAAATAAATAAAAACTACTCTTTTAAAAGTTCAGAAGATCAGCAATGAACTAAAACAGGTCGAAACACCCACCCACCTTCTACATGTCCGGACAGGCTCCTTGGAGAGGAAGGGAGAAGAAGAAGAAGAAGAAGAAGAAGAAGAAGAAGAAGAAGAAGAAGAAGAAGAAGAAGAAGAAGAAGAAGAAGAAGAAGAAGAAGAAGAAGAAGAAGAAGAAGAAGAAGAAGAAGAAGAAAGGTAAAGGTCCCCTGGACGGTTAAGTCTAGTCAAAGGTGACTATGGGGTTGCAGCGCTCGTCTCGCTTTCAGGCTGAGGGAGCCGATGTTTGTCCACAGACAGCTTTCCGGGTCATGTGGCCAGGGGGACTGAATCACTTCTGGCACACGGAGAAATGTGACGAGTGCCAGAGCGCACAGAAATGCTGTTTACCTTCCCGCCGGAGCGGTACCTATTTATCTACTTGCACTTTGACGTGCTTTCGAACTGCTAGGTTGGCAGGAGCTGGGACTGAGCAACGGGAGCTCACCCCGTCACGGGGATTCGAACTGGCGACCTTCCGATCAGCAAGCCCAAGAGGCTCTGTAGTTTAGACCACAGCGCCAGCCACGTCCCTATTATTATTATTATTATTATTATTATTATTATTATCATCATCATTATTATTATTATTTCTGGTCCTGCTCCTTGGATGTACAGAGCTCAAGCCTGCTCTGTCTGGGGCAGGAGGACTTGTGGATCAACCCAGCCAGGCTGGTATTTTATTCTCTTAACTAGTATCATGAAGCCCGTTAAATTAACGGGTGCTAGAATTAATTAGCAGGGTTCCCCCCCCCGTTGACTCACCCACCGCCATGACCTCAGCCCCTCACTCAGTCCCTTCCCCGCCCCCTGCCCTAGCCACCTGCCTCCTCAGCTTCCTCTCTCCCTCCCCATTTCCCACCCTCTTTTTTCTACTCCTCTTTTTTTTTCTCTCTCTCTCTCTCCCCTCGCTGGTCCCAGTTGCAGCAGCCCTTCCAACCCCCCCCCCCCGAAATCCACACACACTTCCAGGGACTAATTCCCCATTCCCCTTCGGGTGCGCCCACCCGCCCACTCTCCTGCTTTGCCCCTCAGTAACGGCTAAACAATCCTTCAGCCCAGCAATCGCATCACTCGCGGCTCGCACGCTCTCTCTATCCACCCCCACCTACCCTCCCTTTCCCTTTTGCCGGCACACGCCTGCCTCCTCTCCTTCCCCTCTAACAGAGAAGAAACCAGGAGGAAAGAGAGAGATCCTACCGTAGCGCAGCAGAGGCAAGGGGAAGCCACACACTTTTTTTTTTTTGTATGGCTGTGTATATGCAAGCATGTAATCTCTCTCACGGTCCTGGTTTATCCCGTCCGAAGTCTCTGCGCTCAAAGTCCCAACGGCTGTCCGTGGGGCACATGCGCAGTAGCACAATCCCACGGACACAGGGAATACTGGACGCAGAGACACTTGCACTTTATTATATAGGATAATATTGAGAGTTGTCTGGGGGACAGATCCTTTTAAAAACACACAGGCTCAGAGCACACGCTGCTCACCGTCTGTCGATGGTTTGGTAACACTGCTTGATCCAGGTAAAGGAGGGCACCTGGCTGCGAGGAGTGGCTCCACTCAGACACACCAGGATGTAATTCTCGGCGACCATCAGCTCCAGAGTCCCGATGATGTACCTGCGGTTTGAGGCAGGACAGCGACGTCAGAGCCCGTTTCAGAAATGCAATAGATATGATGCTACTACAGCGGTAAGAATGTTACTCGCCCCAAAGTGGAAAGAGGTCCCAGCAAAGGAGGAATGGATACAAAAACTCATGGAATATGCAGAAATGGCGAAACTTACCGGAAGAATAAGAAATCAAGATAAACTTTTTATCAAAGAATGGAAATGTTTTATTGAATCTTTACAGATAAATTGCAGACAGAAAAAAACACTGGCAGGATTATTGTAATAACCTGCAGTTTCAAAAGAGTATATAAAAAAATGAGCAAATTAAACAAATTTGGATATGCAGAAGATATTAAAAAGTAAATTTAAGAAGCCGCAGAAAGAGGGGGAGGAAGTCGAGCATTGAAATGTTGAAATGATTGTAAAATTAATGAAATGTATAAATCTGGAAAGTGTAAATAAAAATGTAAAAAAGAAGAAGCATTTAACCAAGAATCGTAGCATCCCCAGCAGTCCACCGCCCCAGCAACCCTGGCAGAAGCCCTCTTTCCCGCCCAGTTTTGGGGGACCTGGTGGCTCTCACCTGAAGAGATTCTCCATGATGTATGGATAATCTGGGATGGAGCTGTCGGGTAAGTCACATGAGGCGAACATGATTATGGCATTCAGGCCTTCTCCAAAGTAGCCTGGGAGGGAAGAAGGGGAGAGGTTAGCTGGCCGCAGGGCATCCTTTGGGAGGAAGTGATCACCAGCCACACTTTGATTTGTGTCTGCCACACGGTGACGGACAGGTTGGACGCAGAGGAGCGGTGGGAGGAAGCAGCTAGGGAATCTCCAAGGAAAAGAGGCTCAGAGCCCAGGGATTTGCGGTGGGATCAGTGGTCAGAGGGAGAAGACTGGGAAGAGGAGGCGTCAGAAGTTGGAGGGTCAACAGGGGACTCAGTGACATTAGTCAATAAATTGGGCTTTGAATGCATTATAGACATGCAACACCAGATGGCACTGGAGAGCAAAAAAAAATCTAGGCAATTTCCCATAGCGTTTTTTTTGTCATAATGATTTAATTTCTGACTTATTTATAGTGGTTTTTCCCCTGTGTGTAGATCCATCCAGGGTTTAGTGAGCAGGAAGAGGCTGTGGAGGAGAGCAGTGCAGAACCAGAGAACATAGCTGCCAAGTTCTCCCTTTTTTTAAGGGAAATTCCCTTATGCTGAATAGGCTTCCTCGTGAGAAAAGGGAAAACTTGGCAGCTATGCCAGAGAAGGCTGGTGAGAAGGGGGCTGGGCAAGAATCCAGGGAGTCTCCCCCTTCTGCTGTGGCCAACTCCCCTCCACCCTGGTCTCTGAGAACACGCAAAGTAATGAGAAAAGCAGAACAGAGATTAGTTGTGCTCAGTTTGAGACTGCGTGGGGGAAACCCGGGAGAGGAGGAGCCTTTGAAAGGCTGGGACCTCCAGTCCTCGTAACTGGTTCATCAGGGCAAGATGTCTGAGGAAGATGTTGCTGAGACCACTGGGCATGAGCTGTGGTTTGTTTTCTTGAATAAAGAGTCACTGAGTTTTTTGTTGCTGGAAAGGCTTGACAGCTTGTGGCAGAAGCTGTCTAGAAGCAGAAACAGGAGAGACCAAAAGGCAGAAATGAGTCTGGCTGGTGAAAAAGCCAAGGTGTCTCTTCTTCCTGCTGTGATTAGCTCCCCTCCTTCCTGGTCTCCCAGAACCAAGAGAGGCATGAAGTTGAAGGAGCAAAGGCAGGCATGCCGGCGTAGTCTCAGATTGCTTGGGGATAACCCTGGAGGGGATTTAGGCAGCTGTGGGGAGGCGGGGAATCTTCACTCTCGGCATCTGCTTCATAGGGGCAAGGCCTTCCGAGGAAGAGTTGTGCTCACTAGGCCCGGCACTCCTGAGCCCACCTTGTTTCTTCTCCTAAAGAGTTAACGTCACTTAATCCGTGTGATTTATTGCTGGCTGGCTCCCTGACACGCCCCCTCAAACCCAGGTTGCCTTTCTTCCCGAGCTGAAAAACCCCAGGATGGGGTAGAAGAAGAGCATAAGAAGAGCCAATGGGGCCAATTTGGTCCAAATGCCACTTAGGACAAACATATCTAGATAGACTGCCTCTGAACCTGAAAGCTCCACAAGAACTTATGAAGAGCCCTGTAGCTGGATCAGGCCAGTAGCCCCTCCAGTCCAGCATCCTGTTCCCACAGTGGTCTACCCCATGCCCCCAAGGGAAACCCGCAAGGAGGACGCAAGCACCACAACTCCAACGCTCCTCACTTGGGTCCCCAGCAGCTGGCATTATTCCTTACCTCCATGAGAGATGACTTTCTTGTAGGGCTCGATGGCACCCAGGTCCACTTTCTGCTCCCGCTCGTCCGTCAGGAAAATCCGCCACTTGCGCCCGTCTTGGCCCTTGATGTCCACCACACGGCCGGTGCAAAACTTCTCGGGCAAGTTGCCATCCAGCCTCCGGGCTCTGGGGAGATCGTCTGTGCACATCGGACAGAGCAGCCGGGGGGGGGGGAGGACCGAATTTGAATCAATGTCAGGCAAAGGATCTGGAAAAGCCTGAGCAGAAGCTGGCCAGCTTATTCGGACAGCGTTTCCCAAACTTCGCAGGGGGTTGGACTAGATGACCATTGGGGGTCCCCGTCCAACTTACAGTTCTATGATTCTATTAGCCTGTTTTCTCCCCCCTCCCCCAGTTTCCTCGGGGCGCAGTCATGTGCGGCAGCCCGTACAGACGCCCGTGAGAGCAGCAGCCCATACGGATGCCTCGCAAGCGGCGCCTATACGGACTGCACACTCCCTTGGCTGCTCTACAGCTGGGAGGAGGCAGGGGCCATCTTGTCACCCCTCCCAGAGTGGCACCCGGGGTGGTCCGCCCCCCCGCCCCCCTTGCTACGCCCCTAGGTGCAGTGGATCCCACAAACAAATCTCTTTCCGTTCTGGCAGACCACCCGTTCCCACGCAGGGCCCACCTCCCTGGGGTATCTGTCTTTGGAGAACCTCAAACTCACACCCCTCACCTTCCCATTCGAACTCGTGCCCGTTCTCAGAGCCCTCCTGGAGCTCGCTGTCGGACGGGGTCTCCAGCTCGTCCACATTGATGTCCAAACTGCCTTCCGGCGTGGCCTCCAGCCCCTCTCCAGATTTCACCGAGCTGAGATCGGGGGCTGGGAGTCGTTTCTTCATACGCCGTCGACCGCAAAGCTCTAGGGTGTTGGGGGCAACTGGTGTGGGGCGGAGGAGAGGAATGGGGGGGGGGAATCAGAGGTCAGAGGCTGGATGCCTGCTTGGCATCCAGAAAGACATTGATTCAATCCCCAGCATTGCCGCTGTAGCTAGGGGTGCAGCTCTCAATTTTGACTTCTCTCCGTTTAATAGAATCATGGAATGATGTTGCCGCAGAGAACTCGACCAGAGGTCATCCAGTTTAACCCCCTGTAATGCACAGCTTTCCAAGTCTAGCTCTTTAGGGCCTCCTACACAGGCTGGCAGCAGCTCTCCAGCCTTTCCCCTAAAAACAATGCAAGATTCTAGTCCTCATGGTTTTAAATAGGGGACACAGGAAGTGTCCATTGGTCCATCCAACTCAGTATTGTCTACACAGACTGGCAGCAGCTCTCGGGGGTTTTGGGCAGGGGGGATAGTCTCAGCCCTAACCAGGAAGATGCCAACGGGGGATTTGAACCCGGGAGCTTCTCAGTGCAAGCAGCTGCTCTAGCACTTAGCTATAGCCCCAACATTTTTGCCCTGAGCTTATCTCCCCTAGTTGGTGGTATTTAGAATTAGATTGTCCCTGTATTTGGAAGACCTACAGTTGTACCTTGGAAGTCGAACGGAATCCGTTCCAGAAGTCCGTTAGACTTCCAAAATGTTTGGAAACCAAAGTGCGGCTTCTGATTGGCTGCGGGAAGCTCCTGCAGCCAATCGGAAGCTGTGGAAGCCCCGTCGGACGTTCGGTTTCCAAAGAACGTTCGCAAGCCGGAACAATTGCTTCCGGGTTTGTGGTGTTCGAGAGCCAAAACGACTGTACTTTGATATCATTGCTAATGCAGAGCTAGGAAGCTAGGAAGGAGGGAAGCAGGGTCTCTGTTTCCACTGGAGGAGAAAATGAAGAATGTGGACCAAATATCCTAGCATCCTGTTATCTCCCCGTGGCCAACCACGTGCCTCCAGGAAGCCCAGAAGCAAATTATGAAAGCTACTCTCTTTGCCCATTTTCTGAGGTAGACTTCCTCCGCATATGGAAGCTCCACCAGACACCAGACTAAACATCAGGTAGGATGTTTAATCTGACGGTAGGAGCCATTCGACAGCAGAGCGGTCTCCCTCGGGAGGTGGCGGACTCTCCTTCACGGTGTTTTTTTAAAAGCAGAGGTCAGATGGCCACCTGAGAGTTAAGATTCCTGCATTGCAGGAGGGTGGACTAGATGGGCCTTGGGGGTCCCTTCCAACTCTTATGATTCTGTGATTTAGGCCCATGGACAGGTCAAACTGAGGCACTGCCACTGAGGTAGGGGGACTAGAGAGGGGCCTCCGCATGCCAGAAGGAAGAGAGGGAATCCAGAAGGGGAGATAGCCCCCCTGCTACCCCAGCAAACCCCAGCAACCACCTGTTGGGTCTCTTACCTGGACTCATTTCTGAACTGGATTCTTCCAGATCCTCCTCAGAGATCTCCTCTGGAAGAGGCCTGCAAGGCAGAAAAGAGAAGGGGCCTCTAAGATAGACTGCTCTTGGGAATGGAGGCTCCGTTCCTCCATCTCCTCCCTGTGACACCTGCCGTCACCTGTGTTTCCCCGGCATGTGGCTTACCGAGGGAATTCATCGTCCTGCCATTCCTCCTTCAGTTCCATGTCCTTGATGTTCACGGCCTCATCGGTGGTGTCTCCCTGTTCGGCAGAAAGAGGTTCTGCGGCTTCCTTCTTAAACCTGCAACAGAGAGAGAGAGAGAGAGAGAGAGAGAGAGAGAGAGAGGGAGAGGGAGAGGGAGAGGGAGAGGGAGAGGGAGAGGGAGAGGGAGAGGGAGAGGGAGAGAGAGATTGGTCAACAGCCTAGTCCGGCAGACATTTAAGCAGAAGTTCCTTTTGGTGCTGATTTCCAAAGAAGCTTGGTAAAAATTGAATGGTGATGGCTGTGACCTTTCGCACCCGGAGCCCCTCTGTCCAAGGACGTCTACAGAGCTTGTCGGGATGTGTGTGAAAAGGGGAGGGTGTCTTTGTGTGAATATTTGTGTGTGTGTGTGTGTGTGAGTGAGAGAGAATGGAGCATTAAGAACTGTTGCGTGTTGGTGTTTCGGTGGATGTGACTATTCATTACGATTATTATTTATTAGATTTATATACCACGTTTCTTATCTGTTTATAGTTTTTATTAAATTTTCTGTTTTACAACTTAGAAAATTCATTTAAAATACCAGTGACTTCCCTTCTTCTCTTTCCATGGTTCATTTTGCATAACATAAACCCCTGCATATTTTATATTAGCTAAACCATTCAGTATTCCATTATTACATCCATCAAAACTTATTTACACTGTTGAATTTATCTTAATTCTGCCCATGTTTTCAAATATACAGTACTGTACCTATTAGGTCCATAAATTACCATATAGCATGTGTTCAACACAAAAAAGCAACAATTTGTTGTTGACAAAGGACAGCTGGGCGTATAAAGGGCCCCATTACCTTCAGTAGCTGAGGGCCTCATCAAACCTAAATCTGGCCCTGACTATACGTAGTTCTTCTCCCCACCCCTCTTTCCTCCCTCTGTTGTTGAATTTCGGGCTCTAGCACCCAGAAGACCTGCTCTTGGGTGCAAAAGCAGTTGCACCTTCTCCCCCTGTCAACAACCCCTGCCTCGGTTTCCCTCCCCTTCCTGCATCGTATCGTGCATTGTAAGCTCCTCGGGGCAGAGACCAGCCTCCTCATTCTCTGCAAACAGCCGCCGTGCAACGCCAGAAATGTTATTTAAAACGACAACAGCGATAATTAATGTCAATAATATTGGCGATGCATTAGAACAAAGCCCAAGCCGTCAGGAATTACCTTTCACGTGAATTTGGCCTCTGGGAGCTACCAGTTCCCCAACTGGGTAACTCAGGAGGTTAAGAACTGGGAAGAGAGAAAGTCTGCTCTGGGTAATCCCCAAAGCTTTCTCGTGCTAAATATTCACCGCAGGGCTGGTTTTGCAGCCGTGCGCCACACCCAGGCGGAGGAGAGGCTGTTTGCTCCCGTAGCAACCTGGCAGATGGATTGGCAGTCTTTGTACAAACTATGCAAAAACCAGCTCTGCGACGGGAGGCGGACCCTGGCACGGCGTTTGAGTTCTTGAGCGCAAGGTGAACCTGAAAGGACAAGCGGCCCTGCTGGATCAGGGCCAAGAGGCCTAGCCATTCAGGAATCCTGTTTCCCACGCTGGCCAATCAGGGAAGACAACAGTCGGCCGAATGCCCAGCCTTCGATCGAGTCGCCTGTTCCCAGGGCCAGGCGATTCAGAGAGGTAGACTGCTCCTGAGAATGGAGGCTCCATTCCGCTAGCAAGGCTTTGTCGCTGACCTCTCTCCTCTTGGTGTTAGAATCATAGAATCGTGGGGTTGGAAGGGGGCACAAGGGTCATCTAAATCCAGCCCCCTGCAATGGAGGAATCTTTCGCCCCTTGAGGTTAAGAGTCTCAGGCTCTGATGCTCTGAGCCATCCTAGCATTTGATAGGTTTCAAAGTTTATTTTATTGTTAAGGATGCAGTCCCTCGACGAAACTGCCCAGGGACAGACCAAACTCTAGGCCACAAGATGTGGGTGGCAACTTGCGACCTACAGAGTTTCACAAGGGGATGAGAGAAATTCACTGACCTGCTGCTGAGATTCCAGATTCAGGGGCAGTCTAGCACTCCTTGTAACTTTCCTAGAGTTGCCTGAGTGTCTGCTGGTAGGCTAGATGGGAGCCTTACTTGGCCGCAAAGATTCCATTTGGACATGGAACCGTAGAGTTGGAAGGGACCTTAAGATATCTGAAAATGGCAATCACATCTCCTCTCTCAGTCTCCTCTTTCCCACACCTGACTCCTTCAAACGTTCCTCATCAGGCTTGCTTCTTCCTGGTTCACCGGGGGAATGCACTAAGCGAAAGTGGCTGCAAAACACCTCATTCCAGATTGGTGATCCGTGTCTCACAGAGCCTCCCAGACATGAATCACGCTCCCCTCCTCCTCCTCCTCCTCTCTGGACAAGTCGAACAGGTCCTAACACATCTGCTCGTTGAAAAGGCAGAGATTTATTCGGCTGACGTTGTGTCCCAGGAACAGTAGCAGCCAGAGAGACAAAATGTGGTTTATTTATGACTTGCAGAGGGAGCGTGGTATCTGTCATAGAGCAATGGAATTGTAGAGTTGGAAGGGACACCTGGGGGTCATCTAGACCAACCCCCTGCAATGCAGGAATCTCAGCTAGATCATGCATGACAGATGGCCATCCAACCTCTGCTTAAAAACCTCCAATGAAGGAGAGCCCACGACTTTCCAAAGGAGCCCATTCCACTATCTAACAGTTCTTACTGTCAGAAAGTTATTCCTGATGTTTAGTCGAAATCTCCTTTCTTGCAACTTGAAGCCATGGGTTCGAGTCCTCCCCTCTGGAGCAGGAGAAAACAAGCTTGTTCCCGCCTCCTTGAGATATTTGAAGATGGCTCTCAGTCTCCTCTTTTCCAGGCTAAACATACCCAGCTCCTTCAACCGTTCCTCATCAGGCTTGGTTTCCAGACCCTTGATCATCTCGGTCGCCCTCCTCTGCACACCTTCCAGCTTGTCGACATCCTTCTTAAATTGCAGTGCCCAGAATTGGACACAGGATTCCACATGTGCCCTGACCGAGGCAGAATAGAACTGGAATATAACTTCCCTTGATCTGGACACTAGACTTCTGTTGATGCAGCCTAGACTAGCATTAGCCTTTTTTACTGCTGCATCACACGGTTGAGCTTGCGGTCTGCTAAAACCACATCACAGCAAAAGGGGAGTCTCATGACACCTTATATTATGGAAGGGGCGGAGAACCTTCTTCAGACCTGAGGGCCGCATTCCCTTTTGAGGACCCTCCCAGAGGCCAAATGTCAGTCATGGGTGGGGCTTAAAGCAACAATGGGCGGAGCACTGGAAGCGAATTTTACTTTAGTATAATAATCTAATTTCTACACAACAATAATTAAAAGTTCAGAAAGTTGAAACAGGAATAGACCAGAAACAGAACTCACATCAACTTTCCAAACATCTGGGTAGGCTTGTCTAAACAGCAATGTTTTTTAGTAGGGCTGGGCGATATATCAATATATCATCCAAAACCAGTTTGAAGTCCATATCGTGATATCAGTTTCATAATTTTTGACCTGGCAATATATTGCAAATCATGACGTATGTCTCCTATGCAAAAATAGGGGGGAAACCAGATTATCGCCCAGCCCTGTTTTTTGGCAGACCCCAAAAAGACTACAGTGAATTCACCTGCTTGATATCAATTGGCAGGGAGTTCCAGAGTTGACACGCTAAACAATCAAATCTTGCAAATGCGGAAGAGGTATTATGTAGCAGCGCCAGTTCCACTGAACCAAGTGGCCCAGGAGGCGTTTAAGGGGTAAGGCGATTTTGTAGGTAAACTGGTCCCAAGTTGCTAAGGGCTTTGTATATTAATAGTGACACCTTTGAACTTGGTTCTCTCCCCATTTCATCCTCGCAAAACAACCCCGAGAGGTAAGTTAGGCTGAGAAGCTGCAACATGACCCAAGGATGCCCCACGACCTTCACGGCCGAGTGAAGATTCGAACTCTGGTCGCCCAGACTGACTCTCTGTCGACGCTACGAAGTGGGCGTTGGTCCCTAAGTCACTTTGGATGGGTCCTAAATGTCGGATGTGGAACATTTATATTCATGGCATCCCAAATTCTGCAGAGCCAGGATTCGGCGTGATGATTAACCCTTTAAGGTGTGGAGCACGAAACACGGACTGAGGACTCCTTCCTGTAACTTGCAGAGCAGTGAATTATTTCCTTTCTTTTGGCCTTCTTTTCTCTGTCACGGTTATAAACCGACCTGAGATCTTGTGACAAAGGACGGTATATATAAATCCAATTAATAATAATAATAATAATAATAATAATAATAATAATAATAGAATAATAAAGGCATCTGAGCTAGAGGTGGGCTTATTTTGAACCTCCCTTCGCAATATCACCAAGAACCCCTGTCTTCCAGCTGAGATTTGGAAACTGAACAGGAAAGGGCATAGAAGCATAGGAAGCCAGCTTTTACCTGGCCAGAGCCATTGTTGTCTACTGCACGGACCGGCAGCATCTCTCCCGGGGACATTCCCAAATCTACCCGGCACCTTCTGCATGCAAGGCAGTTTCCCTTGCCCACCGAGTAAGCCCCCCCCCTTATAAAAAACAAAACCAAGCTTTCAGCCACTGAGGTTTTGAGGAAAGGGCTGTTTCAACAGGAGCACGGGAGGATCGAGGTCAGTATTGCCCACACTGGCCAGCAGCAACCCCCCAGGATTTTGGACAGGAGTTTTTTTTATCCCCCAGCCCTACCTGGAGATGCCAGGGGTTAGACCAGGAGCCTTCTGCACTCAGAGCAGGCTCTCTGCCTCTGAGATCCCCTTGCGAATGGGATCGGACTCACCTTTCGGAAGGCAGAGGCGCATCATCTCCAACGTAAGAGCCCATCAGGCCCCACCGCGAGGACTAATTCGAGCCTCGCCTGCTCCTAATAGGAGGTCAAAAACACAAAACAGCAACTCTGGGGTGTTCCAAGATGCCGGCGTACAGCCTGGACTCGTCCCAAACTGGTTTTTCAGCATGATTCAGAAATGGGCGGCTGGGTCCTAATGCCGTCACAGGAGGTAAAAAATAAATAAATTAAAAGTAAGATTTAAGGATGGTGAGAAACAAGGCAATAAGAGCAGTCCTGGTGGCCAAGGGCAGTGGCCTGTCTAGATCAGCTTCCTGTTATCACAGTGACCAAAGAGAATCTGGGTAGACTGCCTCTGGGGGTGGAGGCTCTATAAGTCCCTGTAGCTTCACTTCTCATCGAATCATGGAAGGGACCCTGAGGGTCATCTAGTCCAACCCCCTGCAATGCAGGCATCTCAGCTAAAGTGAGGGCCAGACACTGAGGTCCAGCTCCGAGGGCCGTCTGGCAGTTCCCTCGCTGGGTGCTTTAGGTGAGATTCCTGCATTGCAGGGGGTTGGACTAGATGACCCTCAGGGTTATGGTTACCAGACGCCCCCGTTTCCCGGGGACAGTCCCCGGATTTACAAATCTGTCCCTGGGCAAAATCCGTCCCCGGATTTCATTTAACGTCCCCGGATTTATATTTTAAGTGTTGTAGATTTATTAGTAGGGAATGAATGTTGTGTGACTGGTTCAATGGCACAAGACACGCCATATGGGGACTTCCGGCGAGGCGCCATGGTGGGCGCCACGGCAGCGAGCAGCTCCTGAAGCCAGCCAGAGCCTACTGCTCTACCACGCTGGCTCCGGGCTGTTGAGACTGCCGCTGCTGCTGCTGCCACTGCCAAGGGGGAACCAGGAACGCCCGGCGCATCAACTGGGGGAACCACTCCCCCCCCCCCCGTGACCCAAATCAAGCAGGGAGCAAGAGTGCCCGGCCTCCCGGCCGACTGCCCAGCGGCAGTCTGGGGCCAGGAAAACCCCGGAGCCGACACAGGGAGAAGGAGGAGGAGAAGGGAGAGAGAGAAAGAAGGAGGAGAAAAAAAGAGGGGAGCCCCAACCTTGCCACGCTGCAGAGGAGGAGAAGTAGGAGAGCACCGTGAGGGCAAGGACACATAGCCAAGCCCATGCGCGAAACCGAGGCTACTCCACGGTGGCTAGCGCTCCAAGAGAGCAGGCCGGGGCCCAGAGGAAGGCTGCGCAACAGAGGAGACTACAGAAGAGAAGATATTACTTCTTTTTTAAGAACAAACAAACAAACTATTTTTAATAACTTTTTTTCTCTTAAAAAAGAAAAGTGTCCCTGCATTCTTTGGGGGAAAATCTGGTAACCTTACTCAGGGTCCTTTCCAACTCTACGATTCTATGATTCTATGAGAAGTGAAGTTACAGGGAACCAGGAAGAAGAGGGCCTTCTTGGTAGTGGCGCCTGTGGAACGCCCTCCTGTCAAATATGAAGGAGATAATCTATATGTCTGATTTTTAGAAGACATCTGAAGGCAGCTCTGTATCAGGAGGTGTTTTTAAATAATAATAATAATAATAATAATAATAATAATAATAATAATAATAATAATAATAATTTATTATTTATACCCCACCCATCTGGCTGGGTTTCCCCAGCCACTCTGGGCGACTTCCAACTGAATATTAAAAACAGTACAGCATCAAACATTAAAAGCTTCCCTAAACAGGGCCGCCTTCAGTTGTCTTCTAAAAGTAAAATAGTTACTGATTGCCTTGACATCTGCTGGGAGGGCATTCCACAGGGCGGGTGCCACTACCAAGAAGGCCCTCTGCCTGGTTCCCTGCAACTTCTCGCAACGAGAGAACCGCCAGAAGGCCCTCAGTGCTGGATCTCAGGTTATTACAATAATCCTGCTGTTTTTATCAGTTTGCAATTTATCTGTAAATATTCAATAAACAATTTCCATTCTTTTATAAAAAGTTTATCTGTCTTGTTTCTTTTTCTTCTGGTAAGTTTTGCCAATTAACGTTTTCTGTTTTGTGGTGTTTTTATATTTTGCTGGCGGTAGCCCAGAGTGGCTGCGATACAAATAATCAAATTATTATTATGGTGATGATTAAGCACATTGGAGGAGCACATCAGAGGAGCATCCTGCTCTCACAGCGGCCAAACTCCCCTAAGAAACCTGGGAACCAAGTTTAACCGAACAGCAAATAAAAATCGACCTCTGAAAACATTTTCAGTTCTCGTGCTCTTCAGCAAGTGAAACAGCTGTAGACTTTCCAGCCCCCCACCATATTTTCCAGACAACGTTCAGGCTTGTTGTTGGGGGCTTCTGATGTTATTTACCACAATAGCTAGGAATGGAGCCTCCATAGGCAGTGGGAGTCTACCTGGGATGCCAGACATGGTCTCCATCTTCTCCTGTTTTGTTCCCAACCCTGCCCCCTAGTGTTGGCTCGTGGAGTAGCAGCACTGTCAAGTTTTAAAAGCCCTTTTCCGTCAATAAACGGCTCACTTCTTAGGCAACCTTGTGAAATGTGTGTTTTTATGACTGACATGCCACACATGTATCTGTGTCAGGAGTGTCCATGCTTGGATCCAATTTACACCCCCAGTTCTCGATCCTGCGCATGTTTTGCTCTGTCACGGATCGGGGTGAAAATATCCTCCTGGGGAAAAAACTTTAGCTTCCCTGCATTCCCTAGCAGGAATCTCAAACCTTCACCACTACCTGCACGAGTGGTTAGGAATTCCACAGGTGCAGCTGGCCTCAGCCCTGCACTTCACAGCCAAGAGGAAAAAAAGGGTGTTGTTGTTTTCTTTCTTCGTTCCATTTGTAAACCTGGCCTTTCCTTCCAAGGAACTCGAGGGGGCGTGCATTTTTTTTCCTGCGCCCCCTCCCTGCTTCATCCTCACAACAACCTTGTGAGGTGGGTCAGGCTGAGAGACAGCAGCTGGCCCAAAATCACCCCAGCGAGAGCTTCGTGGCTGAGTGGAGATTTTTGAACCCAGATCTCTCTGGTTGCGATCCAACGCTCACCCACCCTGGTTCTCAAGATCTGATGGATTGATCATGGGGAGGGGGTGGGGTCCTGTTTGATCAGTGAAGGGTGGTGTGTGTGTGTAGGCGGGGCCAAACCAAGTGGTGGGCGGAGCCAGAGCCAAAAGTGGGTGGGCATCCTTTTCTCCCTCCCTCTCTCCTCCATCACCTTTTCTGTCTTCTGTCCTTCTGGTCTCTCTCTCTCTGGCACCGTTTTCCACCCAGAACATCCACCTGCCCTCCGGTGTGATAAGAGCCCACCAAGCAGTTAACATTCACTGAATACAGTGGTGCCTCGCAAGACGAATTTAATTCGTTCTGTGAGTCAATTCGTTTTGTGAAAAATTCGTCTTGCGAATCACGATTTCCCATAGGAATGCATTGAAATTTCTTTTTTTGCCCATAGGAACGCATTAATTAAATTTCAATGCATTCCTATGGGAAACCGCTATTCGCAAGACAAATTTTTCGCAAAATGAATTCGTCTTGCGAGTCACCATCAGATCGCAAGACGCATTCGTCTTGCGAAAAATTCGTCTTGCAGGGCATTTGTCTTGCGAGGTACCACTGTATTTTGACTAATGGGTATATTGAGGATGGATATATAGATTTTTTAAAAATAGGTGTTGTTTTTTTAAAGAAACACAGTATTCCTAGACATCTGATCTCCCAGGAGCTGGCACAGAAATAAAAGACCAGATATATTCTAAAATAGAATGTATATTTGAGAGCAGGTTCTTTGTTGTTTTTATTCATTAGAAAGTGTATTAAATCCATTTCAAACACACTCCACAACAGCATGCTAGAGACACACAGAGGCAGCTGAAGTCTTTGGCCCGCAGTGAACCCCTCCCCAGGCCCAGAATCTTGCACTCCTGGAAGTGACGGTTCAGCTTCGTCTGCAGAGGCTGCCCCGGCACGGAGGCTAAAGGTCTTGTCATACTTTCCCCTCTGGCCTGGTCCAACAGGTCTGGAAGGTTTCCCACAAAAGCCTGCCTGACCTGTTGGACCAGAGGCAACAGTGAGACAAACAGGGTTTGTGTGTCCCGCAGATAGCAATGCCTGTCTCTAATCCCTCTTGAGACAATAGCCGATCTCCAGATCAACAGCTCACTGGACCGTTTTCTTGCCCTGTTTCAACGAGCCTTGGGCTCCATGGACCAAAACTTCCTGCTCTTAACGGCAGATGGAGCCACCTTGGAGCGAACCGGTAGACACGAAACCCTTCCAAAAGCCAGACCTGCCCTGGGACTCCCATTGACACAGGTCTCCCTGCGATCTAGAAAATTATACTTGCGGGCATCTGCTCTGCAATCCTTTGTCTCTAGCCTTTGCCATTAGTGAACCCCATGCTCAAGCTCTGTCTCCCCGAGCCGGAGAAATGCTTTGTCCAACCATCTTCCCGCCCAAAATCCTTTCCCCGCTGCCTCTCATTCTTCCGCGTGCAGGACCATGTGGCAGAGAAACATGCTGCACGATGGATTCCCCCACGTGCGTGCATTCGCACGCACAAACACACTCACACACCCCTGCTAGAGATATCCCCCGGATTCAAAGGAGTCCGTTTGGTGTCCGGCATCACTTCTTCCCCGGCTCGTCATCCGTGGAGGAGCGAGCCGCGGCGATGCGGCTGAACTTTTCGAAGACGGCCTCCGCCGACAGTTTGGGGAGTCCGCGGTCGAGGGGGCACTCGTCCACCAGGCTGTTCATCGGCGTGGGGGGCAGCGGGGCGTCATCGTCCGCAGCCAGGTCATCCCCCAGGCGGTGTGGCTTTGCGGGGTCCTTCCTGGGGCCGCCGGCCCCCCGCTCTCGCTCGCAGGTTCCGGCGCCTCGGGGCTCTGGCCTCGTCTTGCTGCACGGGCCTGTGGCCTCGGGCTGCATGGCGGCAGGGGCGAGGCGTTTCCACTCCTGCAGGAAGTCTCGGACGATGGGGAGGACTTTCTTGCGGGAGGCGGTGGTGTTGCCCTGGTGGTAGGCTCGGACGGTGGCGTATGGGCTCTCGAGGGGAGACAGGCTCAGGGAAGGGCTGCTGGAGGCTTCCAAAGCTCGGCAGATCTGTGGAAACAGAAACACAACAGGCCCAAAGGCTTCAACTTCTGATGCCATCTTAGAGCCACGGCTTCCACAGCCTCAGTATCTTAAGGGCTGCCTCTCCCCATACGAACCGACCAGACCCTGTGCTTCTCATCCAAGGCCCTTTTCTATGTTCCCTGTTCTCGAGAGGTTCGGAGGGTGGCAATACGAGAACGGGGCCTTTTCTGCAGTGGCCCCATGTTTGTGGAATGCTCTCCCCAGGAACCTTCATTACATGTTTTCAGGCACCAGGCAAAAACAGTCCTCTTTAGCCAGGCCTTCGGCTGCTAAATAATCTATGGCCTGTTAAAGCTGCAGGGGGAGTGAGGACTGTTATTATGATCATTTTATTAATATGCTGTGTGTTCTTATACTTTGTTTTATATTTTATCATTATGCTCCATAAAATGTGTTCTTAATGTTGTACACTGCCCAGGGATATTTTGATAAAGGGCAGTGTATAAATCAAATCAAATACATCAATAAATCTGCAGCTCCAAGGAGCAGGACCAGAAATAATAATAATAATAATAATAATAATAATAATAATAATAATAATAATAACAACAACAACAACAACAACAACAACAAAACAAGTAATCCACCTCTGTGGCACAGTGTGTGTGTGTGTGTGTGTGTGTGTGTGTGTGTGTGTGGCTGTTAACCAGAAAGTTGCTGGTGTTTGTTTAATTTTTATTTATGCTTTTCAAGCTTATACATTTCACTAATTTTACAATCATTTTTATCATTTCGAAACTTGACTTCCTCCCCCCTCTTTCTGCGGTTCCTTATTCTGCACATCCAACTTAATTTGCTCTTTTATTCCCCTACTTTAAATATATGCTCTTATAAAACTGCAGGTTATTATAAGAGCATATAATCCTGCCAGTGTTCCTATCTCTTTACAATTTATCTGTAAATATTTAATAAACCATTTCTATTATTTTACGTATAAAAAAGTTTGTTTTCTTGATTTCTTACTCTTCTGGTAAGTTTTGCCATTTCTGCACATTCCATAAGTTTTTGTATCCATTCTTCCTTTGCTGGTTTGAGTCCACCCAGGGCAGGAGATCTGCACTGCAGGGGGATGGACTAGATGCCTCTAGGGCTCCCTTCCAACTTTTGCAATTCTATGATTCTATGATTCTGGCTCGAATCCATCCTTCTATGTCCTGCACACACAGCTGTGTTATGGCTGCTGCTGGGGAATTCCAGGGGAGGAACGGAAACCCTCTTTCGGCTTTCAAGGGTGGCGATACCGCAAGACCAAAACTCACGTGAAAATTACTCTCCTGGGCCTTGCGTGTAACGGCAAAACTGCAGAAAGTAACGACCATTGGCATTGGAGATATTATGATAACGGCACCACCCAAGATCTCTCACGACCCTCCCAGAGCCCGGGAAGCAAGGCGGAGGGTTGAAAACCTCTTTCCACAAAGGGTTTCCCCGCTGCAGCAAGAGGTTTTGTTTTTCAGCCCTTTGCCTTGCTCTCAGGGCTTTGGGAAGGTCTTGTGACATCCCCAACAACCCCGTGAGTTTCCAACACTTTGGTAAGCGAGGCTGTCCTGCCCCCTTTCTATTTATTTATTTTTTCATCGCTGTGCGTGCAGCGGCAATTGTGTGAGTGAAATTACTTGCGTTCCTACTGTACTTATTCAAACCTCGGGTTCCCACACCCCACACCCCCAAGACCAAGACTCAGGGAGGCCTGCGCAAATTAGAACCACGCAGATGAAATACAGAAAACTGAAAAACAATGGTTCAAAAGTTATGAAGCCCTCACAGAATTAAGTGGCCATAGATTTTGGGCTCCTTGATCACTGCAGATGGTGACAGCAGTCACTAAATTAAAAGACGCCTGCTACTTGGGAGAATAGCAATGACAAACCTAGACAGCATCTTAAAAAGCAGAGACATCACCTTGCCAACAAAGGTCCGTATAGTTAAAGCTATGGTTTTCCCAGTAGTGATGTATGGAAGTGAGAGCTGGACCATATAGAAGGCTGATCACTGAAGAATTGATGCTTTTGAATTCTGGTGCTGGAGGAGATTCTTGAGAGTCCCATGGACTGCAAGAAGATCAAACCTATCCATTCTTAAGGAAATCAGCCCTGAGTGCTCACTGGAAGGACAGATCCTGAAGTTGAGGCTCCAATACTTTGGCCACCTCATGAGAAGAGAAGACTCCCTGGAAAAGACCCTGATGTTGGGAAAGATGGAGGGCACAAGGAGAAGGGGACAACAGAGGACGAGATGGTTGGACAGTGTTCTCGAAGTCACCAACAAGAGTCTGACCAAACTGCGGGAGGCAGTGGAAGACAGGAGTGCCTGGCGTGCTCTGGTCCATGGGGTCACAAAGAGTCGGACACGACTAAACGACTAAACAACAACAACAAGATTTTTAAAAAACCAAATCAGTTAACATGCAGGTCACAAAACGGTTGCTCCGTATGCCTTTCGCTGTTTGGATATTGCTGTGCCCGTACGCTTTTGCAAGAGGGCTTTCATAAACCAATATTCAATACTGAAAATAAATGTGGGTTCCACGACGGGAGAAAGGGTTGTGAAAAGGTTAAGGAAATAAAACGAAGCAAGCAAATAGAGAGCCTTAGCTCGGCAGCAGAGCATCTGTTTGGAGTGCAGAAGGCCGTCTGCGGTGGCGCCTCTGCGCAAGGCTGTGAAAGAGGAATGCCAGCCCAGACCAAAGTCCACCTTCTGGCCCCCGTCTGCAGGATGGAGGGGGCTTTTCTCCTACCCGTTGGTCCCACCCTGAGACCCCCAACCACTCACCTCGATCAGAGAGGCACAGGCCGCAAGGATCGGCGCAGAAGGGGGAGCAGAGGCGCTGGAGGCAAGAGAAATCGCCCTAAGCTGGGCTCTCTCTCACACACAGCCGGCGTGGAAGTTTCTAGGACTGTTGATAAGAGCCTCTTATTTTAGTGGGTTTTTTTACAGCCCCTTTTGGAAACACGGAAGTCAGCCGAGGACAGCAGCCCCCAGATGGCGGTGACTCACTCCCGCAAGAGTTGTGGGCTGTCCGCGATGTCAGGCAAATCTAGAAACAGCGGCCGCAGGATCTGAGCCTGCCATCACCATCCGGGGAGAGAGGGAAGTCCTCTCGATGCCAGATTAGCCTTTGCCAATAAAAGGCAGAGAAGGGGGGAGGGGGGTAGGATCAGTCCAAAAATATGCCTCCACAAAGAGGACGGCCCCTCGTCTGATTCTCTACGACCACAAGGTCAACTCTGAGTGGTCAAAAGCCCTTCTTTGGTGCTTTGACGCAGGGTTAGCTCAGATTTTCTGGGCTGAGGGCCAATTCTGTCCTTAGCGTACCCTTTGGGGGCCACGTGACGGCTGCAGGTGTGGCAGAATGTGGCCACATGATGCCACAGGCACTCACCAAATGATCTTTGCAGAATACATGTTGTTTGTTTGTTGCATTTAAACCCCACCTTTTTTCTCACTCCAAGTTGCTCGAGGTTGTGCCCGTGGTTCTCTCCCTCCCCCTTTAATCCCCACAACAACCCTGTGAGGTAGGTTAGGCAGAGAGAAGACAGCGACTCAGCCAAGATCAGAACCAGAGAGCTTCACGGCTGAGTGGGGATTCGAACCCGGGTCTCTGTCCCGGGTTCTAATTCAGAACTCTCATCACTGTGCCACGCTATATCCCGTACAGCAGAGCAGTGGTTGCAAATGCTTCTGCATAAACTAGCATGGCAATTCTTAACAACAACCCTGCAGGGTTGTTCGTTTTGAAGTTGCAATTGCTGGGGGGGGGGGTTAACGGAATTTACGCGGGTCCCAGAGAACCAAAATTTAGCTGGATCCAAGGTTCAAGGAGAATACATGCCAGATCAGGCCAATCCTAGACCAGGATCCTTTTCTCGCAGCAGCCATCCAGCCCAGTACTGTCTGCTCTGACCGGCAGCATCTCTCCTGGGTTTCAGGCAAGAGATAGTTCCCAGCCCTATGTGTGGATGCTGTTGGATATTGGACCGGGGACCTCCTTAGTGCAAAATGAGCGCTCTGCCACATAGCTACAGCTTTTCCCCTAAAACTAAAATTATAAGATTCTAGTCCTCATGGTTCTGAATGCTGATCTAAAGAGCAACGCAGGAAGCTGCTTCCTTCAGACTCAGATCACAGTCCCAGTGGCTCCTCAGGGTTGCAGGCATGATTTTTGCTGCCCAAGGTGGAAATCTTGGGGTTTGAACCTGGGAGACCTTCCCCCTAAAGGTAAAGAGACCCCTGACCATTAGGTCCAGTCGTGACCTACTCTGGGGTTGTGGCGCTCATCTCGCATTATTGGCTGAGGGAGCCGGCGTACAGCTTCCAGGTCATGTGGCCAGCATGACAAAGCCGCTTCTGGCGAACCAGAGCAGCACACAGAAACACCACATTTACCTTCCCGCCGGAGCGGTACCTATTTATCTACTTGCACTTTGAGGTGCTTTCAAACTGCTAGGTGGGCAGGAGCTGGGACCGAGCAATGGGAGCTCACCCCGTCGCAGGGATTCAAACCGCCGACCTTCTGATCGGCAAGCCCTGGGCTCTCTGGCTTAACCCACAGCACCACCTGCGTCCCCCAAATTCTAGCCTGCCTTCTGGTTCCAAAAAGCATTGCACCAACCCACCCCAGAGAGGAAACCCCTGAGCCATACAAATCCCTGACTCTGCGAGGCTCCTTTGACAACCACAAGAAATCTAGCCTTTGGGGTCATCATCGGGCCGGCTCTGTGGAACTCTCTGCCACTAGAGATCCAGCAGGCCAACTTTAAAACACCTGCTGAAAACTTTTCTATTCCAACAGGAGTACATCCTTCCACAATGCTTAATTCATGTCCGTTTTTAACTTTCTAATGGATTTATGGTATGGTTTTATTGCCTTAAACCGCTTTGACATACAGTGGAACCTCGGTTTACGAACACCTCGGTTTACGAATTTTCGGTTTACGAACGCCGCAGATCCATCTGGAACGGATTCATTCACTTTCCATTACTTTCGATAGGAAAGTTCGCTTCAGTTTATGAACGCTTCAGTTTATGAACAGACTTCCGGAACCAATTGTGTTCATAAACCGAGGTACCACTGTATATATTTGTTTATGATATGGTGGTATAAAAGTAATTTTTAAAAAATAAATAAAATGCAAGGAAGGGGCTCTCATGGGTGTGAATTCACCAGACCACAGCACCCTGGGGAAGTTGCAGCCATGACAGTGCAGGGAGAGGTGCCCCCCCAAAAAAATACCAAACCAGTGGGCAACATCAAAGCTATAGCCAGCCTTGCAACCTGCCCAGCCTTGAAGGCCTTTCATTGCCAGAGGTGAAAGCTGTGAGGACTTCCCACTGAAAAGGAAAGAAGGAAAAAACACCCAAAGAAATGGCCTAATTTGTATTCAACGAGGAAGGGCAGAAAGGGAGAAAAAGGCGATTTTTACAGCTGCCTTGTCAAGGACGGAGGCAGGGGGAATTAGCTGCTTTGTGAACCGTGTCCCTCGCTTGTTAGGAGTCCATTAACTTCTCCTGCTTCCTAATAAACTCGTTCCACACTGGGCAGCGTGAAGAGGAAGAACTGCAAAATACACTGAGTAAAAGATAATGGTTTGGGGCCTCTTTCTTTAAACGTACTGCGCAGCAGCAAAGGTTTCCGTTAAAATCGCAAAACCCGCCGAGATATTATTATTATTATTATTATTATTATTATTATTATTATTATTATTACTGAAATGAAAAAAGAAGAGCCTGCAGGATGAGGCCCATGGCCCACCTAGGCTAGCATCCTGTTCTCACGGGGGTCAACCAGGGGCCTGTCGGAAACCAGCAAGCAGGATTTGAGCTCAAGAGCAGTTTTCGCCTCCTGCGGTTTCCAGCGACTGGGATTCAGAAGCATCGCTGCCTCTGACTTTGAAGTCATCGCATCATGCCTAGTGGCCATTGCTAGGCCTCTCCTCCACCATAAATTTGCCCTGTCCTCTTTCGAAGCCGCCCAGGTTTCAAAGCCATCCTGTGGGAGGGAGTTCTGCGGGACAACTCAGCACTTCGGAGGGCAGAGATGGATGTCTGCATTGAAGCTATCCTAAAGCCTACATTTATATCCGTTGCGCCGCCCAGTTTTGCCCCTGGCCCCGCCCACCACCAGCACATGGTCTCCGGAAGGCGCCGTCTCCAAAGAGGCATCGCCCCTTGGGAGGGATGGTTTTTGTTTCTTAAACACCCCGAAGGGAATCTCTCTTGCAAGACGATGCTACGGCGGACGGGCTCTCGGCAGCTTAAAAGACGAACAAGTTCGCTGTAGCAGAAGCTTCCGAAGCACAAATGCCTGTCTTTGGCAGGCGGGGAAGTTTTGCGTGTGAGCGAAAAGCGGCTGCGGTTCGGAGCGAAAGGACTTTGGGGGACGGCTGGCTTGGAAGTTGAAATAAATTGAATTCCAACGGTCTGGGCACAAATAGAGACAAGGGTTCCCTCTCCCACTGCCTCCACTGGCTGTGTTATCGCAAGTTACCGATATCACAAACCATCCCTGAGCTTTTCTTCTTGCAACTGAAACATTGCAGAGGGGTTTGTTTCGCTTTTGATTGCTTTTTGAGCGTATTATTCGCAATGTTTGATTCTTCTCTAGCTGGCTGGGTGCGGGTGTGGCTTCCTTCCCCCACCCCAAATGGCTGCATCAACTCACATGCAGATTGAATTAACCAGTTGCTTAACCAGAACTGATTTGATTACTCAGCCAAGGGCTTTTTCTTTCAAGCAGGAGACAGCCCCCAAAGCGTTTCTCCAAATTTAAATGAATAAGTTTTTTCCATAAAATTTATATACCGCTTGTGGGTGGGTTTTTTTTTGGGGGGGGGAACCACCACTAAGTGATTTGCAAAAAGGATAAAACAATGAAATTATCAGAAAAGAGACAGTTAAATACTGGCATTTAAAGCCTTCAGAAATCAGTGCTAGGCTGAAAATGAGATTTCAACGCATGTCAACGTTCTACATGTCTGGATAGGCTTGCTAAGACACCTTGTGGGGGGGGAACTAAGCCAACTGAAAAGCATGATTTCAATAACAACAACAACAACAACAACAACAACAACAACAACAACAACAACAACAACAACAGGAGAGAATGAGATTTTCCCAGGTTCCTACCACGCTGCCAAATTTTTCAGTTTGAAATACAGGTTGCAGTTTCCTAAACATTTGATGCACTTTGAAAAAATTAAGCCCTCTGAAAATGCTGAGGACTGGGGGCTTGACCTTTTAAAAATAATAATAAGGGAGTGGTATAGTCTCCTAGATTCTTATCACGCTGGCAGATTTTTTTGTATTGAAATTCAGGTTGCAGGTTTGTAAACACACGTGTAATAATAATAATAATAAACGTTAGTAGTAGGTTGTGCAGGAGAGGAAATTTATCCTAAGCCCTATTGGACACAGCAGCATATTGGCACTGAGCAAATGCATTCAGGGTGTTTCAAAAAGGAGGCGCCTTTGATTCCTGCCAGAACACACAAATGAGCTTTTTCAATACTGGCAGGGAGGAAGAAAGGAGAAAATGGAATCCGTTAACACTCCTCCTTCTTAAAGCTCAGCCTGTGCAAAAAAAAGCAATCAAATCAATACGGAATCAAATTATGCAGGGCTGAGGGATACCCTCCCCCACTGAAAGATGGGGAGTGGGGCAGAGGACAGAGGAAAATGGGGGTGTAAGACAGAAGACGCTCCCCAGAGATCCCACTCACCTTCCGTCAGGCAGGCCGGGGGAAATGTAGTGTGACAACCGAGAGCATGACAGGGCTTTCTCCTGCGCACGTCCTCCCCAGGCTGCCCCCCCTCCACTTAGTTAGCTGGTGATCTCAGAAACCTTTGACCGTGGTTAATGAATGACGACTGCTTTAGGAGACGAGTGCCTGCGTAAACATCCCTCCGCCTTGCCTTGGGAGTCAGCCAAGCGAGGCTCCCTTCTCTCTGGACGGACAGACGGACGGACGGACGGATAAGGAATGTCTCTCCTGCCCCACACATCCCAAGCTATGGCAACTGGGAAGATCTGGGGGAGAAGCAGGCAGGAGGGTGGAGGCTTTGGGGCACTGGGGAAACGTAGTGTGAGAGCTGATGGGGAGGAAGGGAGCCTAGGAAAAGGACAAAGGACTCGCTCAAAATAGCAGGGAATTTTTTGTTCGTGGATGAAAACCTTGCAGGTCTCGACTTCAAACTCTGGAGGAGAAAGGTGGTTTTTGGACCGGTAGCCAATTTTGCAAGGGGGAAGTCCCCCCCATCAACAGTTCAGATCCAGGGGAGGGGTGAATGTTGTGTGTGTGTGTGTGGGGGGGTAATCTGCTGGTAGCAGGTGGCGCCAAAGGGGGGGTTGTGAAGTGGGGGGGTTGGCGCAGATCAATTGGGAGACCTGATTTCGCATGCTTATTGGGTATCTAGTGTTTACACCATCATAAAGAGGTTTAGAAAAGGAGGGTGGATCCGTAGGAAAGGCGTTCGAGTTAAAATCAATGCATGCCGACGCAGACCCACGTAAAAACTACATGCACCATGAACAAACGTTCATTTCTAAATGCCCCAAGCAAATCAAAGCTATTTTAACACATATAAGAAGAAATAACATTGCACAAACCCCCAATAAAACGATGTAAAACCTAAATTATTTTTTTCGAAAAGCGGGAACGAACATAACATTATGAATCTGCCTAGGCAAGATTACAGCAGCCTCTTTTAAGTAAATAGAATCCCCTATCAATTATTTCAGACAGAAAACGTGGTATTGAGTATCTATCCTGTCAAAAGAGCAGATAAACGATGTGGTTTTACCCCAGCTGGGCTACAGTTCCCATCAGCCCCCTACAGGGCAGCTGTATGGGAGTTGTAGCACAAAAGATCAAGTTGGGGAAGCCTGAATGGACCTCTCCATCTCTCTAAAATTTGTCTCTAAAACCAGTGTGGAAGTCAGAGAGCTCTGTCCGAAACTGCCGCAATTATACGTTTTCCCGAGGCGAGGAACAGAAATCATGCAAGCGAATATGAGCAGAGTTCACTCTTGTCATATATTTCAGTCCATGAGCATTATATAATGACATTACACACTGGCCATCGAAATGCCAGCAACTAGCATTCAAAAACATTCCTGCCTCCGACCGTGGAAGCAGAACACAGCTATTGCAGCTAATAGCCTTCCCCTCCACGAATGTTCCTAATCCTTTTCTAAAGTTATCATTGCCTCCTGTGGCAGCGAGTTCCACAGTTCAACAGAGCACTGGGTGAAGAAGGAATTCGCTTCATCTGTCCTGAATCTCCCAACATTACATAATTCATTCCACAATCGATTATGTTAGTCTCAGCCAAAACAGATAGGTTTTAGTGGAAGCCGGACTGCAGCAGAATGGAAACGGTGGCGACTGCAACTAACGCCAGAGGAGATGGAAATCTCTCCCTCTTTAAACACCCTTGGTTAAAGGCACAGGAGTTCAGAAATAAACGTGACCAGCCTATCACTGAGAAAAGGGGTGAGGCTATCTCTATTCAATGCTTTGTGGGGTCCAATATCCTGAAAATCAACCAAGAGGCCCCCTGCAGCAACCTGTCGTGGTTTCTAGGGAAGGACACGCTATTCTTTATCTCATCCCGACAGGGCGCCATTCGAACTCACCGCTGCCTGGAGTTCCGGGTGCTGGCTGTACACGGCGAGCTGCCTGAACGGCTCGTTCTGCTCGTTGAAGGAGATGGTCATGGCAAGCAAGGCATCGTAGCTCCTTTGCTGGCAGAAAGCGGACAGCTCCTGCTCCAAACCGGGACGGTGCAGGAAGGCCTGAGTGGAGAGGAGGGCGTGAGAAAGATGAGGAGGAGACAACACAGGCACACCTGATATGGTCTCAGAAAGGAGGCTGGCCCCTTCTTGTACTCACCTGTAGGTTCATGTATACAGCGCTGAGCGCAATGACAGCTTCTCCCCCAGAGAGGGCCTTGAGGTCCTTCCTCAGCATCTGGTCTGTGGTGAGTCCTGGGTCATAAAAACATCAGAAGAGCTCTCTAGCTGGACCAGGCCAATGGCCCACTTAGTCCAGCAGCCTGTTCTTGCAGGGGCCAGCCAGATGCCTCGATGGGAAGCCCCTAGGCGGGACCTGCGTTCGAAAACACTCACCCCACCTGTGATTCCTAAGAAATGGTATTCAGAAGCACCCTGCCTCCAGCAATGGGAGCGAGTTCCAGAGTTTAACTTAGCCCTGGCACAAAGAAGGGCTTCCTTTCGCTTGCCCTCAATCTCCCAATATTCAGCTTCAATGGTTGACCCCAAGTTTTACTTTTACAAGAGAGGGAGAGAAACCTTCCCCCCCATCCATGCATGCTCCATCATCTTCTTTATTCGCCTCTTACCCTGTCCCTCCTTACTTGCCTTTCCTCTAAATTAAAAACAGCCCCAAGTGTGTATTTTACCTTTTCTTAGAGGGGAGTTGCTCCACTCCGCCTGCCCCCAACAGTTTGGGTTGCCCTTTTCACAACCGTTCCGGCTCTGCAATATCCATTTCGAGGCAAGACTAAGGAGGACGGTGGGCGGCTCATACCTGAGACTTCAAACTTGGCCCTCTGCAGGGCTTCAAAGATGATGCTTCTCGAGGGCAGATCGGGGAACTTCGACTCCAAAAGGGAAGCGTAATGGGTGTCCTTCGGGGTCACTTTGCCGGCTTCGGGGGACATGTTGACGCAGTCCAGAACGATCGTGCCTGCAGAGTCAAGGAAGAACCAGGATCTAGAGGTGACACACGACAGTCCAATCCGGAAAGAATCTTTTACGTTTGCATGTTTGAAAGACAAGAGGGTGAGAACAGTGGTTCCCAAACTTTGGGGGCCAATCCCCCACCTTGGTTCTAACTCCTACCCATCCCTATTAAAAAAAATTATGCAGAATAGTGGTTTGCACAACCCACTAGGGAGAAGAGTAACACAACAAAATTCAAAACAGTAACAATCAATTGCACATTTATTCAAAATCCAGTTAGAACTACTGTATTCAGTTTAACTTATGCAGCAAAACTGATCCAGTGATGCCAGCTTTTCAAAGTCTGGGAGCCAGTTACACCTCCAGCACCCCCATGCCACTCCATTGCTTCTTTGTGACCCCTAGGTAATCCTACTGGCCCCCCAGGGAGCAGAAACACCCACTTTGGGAACCCCTGGGTTAGAAGACAACTGCTCAAAGGATATCATTCGCTTGCTGATTTAGTAGCAAGCTACCAAGGCTGCAAAGGATTGCTCTCCGAAGAAGGATTCTGTCCAGCTCCAAAGCTGGCTGTCTTAACTAGAACTACAGATGCGGGAGAAATTTGTCAGAACATCAGAAACCTCTGCCGGATCAAGCCAACGACCCATCTAGGCCAGCGTCCTGTTCTCACAGGGGCCAGGTGATGAAAGGAAGATCTGAGAACAAGAGCCCTCTCCCGTCCTGGAGTTTCCAGCAACACGTATTCAGAAGCATTTCTGCTTTCAGCTGTGGAGGCAGAGCGAAGCCAGCATGGCTAGAATCCATTGTTAGCCTTCTCTGCCATGAATTTATCCAATCCTCTTTTCGAGATGGAGCCAAACAACCTCTAGAGCAGGGGTCCCCAAACTAAGGCCCAGGGGCTGGATGCGGCCCAATCACCTTCTAAATCCGCCCCGCGGACGGTCCGGGAATCAGCATGTTTTTACATGAGTAGAATGTGTCCTTTTTATTTAAAATGCATCTCTGGGTTATTTGTGGGGCATAGGAATTCGTTCATATTTTTTTCCAAAATATAGTCCGGCCCCCCACAAGGTCTGAGAAACAGTGGACCGGCCCCCTGCTGAAAAGGTTTGCTGACCCCTGCTCTAGAGGGTGCCAGGGTGCTATGGATTCCCCACATGCCAGCATTTGCCTGCAGTTTTTTTAATAAAAAAAACCTGAGCAACCACTTCCCCTCATGTCGTTGCAAGCCGCTAGCCCTCACCGTGCAAGAGAGCTGCTGTCTGCCTGTCCAAAACCTGCGCCGGGCTCTGCAGGATCCTCTCCGTCACCAGCGTGGCGCACGAGCCCACCAGCTCTGCCGTGACTCTGCAGGGAGGGCCCCTCTCCCGCTCCAGGGGCCGGTGGTCGATCACCTCAACAACCGCCTCCTCCAGCCCCGCATCCCCACTGCAAAACAGGTGAGACGTAGCGCAGTCAATATATGCACCGCAGCATGAGCAGATGCTGGAAGACATTTCAGCTTCGATCGCTGCGCATCCAGTCCTGAGAACATGGCTCACTGCTTGAGTCAAAGCTAGGGCACCACCGGGCATGCTTGCAGGTGCACCACACGGCCAGTAGGGGGAAGCGTTCTATGCGCCACTGTTTGTTGAGGGAGGGGCCAGGTCCAAGGGTGTAGAAACAGCTCGCCTAGTGTCCATGTGCTGCAACTGCATCTACCCCCCCCCAAAAAAACCATAATTGTGTGGGTCTGTTGGCCAATTCAGTTGTTCTAAGCATAGGGGCTGGATGACAGCCGTCGGGTTTCCCAGGGACCCACAAAGCCTCTGAGCTCCCTCCTTGCCCCCTTGGCCACCCAAATCGCATACTGCTTAAGGAGGAAGTTGGAAGAGTGACGCTCTTTCTCACTTCCTCCTTCAGCTCTATGCGCTTTTCAAGGCATCCGATTAGTTCCACCGGCTCCAGCTTTTACCCAGATCCCTTGGAAAAGTGGTGTGGGTGGGTGGGTTGTGGGTGTGTCCTTTCTCTTTCTATTTCTTGTGGGGTGCTGATGTGGGCGAAGGGGGCGAAGAAGCGACAAAATTGGGGTGCTGTTCAAAAACGCTAATGCGCCCACGGGGGCCTAAAAAAGGTATACCTAAAGGAGCGTCTCCACCCCCATCATTCTGCCTGGACACTGAGGTCCAGTGCTGAGGGCCTTCTGGCAGTTCCCTCACTGCGAGAAGTGCGGTTACAGGGAACCAGGCAGAGGGCCTTCTCAGTAGTGGCACCCGCCCTGTGGAACGCCCTCCCATCAGATGTCAAAGAGAAAAACAACTACCAGACTTTTAGAAGACATCTGAAGGCAGCCCTGTTTAGGGAAGCTTTTAATGTTTAATAGATTTTGTATTTTAATGTTCTGCTGGAAGCCGCCCAGAGTGGCTGGGTATAAATAATAATAATAATAATAATAATTATTATTATTATTATTATTAGTCCTTTGGGTCCCCTACCCTCTCCACTGACCTTGGCAGGACATGGTGATCAACGAGTGTCAGCAAAAGGAGGCCTGCCTGGTGCAAGGTGGCAAGGTCAATCTCATCCCGGAAGACGAGCGAACTCTCCGCGATGCACTGCTCTTTGAGGAGGAAGGTGCTCTCTGTGCGCAGAGGGAATTCTGAGCGGGGGATGTTCAGGACCGGGATGAAGGCTGCCTTCGAGTCCGGGGTGGTCTGCGGGGCGCAATGAAAAGGTACATTAAAATCCAGATCTCTGTTACACGGATAAAATTGCTCATGCTACCCAGTCACTGAGTACCAATAAGAGGCTTGCAGATGTCTCCAAGCAACTGCAGAATTGGATGCCCTTGAACTTTCATTTTGTGGTGGTGGTGGTGGGGGAGAAGCAGGTTTCTAGTCCTTAAGGATATAAAAACAGGCCTGAAATTGCACGAGCAAAGCCCGGGATCAGTCACGAAGTTGTGTTATTTCCTTTTCCTTTTGTTGAATTGCTGGAATACTCTGTTTGTCTTGTTATATGTTAAATGATAAAATGATTTTTAAAAAAAATGAAAAAAGGAAATGTTCAGCGGTTGAGGGGCAATGTCCCTCCCTGTGCTCAGTCTTTTCTTACATAATCCACACCAAATCCAGGTCAGAACACTCTGCACCCGGAGCTGTCACAGGGTTTAGGCACACGGGGCCCGTGGAAAGGAAGCAAAGAGGGCTCTTCAAAGGGGGCAGAGGGAAATGCTCCGAAGGGTGGAAGCAGAAGACCGACCTTTGCAAAGAAGTAAGCAAGGGCCAACGCGGACACCATGGAGTCCAGGTCACAGGCCTCGTTCCCCATCACCACGTGGACCTCCTGGTTCTTCCGGACGTGATCCTACCAATAAAACAAAACAAAGAGGAAATGGGAAAGGAAACACAGAGGTTGAGTGATGGCTTTCCATAGAGAAGGTATAATCCCAGGTAGGGCTGGGAGACTGCTGCCTGAAACCGTGGAGAGCTGCTGCCAGTCAGTGCGGTCAAGCCTGAGCTAGATGGAAGAAGGGTCCAACTCAAGGCTGCTTCCTACGTCTACACATTTTGCAAATGGAGACAAACGGGTGCCCTATGGATCGAGCCCAGGAACGAGAGGTGTGGGGTTACCATTTGCCAGTCAGCGCTGTACTTACGCCCAGAGAAGCCTGTGCAGCCACAGGCCTGCTTCTACAGAAGAAGGTGGTTTCCGGAGGACGAGAGCGCCTGTGGTTTCGGGGGCAAAGGGGGGTGTTCTTGAGGACCTACAACGAAAGTTGTAGCCTTTCAGTGCTGGGTGCTAGGACAAGGGTTGATCCCAATTAGCGAGGGCAGGGTTAAAATCTCCCACTAGGTTGTGAAAACTCAGCGGTTAAGGCCGCGTACACACCAGGCATTGAAAACACACACCTCTCAAAAGAATCCTGGGAACTGTAGTTTGGTCAGATTGATGGGCGCTGTAGCTTTGTGAGGGGTGAGCTACAGTTCCCAGGATTCTTTTGCCTTAGTCTCTTTCTCTCTCTCTCTCTCTCTCTCCTCCTAAGCATATTCCTTCCCTTCCTGCCCTCACCAATAATTTGTGAAAGGGTCACAACTCTGACACAGACACCCCACTATTACAAATGCAAAACCTTTTGCCAATTGTGCAAGAATTATTTATCGTTTATTATTTACATAGATCTACCAAGGTACATTTGTGCGTTGCGGTTGCTACCAGCACCCCAGTGCCCGAGTCTTGTATTTTCCTCCTCCTTTCCCATCCTTGTTTTCCTTTCGTGTTACGCCTTTTAGATAGAAATACCACCAACAGAAACCAGTCTCCGGCAGGAAGCACCTTACACTCTTAAGTTAAGGCGGGGAAAGGGGAACAAACTGAAAGGAAGCTCATCTGTGTTGTGCAGGGCTTAGCGTGTCAGATTAGGACCTGGGAGACCAGGGTTCAAATCCCCCCACTTGGCCATGAAGCCAGATGTGAGTCAATTACTATCCCTCTCAGCCTAACCCACTTCACAGGGTTGTTGTGGGGATTCAGTGAGGAGAGGGAGGAACATGCCAGCCACCTTGAGCTCCTTGGGGAAGAAGGTGGAATATCAGGGCAATAAATAATAAAAGTCAAATGAGTCGGTTCGCCTTCTTTATCTTCCGAGGAGACTGTACTGCAATGGAGGCCGATTCCACGTGCCTCTCCGAATATACGATTCAGATCCAATTGCAAGGTGCAACCACAAATACACACAAGGCCGCTGTGAGGTGCATTTGGGGGTGGGCAGCTGTCAAGAAGCTGGCAAGTGCTTTGCAGAAGCTTTCCCAGTTTAAGCCCATTTTCCTGGCCGCTGGGGAGACCCTGAAAGGTTTCTCTCATCCGCACAACCTAAGAGGCACCAGGCCCCGTTTCCTGGCTACTGCGAAACGCCACGGCCCATTTGCTAAAAAAGCACTCCAACAGATAAGCCGGCCCAAGGTAAACTGATTTCCTCCCAGGAGCAGCCCTAAAAGCGTGCGGATGTGGCTAGGGCGGAGGCAGAGAAAACAGCCGCAGATGGTTGAGATGCAAAAAGGGAAATTAAAATCAAGGAGGGAGAGAGTGGGTTTTTTTAAAAAAAAGAAATCAAACAGGAGAGATAGGCGTCAGCAATTTGTGTAGAACATTACTTGAGGGCCTTGGAGAAACGGCTGCCCTTTTAGAAGCAGATCTCTCTCAAAGCACATTAGTCCAGCGTTATTGCAGCCCATATTGGCTGATGTAGTTCAGCATCTTATTTCTCAGCACGGCCAATTGGATGTCTCCAAAAAGCCTGCAGGGAGGCTGTGAGGAACACCCCCCCCCCTCTTGCCCCACTGCTCACACCTTGAATTCAGAGGCACAGTCACCTCAGATATACAGTGGTGCCTCGCTAGATGAATTTAATTCGTTCCATGGGTCTTTTCTTATAACGAAAAATTCATCTAGCGAATCCCATAGGAATGCATTGAAATTTTTTTGAAATTTTTTTTGCCCATAGGAACGCATTAATTGAATTTCAATGCATTCCTATGGGAAACTGTGATTTGCTAGACGAATTTTTCGTAAAACGAATTCGTCTAGCGAGGCAACCTCCGCTCGAAAAATCCTTTCGTTAAGCAGAATTTTCGTTAAGCAGGGCATTCGTTAAGCGAGGCACCACTGTATAAGCTAGGCACACCATGGACTAAGGCAGAGGTTTTTAAACTGTGGTTGCCAACCTAGCGCCCAGATATCTCCGCGTAGTTGCAATCGGACACGCGTCAGTAGCAAAAGGCGCCCGGTGAATTTCAAACGCTGGGTGCAGACGCTGTGGTGGGTGACGGGTTCAGATACCAAGTGTCTCTCGTCTGTAACTTTTCCTTTGCCCCCACCACAAGATGAAGAAAAAGGAAGTGTTAAAAACACCACTTGGGTAGTCCTGGTGATTTAATAACACTCACAAACCAGTAATGAGATTAAAAATAGTAGCAACAGCTCTCTGGGTTTTGCAATGCAGTGCTTCGGCCAAGTCATGTTCACAGAAATGTACCCAGAGCATGTGTTTCACAGCATATACCGGTATCAGTGAGATAAATGCAGGAATCTGGGGCTAAGTCCCTGGTTTTAGATGCCCATTCTAATTTGTGAGTGTGTTTTAGATGCCTCTTCCATAGTGTTTCTCGAACTTGTGTCCCCAGCTGTCGTTGGACTACACCCCCCCATCACCCCTGACCTCTGGTCCTGCTAGCTAGGGATGATGGGAGTTGTAGTCCAACAACAGCTGGGGACCCAAGTTCAAGAAACGGGAACAAGCCTTTGCAAAAACGTGTGTCTTAGGCACGACAGCAATGATGCTTCTCTTACGCAAAACCATTTATTATTACTGAAGCACTGAATATTTTTTTTTGAAGGTTTCTTTTTTAATTGCAAACTGACATAGAAATGTGGAGAACTGAGCTTAAGATGGGGAAAAAATGGAAAACTTGAGAGAAACCAAAATCAACCACGGACATATTTTCCTATTAAAAGCAACCTCTCCAGCAGGAAGGAAATTTTCACAGACACAAACTCCCTCTATTAAAGTTTGTTGGGCTACGGGAGACCAGTCTGAAAATTATTATTATTATTATTATTATTATTATTATTATTATTAATTGAATTTATGTAAAACGAGGGTGCACTGCAAACAGTGGCAATGAGGAACCTGCTGATGGGGCAGGAAGTCTGCTGATTCAGGGCACGAGGTGATTTATCACCCTATCCGTGGGTTTGGACAGATCCTAGTGATGAAGCGAGAAAGCTCTGCCTGAGCAAAGCTGGACAGTATTTGCGCAAGATTCAGAGAGAGTGCAAAAGGAGGATTTTTTCCGTTTAGAGCAAAGACGACTGAGAGGCGACACGGTAGAAGCTTTGTGAATTTATGCAGGGCATGGAGAAAAGGGACGGAAAGACGTTTTTCTCCCTCTCTCGAAACACCCAATGAAGCTGAATGGTAGAAGATTCCGGACAGATAAAAAGGAAGAATTTCTTCACGCAGTGCAGAGTTAAAACTGTGGAACTCCCTCCCGCAAGAGGCAGCAATAATAACCACCAATTTAAGAGCCTAAGAAGAGCCTGCTGGATCAGGCCAGTGGCCCATCTAGTCCAGCATCCTGTTCCCAAAGAAGCTAACCAGGTGCCTGTTGGGAACCAGCAAGCAGGATTCTAGCGCAGGAGCAACTCTCCCTTCCTGGGGTTTCCCAGCAACTGGGATCTAGAAGCATCACGGCCTCCGACAGCCATGGTGGGCTCCTACTCACTGGTGGCTATCCCTTACCAAACTACAGTTCCCATGGTTCTTTGAGAGATGTCATGGCCTTCAAATGGGCTTTATGATGCACGCACACGCTTGGTCACTTTTTCTCCACGCTTTTCTCGCCTAGGCTCCTGGGGCTCTGCTGACTGCCAAAGACTGGTTGCGGTGCTGTTACTGCACTCAACCATCCCGAGAGAAGAATGATTCATGTTTTTAAAATGAAAAAAAAGGAAGATACACACAATAAACCGCACAGAAGAGGAGATTGTAAGCACTCAGATGCCACGCTTTGACAATGTGCCCAGTGCAGATGGCTTTTTTCTTACACAAACCAACAAAAGGAAGGGGGGAATACATTGTTTTGGCAACTGCAAATAAAACAGTGATTGTCAAAAGAAAACGGAGGTGTCACCCGCCCTAGATTTCATCCCAAACATGAGCTCAAGGCAATGGTCCTGATCCCAGGTACTAGCGGTCCTCACTGTGGTTATATGACAGGTTTGGCAAGGCACTTTGCATGTGCTCAGAAACACTCTCATTCCCCCCCCCCATAGAGCATCTTTTTTAAAAAGATGGATTCAGCTGCCTAGGAGTTTTTCTACTTCCATTTCCTTGTTGGAAAGATGCTTCCAGGTCTGAACTTCCATGAGATTGTGAATGTAAGTGGTAACCCAGTGGTAGTTCAGACCAAGGGTTGCCCCAGCTGAGCTTCCTGGCTCACCAGCAGGACATTGTGGATCCCGCCATTTGTCCAGTAATTAATGATAGACTGCCTTTGAAGCTGGAAGTTCCATCTAACTGGATCAATTTTATATACTGTACCGCCTTTCCGTTTATCAGGGCAGGCAGTCCTTTTTCAGGCTGAGGGCCGCATCCTCTCACTAGGAACCTTCTGGGGGCCAAAAAAAGAGAGAGTGCAGCAATGCACTTGACTCTTCTGTACATTTGGCTGCCTTCCAGACACAAGTCAAGAAGCTTCTACATGCACACAGACCTCCATCTGGCAAGCAAGAGGCATGAGCAGAGTTCAAGGACACATTCCAGCCAGGCAGAAACACTCAAGGGAGGGGTGGAGCAGGGCTGGTGAGGGGTGTGGCCTGAGGAGAGTCCTGAGGGCCGGATAGAGAGGCTTGGGGGCCGCATTCATCTGCTTGGCCTGAGGTTCCACATATGCTTGGGGGGGTTGCAGGGTGGCCAAAGACAAAGCCACCAATTGACTGACCTCCCCCCCAATTTGTCTAATCCCTGTCGGATGAGCAGGCTTAATTAAACCTCAAACAGATTTAATTTGTCCTCAAACCGGCTTTCAGCAACTTGGTGCCCTCCAGATGTTGCGTGACTACAACTCCCAACACATCTGGAGGGCACCAAATTGGCACAGACCTCATTAAACAAGCCTCTCATTGTTGTCTGTTCCAGAAAAACAAGTTTTATAAACACTTACAAAACAAAACACCCATTTATTTTTGGACCCCTGAATTTTTTAAAAAACAACCCAACCCTCAGCGCCACTTTTTCTTGTTTTCCTTTTCTAACCCCTTCTCCCAATTACTAGGCTGCTGCTTCTTGACAGAGAATCCTAAAACATCTGTTGGCTTTCTGAAAGCCACCGCAGGCCGGTTCAATCCTCCTTGGAACCGAATCATCGCTTTGAAGAACGCGGTGCAGAGCACGTGGTCTGAGCCTCACCTTACCCTCGGGCAAAGAACCGCTCTTCGTCTCAACAGCAAACTCCCTTTGCAGACATGGAAAGTAACTGGAACTTTTCTTAGCAAAGGACCATCCTCTTTGGGTGGACTGACTGTTGTTGCCCTTTGTCTGTCTCGAGAGACAATGGAGTGCACCTCTGGGGGTGCGAAGTCAAACCGCTGCATTAGCAGCACTGAAGTGACCTCCCCAGGGCGCAAGCTTGGGTAGCGTGTCTGGAGCTCCTGGGTTGCCCAGATAACAAGACCCCCTTAGCCTCGCTGCTACTGTGGTCCAAATGAAACTCTAAACAATCACAGGCAACACACGGCTAATAATGTTCTAACAAAATATTTGTAACGTATTATTTCACAATTCTTAAACAGAAAATACGTTACATCATTGCCAGCTGATGAAGAGTTAACTGTCGAAACAGTTCGTCATCCGGAAAATATGTTCTACGTTTCGAGCATCCATTACCGCAGCACCGTTACAGCACCGTTACAGGATTGTGACTGTTAAAAGGCTTGTTTGCCTCTTTGATACTGATTGACTACATTCTAATTTTGTTCGTGCAATATTGATTGATTGTCATTATTTGTGACTCCATTACATATTTTCTGTTTAAGAATTGTGAAATAATATGTGTGCAACATAGAGGATTTCCTTTGTTACATATCGGTGGTCCAAAGGAAAGCAGAGCAAGATGTTTGGCACCAGCTGGGCTGCAGGAGATACTGGAAGGAGGCATACAAGGCCCCATCCAACCATCTTAGGGACTCCACTCTGGAGTGGTACCTTGGTTCCCGAACGGCTTAGTTGACGAACAAATTGACTTCTGAATGCCACAAACCCAAAGTAAGTGTTCTGGTTTGCGAAGGGTTTTTGGAAGCCGAACATCCGTTTCGGCCATCAGCATTGTTTCCGGGGCCAATCAGAAGCTGCGCTTTGGTTTCTGAACGTTTTGGAAGTCGAATGGACTTTGGGAACAGATTCCGTTCGACTTCCAAGGCACGACTGTACAGACATATATGCACCCCCTGTCCAAAAGGCCTCCGTAGCTCAGGGGTTCAGAGTGCGTGCTGACAGTCCCAGGTTCAACCCCACAATGGCATAACCCTGGAGAGCTGCTGCTGCTGCTGCCGGTCAGTGCGGAAAAACAGGGTTGCCATATTTTGAAGAGTGAAACATAGACACAAAAGAGGACACATTAACTATGGATCGCTATGAAGACTCTACCCAAGAAAAAGATACAGTACATACATATCAGATATAGACATAGCTCAACAACTTTGGGCCAAATAATAATAATGTTTAGATTTTCACTTTTTTAAAATATAGCAACCCTGTTAAGTAATATAATAGGGAAATGTATATGCACACAAATATGGGGGGGGGGAGGAATGTATCTACTGTATCTATCTATCTATCTATCTATCTATCTATCTATCTATCTATCTATCTATTTAGGAGCCACCTTGTTTCTGTAATTTTAAGCTGTTTCAAACAGTTTTTAATACTGGTTTTTAATACTGTGTTTCAATTGTTGGGCAGGCAATAAATTGTAATAATAATCTCTTTCTCTCATACATATACGTATATACAGTATATATGATGCTGTAAATATGATGTATACACACACACACACACACACACACACACACACACACACACACACTATTCCGCACTCAGATACTGTACACATCCCTGCCCAGGGTGACACAATTTCCTCTCATGAGAGCGTCCATGTTAAAAGCAGCATACTGTACAGTATACAGATCTGTATGTGGCGGAGCGGGTACCTGAAGGGCGGCTTTGCGGCCTCCCAGGAAGCTCTCCATGTCCGAGGCGGAGCTGGCGGAGGGGGAGGAGGCCGCCTGGCGGAGCCCGCGAGAGGGAAGGAGGAGGACGGGAAGGGTTGCTCCTCCTCCTCCGTCTCTTCTTTCTGCCGCCGCGGCCTGCTCCCCCTCCCCCGCCAAGCAGGCGTCTTCGCCGGGAAGGAAAACAAATCGAGGGCGGGGATCGCCGCAGGGCCTACATGGGGGCAAATCGTGTCGTGCTTGTGCAACCCAGTCAGATGGGCGGGGTACTAACAACAACATTTATTGCTGCTTTATTTAGAGCAAAGGGACAAGCGAACAACCGAGCGCCCTTCTAGCAGTTAAGAGGGGTTTTTATTTTTAAGGGGCGGGGCACGTCGACCGTGCAGGGGCGCAGGCTGACCCTGACAGGCAGAGTGGCACGTCAGTTAGAGCAGGTTGCGCACGCGCAGAAGAGCACTTGTTCTCTCTTCCGCCCCGCCTCTGTGCCGACAGTTGCTCGAGCTTACTACTCCGCAGGCGGCAGGGCCAGCGTGGCGTAGTGGCCGCGCCGTCGGCGGAAGTGACGAAACCGAGAGGGGGGCAGCCGCCCATCCCGGCAGTCGCGGGTTCGAGTCCCACAGCCCACATTTCTGAACCACTATGGCGTTGTGTAATACGTAAAACTCTTCTAAAGTTTAGACCCGTTGAAATTGGTCTAATTAATGAATTGAGGTTCATTCTGCTTAATAGAGCTCGCTTAGGTGCTTGGCAGGGGGGTGGACTGGAAGGCCCTTGTGGTCTCTTACAACTCTGTGATTCTGTGATTTCAATGGGTCTTGAAACGTCTGAGTAAACGTGAATACTGTGTTCGGGGCTGGGCTGTGTCAGCTCAAGCCAGTTGTAGCTGACAACGCCCTGCTCAGCCTAGACCCACTTAAATTGATGGCATGCCCCTTGTTTTCAATGGGTCTGCTCTTGAGTAGCACTCAGGTGATGTTACAGAGCACCCCATGCATACCCTTACTTCTGAGGAAGCGGGCATAGCAATGCGTTGTAGGAATCTGGTTCTAGCACACTTTACCTGAGAGTAAACCTACTTCTGGTTGCTCTGCAGGGCTGCAATGCAGCACACACACACCCCAACACACAGTGAACATGGTGGGACTTAATTCAGAGTAAACAAAAATAGGAAAGAGCTATCGGCTCACTTGGGGGTGTCAGGGGTGGCAGACCAGACCAGGGGTGGCAGACCAGGCAGGCTTCAAGTCCTCCCTTAGGCTTGAAGCTGACGCCATGTGACCTTGGGCCAGTTATTGGGCCTGTCAGCCTGACCTACCTCCCTGGGTTGTTGTTAGGATAAAATGGAGAGCCATGTTTGGAGGACAGGCAGGGAATAAATGTTGATAAATGCAAAAAGTCCTTCCAGTACACTCATCTGTGCTTTTACCCCGAAGTAAAGTCCACTGAGAAGTACCTGGGAGTCAGCAATCTGAAATGTGGTTTACTGGAGGAAAAAATCCCATTGAACTCAGTGGGATTTGCCTGTATTGGCTGCCCAGATAAATTTGTAAACATCATTCGGCTCCTCCATGATAATATGACAGCAACAATCGCAGATAACAATGGCTCTCAAAGTGAACTATTCATAGTGGGATCAGGTGTTAAACAGGGTTGTTTTATTGCCCCAGCTCTATTCATTATTTTCATTGCCATGATCCTATACTTTGTCGAAGGGAAACTCCCCACCAGAGTATAAATCCTATATCGAACAATGGAAAACTCCTCAATCTGAGCAGGCTGAAAGCAAAGTACGTTTACCGTAACTTCCATCATAGAGCTTCAGTATGTTGATGACAGTCTGAGGATGACCTCCAAACCACCCTAAATATCTTTGCAGAAGCTTACGAAAAACTTGACCTATCACTCAACATCCAAAAAACCAAAGTGCTGTACCAACAAGTACAAAATAACCCCTCTGCATCACCACAAATCCAACTCAGTGATGTAACATTGGAAAACGTCGATCACTTCTCCTACCTAGGCAGTTATCTTTCCACAAGGGCCAACATTGATGCTGAAATCCAGCATCGCCTGAGCTCTGCGAGCGCGGCTTTCTCCCGATTGAAATGCAGAGTGTTTGAGGACCGGGACATTCGCAGGGAAACCAAAATGCTTGTTTACAAAGCTATATACCTGAAGGAGCGTCTCCACCTCCATCGTTCTGCCCGGACACTGAGGTCCAGCTCCGAGGGCCTTCTGGCGGTTCCCTCACTACGAGAAGCCAAGTTACAGGGAACCAGGCAGAGGGCCTTCTCGGTAGTGGCACCCACCCTGTGGAATGCCCTCCCACTAGAGGTCAAAGAGAACAACAATTACCAGACCTTTAGAAGGCATCTCAAGGCAGCTCTGTTTAGGGAAGCTTTTAATGTTTAATGGATTTCTGTATTTTAATGTTTGATGGATTTCTGTATTTTAGAATTTCTGTTTTGTTGGAAGCCGCCCAGAGTGGCTGGGGGAACCCGGCCAGATGGGCGGGGTATAAATAATAAATTATTATTATTATTATTATTATTATTATTATTGTACTACCAACCTTACTATATGTTTGTGAAACATGGACCACTTATAAATGCCATCTCCAAATTTTTGCACATCACTTGGGAAGACAGGCGAACTAATATCAGTGTACTGGAAGAAGCAAAGATCACCAGTGTTGAAGCAATGATTCTTCAACATCAACTTTGTTGGACTGGTCGTGTTGTGCGGATGCCTGATTATCATCTTCCAAAGCAACTACTCTATTCCGAACTTAAAAATGGAAAGTGTAATGCTGGTGGTCAACAAGAGAGGTTTAAAGACTGCCTAAAGTATAAACACTGACAACTGGGAAACACTGGCCTGTGAGTGCTCCAGTTGGAGAACAGCCTTTACCAAAGGTGTCATTGGCTTTGAAGACACTCGAACTCAGGACGCAAGGGAGAAACGTGCTAAGAGAAAGGCACGCTTGGCAAATCCACACCGTGATCAACTCCCGCCTGGAAACCAATGTCCCCACTGTGGAAGGACATGTGGATCCAGAATTGGCTTCCACAGTCTCTTATTGTGTCTCTCATTGTTAAAACCATGTTTATGGAAGACAATATTACTCTGCTACGAGTGATCGCCAAAGAAGAAGAAGAAGATATTTCAGTGTCTATGTGCGGCCGCAAATTCAGGAACATATATTCAGAAGGAAGCCTTATGGAAGGCAATGGTACTAGACTAGCCTCTGAATAAACATAAATAAGTCTGGTCTGCCCCAAACTTCCAGCTCTGCCCCTTTAAGACTCTAAACACCCTCCTTTAGAGCTGGCCTTTTGGATTCTAGAACAGAAGGGCTTTCAAATTTCCACAAACAGTAGCATCTCTTTGCCAAGAGAGTGGGTAACATTTTGTAACAAGAAAAAGGAAGGACGACGGGGAAGGCAGCAGGTACTGTACTGAATTAAATATTTCTGGTATCTTATCCTTTCAAAAAATGTTTTTTTCCAAAACATATATTTCAGATGTGACACAATTTGGAAATAAACTTATAAAATGGGGTAGAGCTTTCCCCTATCTCAGCAACCTTTTGACCCATGTGAGGTGTGAGAAAGATGGAAAGAAATTCCTTGGGCGAGGGATCTTAAGCAAATATGCAGATGGGGAGTTCATCCGTTGTGCCTCTGCATGATGTTTGCCCAAGCAGTCTGCTCTGGAAGCGAGTAATTGTGGCCATACCCCTCTATGGGGCGAAATTTGCCCAGTAATTCCTGCAGAGCATACAAGTCTTCAGGGAGGGTGCCTGTTGCCCCTCTCTCTGTGTGTCTCTGTTTCTTTACTTCTTTCCATCCAGCCTCCCACTGGGGAATGAGTCCTCGTGGTCTGTACAGCATCAAGCTCGATTCAATTGCTGTAGGATCGCAGGAGGAATTTCCCTGTCGCCCTTCTGAATGAGTCACTGCCTCCTTGCGACCAGATTCACGCCCCCCAAAGCAAACCTGTCTCTCCCCCTGCACTCCCCCTTTCATGAGAGCAAAGTAACGCCTCCTATTTTAATTTGGAAAATAAGCGCTATCAGACCTTTTTTTAAAAAAACCCATTAGCTGCCAGCAGCTTTGCAAAACACTGCTCTGCTGTCATCTGACCCTAATTCGTCTCCCCTTTCTGGACCCATTGCACAACACCCCTCCAGTGTTGTAAAACCTCCGCCCCAATAGATGTCCCTGTGGGGAGGCGAGAAGGTAAACAAGCCGATGCAAAGTGCCTCTCTTTTCTCTCCGCCAGGTCCTCTCGTCAGCCGAATTGGGGAGAGAAAAAAGAAGGGAAGGGAGAGGAGGAGAGGGAGAAACTTCGTAAGGATCCTAAACGAAGGAAGATTTGCAAAAGGAGAGAGAGACAGAGAGAGAGGCAGGCCTTGGGATGAAAGCCAAAGGAAAGGTGAGCAGATTCCCTTGTCGCTCCACATTTGGATCTGCTTGCTTGATTCAGATCAGGGGGTGTTTACATTAGGATCCAGGAGCGGAGAAGCAGCCAGCCCCCTTGCCCCACAGCCCCACTTTTTCGCCTTCTGCACCCTTCACTTTTTCTCGCAAAGCTTTCCCTAATAACAATTCACCAGCCTTCACAAAACCCCTGTCCTTTTCCCCGTTGCCTTGGACCCTGGCTGGCTGTCCTGGTTGGGTAAGCAGAACAAGGCAGACAGGACTCGACCCACAAAGACCCACCACCCGTCCGGTCCTGGGTGCGAGTTCCTTTGAAAGATGTGTGGGTTCAGACTGGCAGGTCTGGCTTACACAGCTCTGGGGAACTGACCCCCACCCCACCCCAGACTCTTTAACGGGCTGTTAAGCACACACTCCTGGGCCTTAATATTATTTCCATTTATTTAATTTGTTAAGCTGTCTGACTGGCTCGGTGGTGGGCAGAGCATCTGCTTTGCATTCAGAAAGTCCTGGGTTCAATTCCTGGTGGGCCTTAGAGAGTCCCGCGCTCTCAAACTCCGGAGAGATGCGACCAGTCAGCGTAGACAACACTGAACTAAATGGAGCAATTGCTGGCTTGGTAATAAGGAAGCTTTTCTGTGCTCCTATTCAGTCGGCTCTTTATTCGGAATCATGAGGACTAGAATCTTAAGGTTATTCTTAGGGAGCCTTACGTCAGAGATAGATGCAGGAAGTCCAGCCCCCCAGTGGCATCCCCAGGTGGGGTTGGGAGAGGCCCCTGCAACAGAATTGTGTTTTCAGAATCATGAGGACTGGAGTCCTGCTTTATTTTTAAGGGAAAGGCTGTCGCTCAGTGGTGAGAGCATCTGCTTTGCACGCAGAAGGTCCAAGGTCCAGTCCCCATTGGATTCAAACCTGGGGCAACCTAACACTAACCATTTCACTGCACTGCCATTTAGCCCTAGAAATGTATTTATCTGTTTATTTGATTTCTATCCTGTGTTTCCTCCCAAAGGTGCCCCGGGGCAGCCTGCAAAGCATAATTAATGAAATAGTATATAATTAAAGCGCTACAAAACGTAAAGTGGCTAAAGTAGAAATAACAATAATAATATTCAGAATAGAAATGTTGAAGTAGTGAGGAGAGTGCGCAGCCCATAGGTAACCAATGTTCGCTTGCTGGTGCTTCTTTCCTCCTCTCTCCTCCTCCCTTTTTCCTTGTGTGCCGTGTCTTACTACCAATCTTTGTACAGTAAGCCACTCAGCTAAAGGGTGGGGTTAATATGAATAGACTTTGAGGGAACTGGGGGTGGGTGAAGAGTTATCTGTTGCACCTCCAGCTGAAGGTGGATTTGCACCGATCTTGCTCTCCCCTTCACCTCCCTCCTGGGCGTTTGAAACCCAGGTCCCAGTTGTTGCCTGGATCCAACCAGGCTGCAGAGCTAAGCTGTTTCCCCACCCCTAGGACCGGCTTGACAGCTTCCCTCTTGCAAAAACACCCACAACCACCACCCCAAAGCTATGCAACAACCGCAGCAACTGAGCGTTCAGCCGACTGACGGTTGGCCATTCACTTCCCTGATCGGATTGTGTGGGGAGAGGGGAGCAGCTGCCCCTGCCCTCCCCAATTAACCCAGATCTCCGGCTTTCATTTGAAAAGAGAGAGCTATAGCAGATCTGTGCATTTAAAGTACAGTGGTACCTCGGTTTATGAACACAATTGGTTCCGGAAGTCTGTTCATAAACTGAAGCGTTCATAAACTGAAGCGAACTTTCCCATTGAAAGTAATGGAAAGTGAATTAATCCGAAATGTAGGACCTAAGTCCCACCCGGGTATTAGGAGCAATGGAACCACACAAAGAGGCAACATGCCAGGCAGGATACAAGAAGATTTATTTGCTCAGCATATGCTAAGTAAATGGTGCAGTGCACTCAGCTCGCAACCTGCACACAGAATTGTGGATTTTCAATACTTTTATACAGTCAAAAACAGGCCAACACCTTATTTCCTTAACTACAAAAACACATGTTTTCCAAAATGCCAAACTGCCATACGCCCTTCTCCCTTATCTGGTCCTGTGAACCCAGCTTGTACTCCCCTCCTTCTTTACTGGGCGTGTAGAGAAAGGCAGGCATTTGATAACAGTTTGCAAGCTACACGCCCATGGGGCCCCCTGCCTGTGTCTCACTTCATGCCCCTCTATACAATGTGCTGTGTATTTGAATACAAGTATTTTCATATCAATTATGTGTGTCTTAAATAAAAGTACTGGCCCTTCAGTTCCAGATGGGTCCGCGGCGTTCGTAAACCGAAAATTCGTAAACCGAGGTGTTTGTAAACCGAGGTTCCACTGTACATTCAACTCACATCTGAAGCATGTGACTTCCCCTGAGGAATCCTGGGAAGTGTAGTTTCCAACCTCACCAAGCTCCAGTTCCCAGGATTCTTTGGGGGAAGCCACTCTGTGCTTTCCATTTATGGGGCAGAAAGGAAATATTGTTCTGTCCGATAGGAAGAGGAAAGAACGCTTTCAGCTGAGGATGGTGGGCCCTCGGGCAGAAGATATAGAAGCATGATTCGCACCAGCATTGTAAAGAACAGCTTCTATCCATAGGCTGTTAGGCTGCTGAATGAAAAGATAACAACCGGGCAACTGACTTTCGGGTTTGGTGGGTGTGCGTCAGTAAACGAGGGAAATTAAGATGAAGAGAGCTGATTTGGGGTGCTTGTGTAATCTCACTGTATAAAAGTTGTACAAGTGACAATAAAGTATTTCAATTTCAATATGGCCCTCAAGACCTCTCCCTATGGCCTCTGGGGGCACACCCCTCACCTGCCTCGCTTTGCACCCTCCCAGAGTGTCTTCTCCTGCCATAAATATGTCCTTCCACCCTGATCATGCCTTTTACATGTTTGGATGGAGGAAAGGGAGGGAGGGAGGGAGGGAGGGAGAAATTATGTATGGAAGCCAGCCTACTGTGCAAAGGTACTCATGGCTCCACCCACTTTTACCTGTGACCTTGCCCACCCCAGCATGTGGCCCCTGAAAGCCACCCCAATTTCAGACCTTGGAGGTAAAAACATACATGGCTTTTAAATGAAATTCTTCCGTGTGTCCAGGTGGAAAAATCCAGGTGTTTCTCTTACCACCCTCTTCCCCCCCCATCTTTTTTATTGCCAGGATCCTACCGCCCGGCTGATTTAAATTCCCTCTGGCTGAGCCGCTCTCTCTGCAAAGGGAAGCTGTCTACAACCCGCCAAACTCGCTCTAGAGACTGAGCAGCGCATGAGTTGTGTTTGGCGGTGGGGAGAGAAAGTCAATATGCTGGGATGCCTCAGAGCGGAAGGAGAAACTCTGATCAGATGAAAATAAGATAGGGGACTGGCTGCCTCTGTTTGCGGTTGCCCAACCTCAAGGACAACAAAAGGAGGGCGAAGGTTTGAAGCCAGTGGGACAGAGCCCGTCCGACACTTTAGGAAAGGGAATAATAACACGCCCAAATAACCTTTGTCTTCTACATCTGTCTTTGCTTTTTTAAAAAATAACTTTTTTAAAAAAAGAAAAAGTAAAACCGTCCGTGCAGCAAAATCTTTGCATTTTTATCCTATTTTTAACCAGTTTATGGAAATTTACTTATTTTAATTTCATATATATATATAAATAAAGGCGTGGGTTTCCTTGCTTTTTAAAAAAGATTTTTTTGTACAAAAAAGGGGAGAGCCCTCTCTTTTCTCTCTTTTTTCTTTAAAAAAAAGGATATTGAAAGATAATAATCCTTTGTGGATCTAGAAGCGGAGAGATTGAGAGGCGGTCGGCGATTGGGTTTCCTGGGTGTTAAATAATTAATTTTTTAAAGCCGAGCTGGAGAGGAGGTGGCGGAATTGATTTCTTCGTGGCCCTCATGAGAAGGGGGTGAGGGTGGCGAGAGAAAAACCAGCCTGAAAAAAACATTGGTTTCTATTCTCATTTTTATTTCCGCCTCACGTTTTTTCAGTAGTGCCTGACAGCCCCCGAAAACAGCAGACCCCAAATTGTTGTCCCTCCCCCCACACACACTTTTAAGGTCTTTTACGGTAGCTTTTGAAAACGGGAAAGGCAACGTCAAGCAAGATCCGGTTGGGAAACAGGATAAATTAAAATAGGAATCTCTCCCACCCGCTTTTTTAAAAAAGTGTTAACATTTTCTACCATTTGGGAGAAGACAGGGCAGGGCGGGCAGAGGACTTGTACCTAGCAAAAATTGCATTTTGTCGAGGCGACTAGAAATTTGGGAATTGCTTATTGATCCGGAGACAGAGAGAGAGAGCGGAGTTTCCCCTGCCAAACGCCAGAATCAGTTTTCCTCTTGAGAGGCACATTCCAACTTCAGCAGAAAGCGGAAAGGAAGCCTATCATTTGGGACTCGAGCCGACAGCCAGCCAGTTGGCTTGTCCGTGGTGGATGCTTGGGGTTTTATAAGGAAGGCCGCAGGAGGGGCAGCCCCGAATGGAGCCCGGAGTATCTGCAGAACCGTCAGCGAAGGGGGAGAATGAGCCGGCCGAACCCCAAACCACCGAGGCCTCTCAGGAGGAGCAAGGAGTAGAGGACATTGGCGCCATGTGCGGGAAGGTGCCGGCGGCAAACGGGCAAGACCGGGAGGAGGTATCGAGGGCCCCGGCCTGTGAGGAAACCCCCACGGGTGCCGGGAAGGGAGACAAAGGGCAGGAACCCGAATCCCCGGAGTCTGCGGAGGCCGAAAAGCCGGATTCCAAAGAGGGTCCGGGAGAGGAGGAACCGCTGGCGGGCGCTGCCTCTCTGCCAAGCATCCCTGTCTCCAACCCAGCCGATGCGCCTGCCGCCACCGAGCCACCTGGGGAGGCGGCTCCCGAGCCCCGGTCTTCTCCTGCCAGCCACCCCCAGCCGCCCGACTTCTACTGCGTCAAGTGGATCAGCTGGAAAGGGGAGAGGACTCCGGTCATCACGCAGAGCGAGAACGGGCCCTGCCCGCTGCTGGCCATCATGAACATCCTTTTCTTGCAGTGGAAGGTGCGTAGAGCTTCCGGGGTCAGGGGCAGTCTACCTCCGAATGCAGGCGTTTGGAGGGAGGAGGGGGTGCACGGGACAAGGCGGGGTGGTCCTCTTGGCAAAATGTCCTTTATTCTCCTGAATAGCTTCTCTTTTTCTCCCTTTCAGGTGAAACTGCCTCCCCAGAAGGAAGTGATCACTTCCGACGAGCTGATGGCTCACCTCGGTAAGTGGCAGGATGTGGCCGCCATTGTTTTCACATTTCCTGAGGGCTGGGCTTGTCTGTTTCTTTTTTTGGGGGGGGGGTTCTGGGTACTAGGTAAGGGGCCACCTAATTCCCCCTGCCTGTGTGAAGCTGCCTTTGTACAGAATGAGATCATTTGGTACAGGGGTGGGGAAACTTTTTTTTTGTTTTTCTTTTTTGCTCAAGGGCCACATGCCATTTCTAGGCAAGGTTCAGGGGCCGCGTGCCGCTGGTGGGCGGGACCAGAGGCCAAAGTGGGCGGAGCATCAAAGGGGGCTGCTTACCTTTGCGTGGCCAGCTTTCTTCTCTATGCAGGCTTGTATTCAAGCGAGTTACAGATCTGCCAGAAGGGATGGGCTTAAGTTAGCCCTGTCTTTTAATCACAGCGGGCCTGATCCAGGTCGGACTAGCATTGGACGCAACCCTGAATGTTGGCAGATCCAGGGCAGACGAAAGGAAGTATTTCTTCCCAAAGCGTGTAGCTAAACAGTGGAACTCCCTGCCACCGGAGGCAGTGACGGCCACCAACTTGGATGCCTTTAAAAGAGGATCCGGCGCATTCGTGGAGGAGGAGGGGGCTATTGACAGCCGCTAGCTGTGATGGCCATGCCCTGCCCCCATGTTTAAGGGCCATTGTGCTTCTGAATACCAGCTGCTGGAAACCACAGGAGGGGAGAGTGTCACACTCGTGTCAGCCTTGTGGGCTTCCCATAAAGGGCACCTGGATGTGAGAACAGGAGGCTCTTGGCCTGATCCAGCAGGCTTGTGTTATGTTCTTATGGAGCCTCCAGTGCCAGAGGCAGTCTCTCTAGATTCCTAGGTTACCGGAGGTGTTTTTGAGCACTGTGAGAACAGGAGGCTGGACTGGGTGGGCCCCCTTTGGCCTGATCCAGCAACGGCGCCCTTCTTACTTTCTTAATGGAAAAGGTCTATTTTCTCTTCATGTCAGGTGACTGTCTCCTGTCCATCAAGCCCCAAAAACAGTCGGAAGCACTCCAGCTCAACTTTCAGCAAGTGAGTTCCTTTCTTTCCCACCCCGCTTCTCTCATTCCCTCTCTCCCTTTCTTTCTCTCTCTGCCTTCCCTCCCTTCAGGCCCCCCCAAGGCACTCGGCAGTTTATTGTAATAACCTGCTGAGAACTTTTGCAATCTGCCCTGTGCCCAAAGCTCCCGCTGCAGAGAATACATGCACATTAAAACCAAATAATGGCACACCAAGAAGCGTCTTGCACTTAACCATGTGCTGTCGTAAAAACTGCAGGCGAGGGGAGCCGCCAATTTGCCCCAGCAGCCAGCGGCTGGGATACCAAGGGAGCTGAGTGCTTGGTCAGACCCAGCAGGGCTCCCCTTTGGTGGTAAGGAGTGGAACCTCCACGGGAAGGAGCAGCCTACCTCTGAAAACTGCATTCAGAGGATACGCAAACTGCAGTATGTCCGCCCTCGCTGCGGACGGCTGTCCCGCAGGTTGTTGCTGAAAAGGGGAATGCTGAGTTCCTTGCGGCCTGATCCAGCGAGGGCATAATCGCCTTCTCTGATTAACTCGTTTGTTTATTGGTGGTGTTTCGGCCCTGGCTCCCCCCCCCAAAAAAGAGCGGTATACGTGGTTCTCCCCCTCATTTAATCCCCACAACGACCCTGCGAGGCAGGGTTAGTTCTGAGAGAGACAGCGTCATGCAGCCGTGTGGGTGGATTCGAACCCATGGCCTCCCAGAGCTGAGCTTCCTCATCCCTCCCCACAAATGCAGGCTTTCCCAGCTAGGCATTGTTCCGTCCCCAAATTTCAAAAATACCCAGCATGCCCTTCTTCTCTTCCTCTCCTGCTGCGGGCAGAACGTCAACGACGCCATGACGGTTCTGCCCAAACTCTCCACGGGGCTGGATGTCAACGTGAGGTTCACGGGAGTCTCCGATTTCGAGTATACCCCCGAGTGCATCGTCTTTGACCTTCTCGACATGCCTCTCTATCACGGCTGGTTGGTGGACCCTCAGGTGAGATTCCTTCTCCCCTCTTTCTTCTTTCCACATGCCACCGCTTCCTAGGAGCTGAGCTTGCAAGTCGCCAGCGTCTCAGATGGCGTCTTTGAGAGTTTGCGAGCCGAATCTCTCCAGTTTGAGAAGCGTAAACAGCCAGTGTCAGATTTGCGTATAAGCTAAACAAGCTATAGCTTAGGGCCCCACTCTCTTGGGGGCCCCAAAAAAATTGAAAGGGAAAAAAACACCTGGATGTACATTTCTAAAATACAAGATATAAAACAAATAAAATAATACAGCAACAGTGTTTTGTGCTGTGTAGGCTCCTATTTCGTTATGTGCAAATGGCTTTAGATACCTATTAGGTCCATCAATTACCATATAGCATAAATTCAACACAAAAAACAGCGACAGTTTGTTGCTGGCAAAGGACAGCTGGACATAGAAAGGGCCCCATTACCTTCAGTAGCTGAGGGCCTCATCAAACCAAAATCCGGCCCTGTGTTCAGCAGTCCCCAGCTGTTGGGAAACTGAATCACAATCTGCTGACTGCGAAAATCACCCCTTTCCCCTTTAACCAAAATGAAAGTGAGTCGGTGGGGAAACCAAGCTCCTAGCCCTCAGGGATGGATGTGAAACCCAGTCCGCTTAGAAGGGACATATGTAATTGCAACTTCTAGGCAGTTATTTAATCATTTTCTTTTGGGCAGCTGTTGGGGATTCTTTAGCCGTGACTCCTGCCCTGCAGGGGGTTGGGCTAGATGACCCCTGTGGGATCCCTTTCAGCTCTGCTATTTTATGATTCTTTGGATTTGTATCCCGTCCTCCCTCCCCAAAGAGCCCAGAGAGGCGAGAAGATATACAATTTAAAAAACAAAACAAAGCAAAGGTGTTCTAAAAATGCTCAAAACTTTAAAAACAGTTACAGTTTTTTTAAAAAATTGTATATTTTTAGCAGTGATATTTTTAACTGTAGCTGTTTTTTAAAAGTTACAGGTAGGTAGCCGTGTTGGTCTGAGTCGAAGCAAAATAAAAAAATTCCTTCAGTAGCACCTTAAAGACCAACTAAGTTTATATTTTGGTATGAGCTTTCGTGTGCATGGTATCTGAAGAAGTGTGCATGCACACGAAAGCTCATACCAAAATATAAACTTAGTTGGTCTTTAAGGTGCTACTGAAGGAATTTTTTTATTTTGCTTCGACTCAGACCAACACGGCTACCTACCTGTAACTAGAACTATGGAAGGCACCACATTGAGCCGCATGAAATGGAAGTCCATCAACAGGTATCTGAAGAAGTGTGCATGCACACGAAAGCTCATACCAAAATATAAACTTAGTTGGTCTTTAAGGTGCTACTGAAGGAATTTTTTTGTTTTTTAAAAGTTTTGATCTTGTTTTAGAATGCTGTAACTGTTGTTATATGTTACAGTTAAGACAAAAACCTAAAAACCTAAAAACAAATAGCTATCTCTAGTTATCTCTCGCTTGGACTACTGCAATGCGCTCTACGTGGGGCTACCTTTGAAGGTGACCCGGAAACTACAACTAATCCAGAATGCGGCAGCTAGACTGGTGACTGGGAGCGGCCGCCGAGATCACATAACACCGGTCCTAAAAGACCTACATTGGCTCCCAGTACGTTTCCGAGCACAATTCAAAGTGTTGGTGTTGACCTTTAAAGCCCTAAACGGCCTCGGTCCGGTATACCTGAAGGAGCGTCTCCACCCCCATCGTTCTGCCCGGACACTGAGGTCCAGCTCCGAGGGCCTTCTGGCGGTTCCCTCATTACGAGAAGCCAAGTTACAGGGAACCAGGCAGAGGGCCTTCTCGGTAGTGGCACCCACCCTGTGGAATGCCCTCCCACTAGAGGTCAAAGAGAACAATTACCAGACCTTTAGAAGGCATCTCAAGGCAGCCCTGTTTAGGGAAGCTTTTAATGTTTGATGGATTTCTGTATTTTAGAATTTCTGTTTTTTTGGAAGCCGCCCAGAGTGGCTGGGGGAACCCGGCCAGATGGGCGGGGTATAAATAATAAATTATTATTATTATTATTATTAAGGTAGAGTTAAAAACATCCAGCCAGTGATCTAGGGGTTGCCAGAATCAGTGTTCTTCCACTGCCAAATGTCTGGGTAAACAGGAGTGTTTTCAGACCCATCCTGAAAGGTCATGAGGATGCAGACAAGCGAGGGCAATTCCACATCAAGGGAACCAGCACCAATTGGCCCTGTCCTGGGTCAATGCCAAGCAGGCAGCCCCCAAAGGTGCCACCACCACCCAGGTCCCAACTGCCCATAGAAGGGTCTGAGGTGATTGGTACCAGGGAAGGCACTTTTTACCTAGTGGTTTATCAGCTGATTGACATGGTACTGTGCCCTCCTGAAGCATCAGAGCATTTCAGATGGTGGGGAGGAGTGGGATCTTAATTTTTAAATTTAAATTTCTAAATTTTAATTTTTTAAATTTTAATTTTTAAAATTTAAATTTTTAAAATTTAAAATTTTAAAATTTTAAATTTAATTTTTAAAATTTAAATCTTAAATTTTAAATTTAAATCTTAAATTTTAAATCTAAATTGGGATGCCCTGTGACACCCACCCACCCAGATGTTTTGTTGGACTACAACTCCCATCAACTCCAACCATTGGCCAAGCTAGCTGGGGCTGATGGGAAATGGAGTCCAGTACTACCCTCAGGCCCCCATTCCTGATCTAAGTCTAAGATAATAAGAACCACCACCACGATCTGTTCTACTGGAGCCCAATGGGGCTAATAGATTTATTCATTCCGTTTATGTATCACATTCTTCCTGTCCCTACAAAAAACCACACCAAAATATTGTGGGTTGTTGCACATAAACGTCCTCTGTTCTGACAACAAGCCTGCAAAGTTAGGCTGAGGGATGGGCGTGGGAAAATTGACCTAAGGTCACCCTGGGAGTTTAGTGGCCGAACTGGGATTTGAACCTGCCTCTTGGCTGTTGACACCCCTTGCGCCATCGACTCCCAGACTCCAGTTCAAAACCTGTTTCTGCCCACTCCAGATACCAGAGGTGGCTCAGGCCGTCAGCAAACTGACCTACAACCAGTTGGTGGAGAAGATCATCACCTGCAAACACTCGAGCGACCCTAATCAGGTGACGGAAGGTGAGGCCCGTCTGCCTGGGCTCATTCACACAGTCAAGGTCCAGGGGTTGTTACCTGGAGGTGGGGTTGTCATCAGCCTACGGGTGGAGGCCATTAAATAAGATCTGATTTGTGCTCGCTTCGGCAGCACATATACTAAAATTGGAACGATACAGAGAAGATTAGCATGGCCCCCTGCGCAAGAAAAAAATAAAATAAGATCTGATTTACGGAGACCAGCAGCAGGGCCTGCTTGGTGGTAGTTTCACGCTTCCAGAAACTTGCTTTCCAAGCCTCGTCTCTCATGGTTTTTACCTCAGGAGACCTCCGTGCTTCAGCAAAGGCCTTTTAACCATCTTTGAGCTATTAGACACCTATTTTGAACAACTGTTATACGTAGATACAGTGGAACCTCAGTTGTCGAACGTAATCCATTCTGGAAGATGGTTTGACTTCCAAAACGTTTGACAACCGAGGCCCAATTGCCAGTCGGCAAAATCCATTGAAAAAATGGAGAAACACACTGCGGAAGCCGTCCGACTTCCAAGGCACGTTTGAAAATGGAAGCGTTCACTTCCGGGTCATCGGCGTTCGAAAGCCGAGACGTTTGACTTCTGAAGCGTTCAGCAACTGAGGTTCCACTATGTATTTCTTGTATCATTTACAACAATTGAAATTTTGAATTCTTTTTAACCGTACCTATGGCCCAGTTGCATTATACGGTTGTTGTCCCACGCTGAAGACTCACCTCTTTGAAACTTGAGATACATGCATTGTTATGGCTCTGGGTGTCAGTCTGGGTGACCCCTGTGGTTCGCTTCAAAACCTGTGGTCTTGCAGATAGGACCCTAGAATCTATAGGAGGAAGCTTGCTGAGTTGGTTAGGTCAGTTCCTCAGTCAAGGTCAATGGCTGTAGCCACTCCCCTAAGTCCTTACCATTCACATTTTGAAAAAGCAAGCTCTGTTGCCATAGAGACCAGTGGGTGGGCCTTTCCCCACTTCACCTGGCTAAAGGCCACATTATTCTGGGATGGAGAACAGCCAGGATAAAGGCAGGGCTGTGAGTGTGTAGGTTTGGTGGGAGATACAGAGGCTTGTCTCGCTCTGTGCTGGATGCCCAAACTGTGCTTTGGAGTAAGGAGTTGAAACAGCTGTGGATCCAATTCATCATCAGAGTCAATCGCCATCACGCTTTGCCTGCATTCCGCCTCATCTTTGCTTCTTCTCCTCCCTGCTCCATCGCCACCCCACCTCGCAGGCCTGATAGCAGAGCAGTTCTTGGAGTCCACGGCCTCTCAGCTGACCTACCACGGCCTCTGCGAGCTGACGTCCACAGTCAAGGAAGGCGAGCTGAGCGTCTTCTTCAGGAACAACCACTTCAGCACCATGATCAAGCACAAGGTACCCGCCCCGCAGGGCTGTTGTTTTTAAGAAAGGTGGCCAATGTCTGGGGCTGGGCAGAGGAGGAGGAATGGCAGAGACCGCCTCCCCATCTTGACCCTTCCAGGGAGGAGGAAGAGAAAGACTGTATAGATTTACTGTATAGTATATTTACTGTATAGTATAGCACAGTATAGATTTTAGGGCGTTGAGGGAGGTGGCAGTGCAGAGGCAGATGTGGGGAAAAGTTGGGAAATCATGAGAGGGCCAGAGCAACACCCGGCTGACACGATGTCATTAGAAAGCATTCCAGACCCACCATCTCCCAGAACCCGGCGAGCCTTAAAAGTAGGAGAGCAAAGAGCTCAAAGACAGAGGGCACTTGTCAGCACCCGTAGAAGTGATGGATGAGGAAGTGGTGGGTGGAGATTCACTTGGGACAACGCCGTTATCCAAGAGGCTGGGTTCAATAGCCTCTCTCTGTAAAGATTGAAATAAAAAAGGACCATAAGAAACTTTCCCTTGTCTTTATACTTTCCTGGGCAACTAGCCGGGAGCCGCTGACAGCATCCTGACAGGTGGACAGGTTGTCCTCACAGGGCCACATCCCCTCTCAGGTGCCAGTGGTGGGTGGGGCCAGGGGCACCAGTATTCAGAGGAGCAGGTGTGACTCTGAACTCACCTGTTGCTTATTGCATAGCTGGGATGGGATGTCCACAGCAGCAGGACATTTCTCTCTCTCTCCCTCTATCTCTGCTTCCCGATCCTTCCAGCCCTCCGAGGAGCCAACTTTGCAGGTCTCATAGCGTGTCATGGACTAGTTGGATGCAGAGGAATGGTGGGAGGAACCAGCTCCCCCCCCCCCGGGGAAGAAGGCTCAGAGCCCGGGGATTGGTGGTGGGACGGTGATGGGTGGTGAAAGAGAGAAGAGGGAGAAGACTAGGAGGAGGAGGTGTGAGAAGCAGAAGGGGTAACAGGGTTAAGTGAGCACAGAGAGTCAGTGGCAGAGAGAAGACCAGAATCAGAGTCAGGAGAGGAAGGAGGCCAAGAAGCAGAGATGAGTCAGGCTGGTGAAGAAGCCAGAAGGTCTCCCTTTCCTGCTGCAACAATCTCCCCTCCCTCCTAGTCTCCCAGGTCCAAGAGAGGCATGAAGCGGCAGGAGCAAAGGCAGGCATGCTGGTGGCGTAGTCTCAGATTGCTTGGGGAAAACCTGGAGAGGAGGCGAGTTAGGGAGCTGTGGGAAGGCAGATACCTTCAGCTTCTGCAACTGCCTCATGGGGGCAAGGCCTTCTGAGGAAGAGTTGCTGTGCTCCTTAGGCCTGGCGATCCTGAGCAGACCTTGTTTCTTCTCATAAAGAGTTAACTTCACTTGGTCCGTGTGATTTATTGCTGGCTTGCTCCTGCCATAGATGTGCAGTGGCTCAGAGTCCCATGGGTCAGAAAGAGAGAAACTTAAGAGGCCCAAGTATTCTTTTACACACACACACACACACACACACACACACACACACCAGCTTGGAGCAAAACAAACTGACATTTTTAAGCAGGTCATATGCCGATTTACCACCACCCTGCTTCCAAATTCATCAGAGCCTGTTTGTTTTCTCTCCCCGCTCCCTCTCCAGAGCCACTTATACCTCCTTGTGACGGACCAGGGCTTCCTTCACGAGGAGCAGGTTGCCTGGGAGAGCCTGCACAACGTGGATGGGGACAGCTGCTTCTGCGACGCAGAGTTCCACCTCAGCCACGCCCTGGGCAAGGAGGCAGCCGGCGGTTCCCCGCAGGATCAGCAGCTCAGCCAGAGACAAGTGGACCAGGTGAGAGCAGGGGCAGTCGAGGCAAGACCATGCAGGGTGGGGCGTAAGGGCTGCCCAGGTTCACCCAAACCACGTGAAAGGGGAGGCATTTTAGCCAATGGAAAGCAACCTTCTCACCCTCCATGCTGATTGGAGCTGAGCCGGCCACTGAGGATGGGCTCTGAGGGTCCCTCTGGTGAACTGGGAGAAAGAGGAGTTGTTCTACGTGTTCCCAAGCTGAGCATCTAGGAGCGCTGAAAATGCAAGGTGCTTCTGTTTAGAGAGAATGGTGGCCGGGTTCTGCATGCAAATTTAATAATAATAATAATAATAATAATAGGAATTGTATATAAGAAGACCTTGAAACACTCCACATCATTTTCCTACATATGTACAAAGGAAATAGTATATTTAGCAGAAAGGAAACACACTGAGATCTGCGTCAACCATTGCAATGCATCCCTAATCATCAATATTGCACATCCTGTTAATCATTTGCAGAGATAATGGAGCACTCTGAATCATTTGTGTGCCCTGGAAAGTGTAGATTTAACCTGGTGGATTCTAAAGTGTATGGTGGCCCTCCTAGGCAGGGAGGATCACATAGGGGGCACTAAGAGGCACAGGGGGCAGTAGGGACACGGGAGGTGTAAATAAATATCAGGCTTTAATAAGCTGGTATCACTGGACCAAGTTTCGTCAAATTAATTGAACTAAATAGCTGCAATTGGATCTTGAACAAGTGTGTGATTAGTTGTTGCTATTTCGAATTTTATCGTGTCACTATCTTCCTCAGTGGGTCGTGCAAATGGCTATTCTAAATGATGCTTTTTTATAGCGTAGGGTGAGCTGGAGATGAGCTTATGGAATTAAGGGCCTCCCAGAACGTTTGGGAGCCACTGAAAGGCAGAACCTGGAGATCTGCAGCGATCGTCACAATGCATCACTTATTATTATTATTATTATTAATCACATAATCTTAGCAGGGGGCGTGGCTGTGAATATCATGAAGGCATCCTGCCCTTCTGAATCTGCCACCACGTTCCTGCCCTCCTTGTCTGAGGCCCTGAATGCTCTCTGCTCGGCTCTCTGCACAAGGGACCCCTACAGAAGGGGTGGGGGTCTAGCTGCTGTCCAGGGACCATGTCAGCTTCTCCTGCCGCCCTCTGAAACCAGAGCATAGGAATTCGAAGGAGGTGTGTGTGCCATGCTCTCAGTTCACATCCACCAACTCTTTCTCTCTCCTTCCTTCCTTCTTACATAGGACTACATGATTGCCTTGTCTCTGCAACAGCAGCAAGGGGGCCCTGCTCTCAGCGACTTAGAGCTCGCCCAGCAGCTGCAGCAGGAGGAATATCAGCAGCAGCAGCAGCAGCAGCAGCAACCGCCTGCCGCGGCCCCCCCTGCACAGGTAACATCTCCCCCAACTCCCTCTGCACCCCCAACTCCCACCAACCCCTGTGTAAGCAGCATAGCCAACGGTCAGGGGTAGAGTGAGTTAGACCCCAGCATCATCTGCAGGGCCATAGACCTGCCATAAACCGTTCTATTACAGACCACCAGCTGCTCATGATAAGAGCTGCTGTTTAAGAACAGGTGCCTGGGTTTCCGGGGGATGGGGTGTTCCCTCCCCTTCTCCCTCCCTATCACTTTTTCCTTTTGTGTCGTCCTGCTTGCACAGACTGTCTTGTGCGAATTGCTTGTACACAAACCTCTCTGTTTTCTGCCCTACCAGCCCCAGCCATCACTGGCCTGCATTAATATGCTAAACAGTATACGAACCTGCCCAGCTTCTCTTAAGATTAGCCAGAGATGCCCTGTGCAGAGGCCTGCCATTGAAGTCATCCAACACGGCCTTTAAGGCAGTGGCACCATCCCCATGGGAATTCCCTCCTGTGGGGTGTGTGTCTGGCGCCTTCTGTGGCTGTTTCTAAATGCCCCTAAGAAGCCAGGTAGACTGCCTCTGGACCTGGAGGTTCCATATTATTCAGAGCATCCTGCCTTCCATCAGCAGAGGTATCATAATAAACATCATCATCATCATCATCATCATCATCAAATATATATAATTATAATAAAGGTAAAGGGGCCCCGACCATCAGGTCCAGTCGTGTCCGACTCTGGGGTTGCGGCGCTCATCTCGCTCTATAGGCCGAGGGAGCCGGCGTTTGTCCGCAGACAGCTTCCAGGTCATGTGGCCAGCATGACAAAGCTGCTTCTGGCGAACCAGAGCAGCGCATGGAAACGCCGTTTACCTTCCCGTCGGAGCGGTCCCTATTTATCTACTTGCATTTTGATGTGCTTTTGAACTGCTAGGTGGGCAGGAGCTGGGACCGAACAACAGGAGCTCACCCCATTGCAGGGATTCAAACCGGCGACCTTCTGATCAGCAAGCCCTACACTCTGTGGTTTAACCGACAGCGCCACCTGGGTCCCTATAATTATAATATTATATTATTATTATTTATTATTACACCCTGCCCATCAGCCTGGGTTTCCCCAGCCACTCTGGGCAACTCCCAACAGAATTAAAAGCACAATAAAACATCAGGCATTAAAAACCACCTTCAGGTGTCTTCTAAAAGTCAGATATTTGTTTATTTCCTTGACATCTGATGGGAGGGCATTCCACAGGGTAGGCGCCACTACCGAGAAGGCCCTCTGCCTGGTTCCCTGTAACCTCAATTCTCGCAGTGAGGGAACCGCCAGAAGGCCCTTGGCGCTGGACCTCAGGCTGAACGATGGGGGTGGAGACGCTCCTTCAAGTATACTGGTATAAGACAGGTACCGTATAAAACAGCCATCTATAGCCTTCTCCTTCTCCATGTCCAATTCTCTTTTAAAAACCATCCAGATTGGCTGAGTTCCACAGTTTAACCGCAGGAACAAGGACTTTGTCTTCCCTGAGTCTCCCAGCCTCCCTTGCTTGTGTCCCTATTGATATCCAGTATCACGAGAGAGGGAGGAAATCAAATCTCTATTCCTTAACACGCCCCACTTTCTCCCCTACCCTTCCTTTTAGGGGAGGACTCCACCGCCCTCCCGCTCCTCCGGAGAGCGCAGGCCGCGCCAGAAGCAGGATTCGGACTGCGTCGTCCTGTAACGCAAATCTGCGGGTGGCTCAGAGCACCCGTTTCCCAGCTGACAGAAGTCTGCCGTGGACAAGGACCGCCCTCTTCTATTCGCCTCTTGCTCCCTTTACGTTTTTTTTAAAAAAAGACTGCTGTTTTTAAAAAGTCTCCCCATTCTGGGGCTGAAACCAAAATTAAAAGGGAAAAAAGAGAAACTAACCTTTGGGGGGGCGAAAACCCCAACAAACTCGTCTTCTCCAGAGTCTTTATCTTCTCCTCTCCCCACAAGTGGGGGGCCCAATGGGAACTGATAAGAGAGCAGTTAAGTTGCGGGTGCAGTTGATGGGAGATGATCCTGCCACCTCAGGCAGAGAAGCAAGCCGGACTTTCCTTCTAGAGAAGGCACCCCCAAACTGCGGCCCTCCAGATGTTTTGGCCTACAACTCCCATGATCCCTAGCTAACAGGACCAGTGGTCAGGGATGATGGGAATTGTAGTCCAAAAACATCTGGAGGGCCGAAGTTTGGGGATGCCTGTTCTAGAGCACCCTTGTTGGTGGATGGTAAAAACACCAGGGGGGAATTGAATTCGCTAAACTAGAGCCAAGAAAAACAGCAAAAATATTTGGGGCAGCCGTGATGTGCCCCAAACATTTTGAGGGATGGAGGAGCAGGAACTCCAGTGCGGGGTAGAGATCCAGTATGGTACAGCGGTTAGAGAATTGGTCTAGGACTTGGGAGAACCAGGGTTCAAATCCCCACTCGGCCATGAAGCTCCCTGGGTGTGTCCTTGAGGGCCAGCCTCTGCCTCGTAGGGTAGACAAGAAAACACGCTCCCTTTTAGTGCACAAAGCAAGGAGTCTTCCTGTTCTAAGACTGCTGTATTGTCTCATCATGCCTGGTGGAAAATAAGGAACGCCTCTTTCTAAGTTCCTGCCCCTCACAGTTTTTTGAAAGTTTCCCCATTCTTGTTCTTAACGCCCAATCTGCTGCCTGCTTTAACCAAGGCAATTTCCCAGCCTGTTTTCAAACGATATGAGAGAGTGCAGCCCAACTCAGTTTTTAAAACGGGGAGGTGGGATGGGGTGCCAAATCCTTTTACATCTGCCTCAGGAAGAAAAAAAACACACTCAAGTTATACGCTCAGAGGTACTTTACTTTATTATCACCTACTTCATTTTTAAACAAAGGGTGGTGCTAAATTCGTAGGTCAGGTGGTGGAGAAAAGCTGAGCTTACCAAGACAGAAAGACCTGCAATATATATTAAATTCCACCGTTCCAGGAAAGGGGATGTTGCAGGTTTTGTTGCAGAAAGGCTGATAGGTTATCCTTTGCTGCTGGGATGGATGCGGGGTGGGGTGGGGGCACCTGTGCCCCCTCCCCAGATATTGAGGGACTACAGCTTCCACAAACACTGACTATAGGTGATAGAGTCCAACCACATCTGCAGGGCCACAGATGTTCCAGATTCCGTAAATGTGAATTCAGCACAGGATCCCTGATTGGTTGGTATCGCCCAGTGAAGGAGAAAAAGGCAGCCAGCCGTGTCCCGTGGAGGAACGGTCTCTGCGACTCATGAGCCGTTAATTCCATTTTGCACACACCCACCCCCAGCACAGAAATGGCTGGATGTTCGCAACCAAATTAAACAGTTTATTGGCTCAGCAAGAAAAACGTACAGCACCTCGCTCTTTCTTCTTAAATCATTCCCAGCCCCCCCTCCCCCGAATAGTTCCAGAACCAATCGAGAAGCTAGAAGAAATTAACGCAAATGGAGAATCGAGATCCTCTGAGGGCGACTTCTGGGTGGGACTGCAGGGCCTTCGGGATGAAGAGGAGGTTGGCTGGTGTAAGCGTATGCTTAGTATTCAGAGGTAGACTGCTTTTACACACAGAGGCTCGTCGGCAGAGGGGATAACTTACAGATCTTCTGCTCTGCACAGACCAAGCAAGGCGGTCTGGTAACTGCCGTTCATTTCAGCCTGGTGGAAGATAAAAAAGGATTTTAGAAGGCACAGCCCACCCAGAATTACGCACTTATATTCAAAAGGGGAGATATTCTATTCCCCTCTGCTGACCTGACCATACGCTTATCAGGATCCGGCAGGATCAGACGAAAGGTCTAGCTAAATAAACATCCCATAATGGCCAACCAGATTAATTTCATTTAAAGACATCCCCACTTTTCAGCCAAAAAGGGCTCCCTCCTCTTACACCTCACTTAAGGAAAAAAGACGCAGCACAAAAAGAAAACGAATCAGGAGGGAGGAGGAAATCAGCAAACTCGGGCTCAAGTTCCGAGTTTGCACGCTGTTTCAGGGACCGGCTGGGATGGTAAAGTTCAAGGAGGGGAGGGGCCCAAAGTTGTGATGCTGATGGAGCAACCCTGGACCCCTACTCTTCCTCCATCTCTGTCCACTCCCCACCCGCAGTAGATAAAGCCTGGAGCTCTTACCTGGATGAAGGAGTAGAGAGAAATCCCATAATGCTTCCTGAACTCAGCACGGATACTCAGCAGGTCGGTTTCGCTACGGGAAATCAGGATGCGAGCCAGAGTTCTTGGGCAGGTTCCTGGACCCTTTAAAGAGCAGACAGGTGAGGGTTAGGATATCTTTATATTGTAGGTGTCATAGCAATCTCACAATTTAAGAAAGCGGGTGTGTGTGTGTTAATTTGGTGGGATTATTTGCAAGGCTTTGGCGGAGGGCAAATGGCACCCTTACGGGAGGGGTGTAAAGAGGCATTACCCCCCCCAAAAAAAAATTCCGTTCTTCATCTCGCCATCCGCTGTGACAAAATTACAACTTTCGCAATTAATTACACAAATGACATTGTCATTCCGTTATGCCACCGCGCCAATTTAGGGCACAAAAGGAAACACAGTGTGAATCTAAAGGTTTTCGTATGTGCAATAAATCATGTCTCATTTGCAATCCTAAAGCAACAGCAGAGGAGCCGTTTTGCAGCCAGCCGTGCCCTGACTGCGGCCATTTTGGTGCCCAAAACACTTTATCCAAATTCCTGGAAAAAGGGAAGGATACACTTGTGCGACAGAGCGAAAGATAGAAAGAAGGGTGGATTAATCCTCCTCACCTTAACCGCTTGGTAGAGCTTTGTGGCAAAATAGAGAGGGGTGTTTCTGAGGATGGAGACTGCAAAAGGACATGGATTTAGAATAATAATAATAATAATAATAATAATAATAATAATAATAATACAGTAATGATAATAAACCAATCGGATGACCAACATGTTCTCATATCGTCTCTGAAAACCATCTTCAGTTATTTGAAGCATACTCATAACAAGCCAATCTTTCTTTTCTAAAATCCCCACCTTTCCGTGTGTCTTTAACCACTGTATCACAGGTAGAAATTCACCAGGTGAGGCCCTCCCCAACATTACACCTTTGTGCTGGAGCAGCTTGACCTGTTGACTTCCTCCTCCTCCTCAGCCAAACAGCTCTGGGTCATGCCCAGTTGGTTATGGGGAAGAAATCCCCCCCCCCGTGTATTCTCACAACCCACCTTGTAAGGTAGGCTAGGCCAGCCAAGAGAGGCTTGCCCATCCCGTGAGCATTTCTGTCAGGGTTGCTCCGAACTCAGGTTTCTGAGCCGCTACCTATAATCTCAGTTTCTGCTTGTTCCGGGCCAGACCTCGCTACAGAAAACATGAAATTGTCAAGGACGAGAGTGTCCCTGAGCATGTTTGGTGCATTATTTCCGCGCTCCTTTACGGCAGATGAGGCCAGAGTCAAAAGCAGAGAGACTTACACGCCCTGCTCACAAATAGATATCATTCGCATACATAGGATCAGAATTGTAGAGTCGGAAGGGACCCAAGGGTCATCTAGTCCAACCCCCTGCAATGCAGGGATCTCAACTAAAGCATCCATGACAGATGGCCATCTAACTTCTGCTTAAATATCTACAAGGAAGGAGAGTCCACAACCTCCAGAGGGAGACCGTTCCCCTGTCAGAAAGTTATTCCTGATGTTTAGTCGGAATCTCCTTTCCTGTAACTTGAAGCCATTGGTTCAAGTCCTACCTTCCAGAGCTGGAGAAAACAAGTTTGTTCCTTCTTCCATAAGATATTTGAAGATGCCTATCATATCTCCTCTCAGTCTCCTCTTTTCCAGGCTAAACATACCCAGCTCCTTCAACCGTTCCTCATCAGGCTTGGTTTCCAGACCCTTGCTCATCTCGGTCGCCCTCCTCTGCACACCTTCCAGCTTGTCAACATCCTTCTTAAATTGTGGTGCCCAGAATTGGACACAGTATTTCAGGTGGGGTCTGACCAAGATATCCTGGCATTCACACACACACACACACACACACACACACACACACACACACACACAGCAGGACAGATAGAAAGGCTCTGGGGAGCCACATCCAGCCCAAGCCCCCTTACCTACCCAGAGTCAAGCCAGCCTCGAGGGCCTTCCCCTCTAAGTGCTTCTTCATGGCTTCCTCCACCTGGAGCCCAGTCATCTTGTGGTACCAGACGAACACTGTGGGAGTAAGAAAGGATTCAGCCAGACTGTTTCTAAGCATTATACAGAGCCAGGCCATTGGTCTGCCTGGCTTAGTAGTGCCAACACAGACCGACAGGGATCTTTTGAATTTTCAATTCACTGCTCAACACATGATGAGGATTGAGGGAGAATTCCTTACACTCCGAAGGGGTCACTTCGAAAGCAAAATCACTGAAGGGAAGACCCCCTGAATAGCCTATTGGCCCTTGACTCAGGGGCCCATTAGAACGCCGTTTTAGTACATTGCATAGAATGCCAACATGGCTGAACACAGCTCCCCTTCCCAGAAGCAGCAACTGCAAGCATTGCAAACTAGGTCTTGCCTCTGTTTAGATGTCGGGGGCTCCGCTCGGTTAGGATCCTGATCCACTCGCTCCCATCCAACCTGCCTGGGTCGCCGCCTCCGGGACCCACGAGGGCCTGGAAGAACCCACAGACACACACCGTTGAACAAAACAATTGCACAGTTGAAGTAACAACAGCTTCTTTGGGTTGATATATCTGTCGTAACAACTTAATTCAGGGCTCAGTACTCAGCCCAGTGCTGCGTGACCTATTTAAAGCACCAGGCTATGAGCCTACAAGACATGGGGTGTAGAAGCAATGCATGAAATCCCCAGAACATGCGCAGAGTGAAATTGGCACCATCCAGTCACAGAGTAACCTGAGTCTGCTCCTCACATATCTGAGGACTCAGCTACATTAGTAAAGAAACTGCAATTTGAATGCGCTATAAACATGCAACAGATGGCGCCAGAGAGCAGGGAATTTTAAAAAGCGATTTTTCCATAGAGGTGGTTCCCCCCCCTTTTGTTAAAACGATCTAATTTCTGACTTATTTATAGCAGGGGTCCCTGTGTTTAGCGCTACCTTCAAATTAGGAATAGAACATGTGAGGCCCAGTACCTTTCCCTCTGTCTCAGTATTAAACACGAGTAAGAACAGAGCCTCATTTAAGGAGTGCACCCAGTCTTAATAGAAACTGGGGAGGCCTGAGGCCTTAGCCCCCAAACCTATTAGGTCGTAATTATCTCTGATCCCGTGCAGCCGGTTTTCCCCCAACTCCATCATTATTCATTTAACCTCACACAGCTGGAATGCGAGACAAGGAAGAGCTTTTTATCGGGGCGGTTGTGGAGCTGCCATTTTTAAAATCATGTCATACAGTTTCCCTCATACATACAGAACAGAGCATTTGGTTATGCAAAAGCGTTCCTTATCGCTGTTTCACCATCTATCATAGCATGCACAAATGCACCTCGAATCTGCAGGAGCAGCTAAAATTCCTTAAAGCCATTCGGTCAGCTTGCTGGGAAATTTATGAGAAATTAAATACGGCGGGAGCATGGGCAGAACACATCCTTTGGAAGCTCGAGGAGAGTTCTGTGGCAGGATCAGGCCAAAAAAACCTTGTTGGGTATTCTGATGCATTTGGCCTTTATGAACCATGGGGTTCATTTTCAACGGGACAGAAGATGATCACAACAGGGCTTTCATGGATCAGAGAGATCAGGGGGTCTGAATACGACCCATTTCCAACCTTGGACGTCTCACCTGTGTATCTTGCCGTATCAAGACATAGTCAATGACACCAGAGTACCTTTCCCGTTTGCCCTGGGAGAAAGCAGAAAACCAGGTGTCAATGACATTGGCCATGGGCTGGTAGTCCTTGAGTTACCGTAGATCTGGAATAACTACGCTTTACTCCTCCCATCACAGCCAAAACAACTTAAACTAGCTGTTTCTAAGCCACTCTGCCGATTTCAATGGGCCTAGAGAACGGCCAGTTTAAGTCTCAAACCACACTTCCGCTTTTCACCCGGGAAAACCCGATCCTTAACCGCTGAATCGGAGCAAATGTCAATTGGGTTTTCTTCCAACTGATGTTTGCTCCAATTTAGGGCTTAAACAGCAGGGCAAAGGCGAAACTGCTCGGACCCCTAGTGTCCAATCTCACACTCTTGCTAAGACGCAGGTAATGACCTCATCAAGACCCACATCTTCAACAGAAGCAGAGAGTATTTGGGGGACAAGGCGATGAGGACTAGCCACTTACCCGCTTTTATTTTCAGAGCCACTGTTTTCCGAGAATGTTTTTACAGGTTAGGCACATGAGAAGCGTGAAATTTACCGTGCGCCCCACTTAAAAATATTTGCAATAGGACTCTCACCAGATTTTTTGCTCTTTTCAATGTGCCATTTTAATTGCATGCAGATGAGCTGGCTGGTTTAATTAGCCTGGGGTGAAAACAGCAACTCAGAAACCTGAATCGAAAACAGAGGTGATGGTGGCATGATGTTGCTTTTAGAGAATATATTTGCTCCTCTGCTTGGAAGGCAAGATCCTCTCCTAAAACAGCCCTTCCCAACGCCGATTGCTGTAATTGCATTTTGATAATTTGATTATGTCCACTGTTGTTGTTTTTAAATGACTGCTCAGTTGCTGATTTTTCAATGAATACTTTATACTATTTATGTCACTGCTTAGTTTTATTATTATTATTAAGTGGTACATAAATCTTGCTTATAAGGCCGTCTCACCATCCTGGGGCCTCTCTGGATGTTTCAGACTCAGCCCCATGAGGTAAGTTGTCTTAAACGGTTTTTAATATTGTGTTTTAATATTGGAACCCACCCTGGGACCTTACAGTGAAGGGCAGTAGTAGTAGTAGTAGTAGTAGTAGTAGTAATAATAATAATAATAATAGGCCAAAACGTCTGGAGGGCACCAGGTTGATGCTTTAATACATTAAAATATTTTTAAAATAATAAAAGAAAACCTTAATATGCTTCCTGGTTAATTAAAGGCTTTGTTGGGGGAAATGTGAAACCCCAAATATTTCTGAAGTAAAACAAAGGTCCTTAACCCTTCCTCCTCCATTTTAAAATTTCTTCTTTTTAAAGGTGATTTTGAGAAAAAATATTGCACACAGAATGGCTTTCCCTCTGAAAAGCAGTCTAAATTTGCATCTATAACAGAAACCAGCACGTGTGAATTTTAGGTATGCACTGCCTGTGTCACCCTGGGCCAAATTTAAGCACTTTACAACGTCCCTTTGACTTCACCCCCAAAGACGCACTCCTGCAATTAATCACAGTCTTCCTCTTCTTTTTTAACAACCATAGGACCATCTGTACCAAAGCAAACTCAGCACACGTTTAAAGCCCCCCCTCAAATCCTGAGAACTGTAGTTTTCCCCTGCACAGAGCTACAGTTCTCTAAGAGCCCTTAGCAAACTAGAGTTCCCAGCTGGGCAAAACCAATTGAGGAGGGTGCAAAGCAAGGCTGACCAGGGGCATGGACTGGGGTGAGTCCCTAGAGCCAGGTAGAGAGGGCCAGGTGACCTCATTTGACCCTGGGCAGGAGATTCCCCACCCCTGATCTAAAGACACCCCTAGTCCAGAGTCCTGGGTCTCTGAATGGTCCTCCCCCCCCTTTTACCTTGATCAAGGCATCCAGGAGGCCCTGAAGGAAGCCGCTGGTTCTCGAAGCGATGTCCTTCTCGAGGTCCAAACTGAAATCTAGGCACAGTGGAGGAAACAATTTTGGATTAAAGAGAAATGGTTTTACCCAGATCTGATAGTAAGAGCTGTTCGACAGTGGAACTTGCTGCCAAGGAGTGTGGTGGAGTCTCCTTCTTTGGAGGTCTTTAAGCAGAGGCTTGACAGCCATATGTCAGGAATGCTTTGATGGTGTTTCCTGCTTGGCAGGGGGTTGGACTGGATAGCCCTTGTGGTCTCTTCCAACTCTATGATTCTATGATTTTAGGAGTTAAGCAATGCTATTAGAAAGGTCCATATAGTTAAAGCTATGGTTTTCCCAGTGATGATGTATGGAAGTGAGAGCTGGACCATAAAGAAGGCTGATCGCCGAAGAATTGATGCTTTTGAATTATGGTGCTGGAGGAGACTCTTGAGAGTCCCATGGACTGCAAGAAGATCAAACCTATCCATTCTGAAGGAAATCAGCCCTGAGTGCTCACTGGAAAGACAGATCCTGAAGCTGAGGCTCCAATGCTTTGGCCACCTCATGAGAAGGGAAGACTTTCTGGAAAAGACCCTGATGTTGGGAAAGATGGAGGGCACTAGGAGAAGGGGACGACAGAGGACGAGATGGTTGGACAGTGTTCTCGAAGCTACGAACATGAGTTTGACCAAACTGCGGGAGGCAGTGGAAGACAGGAGTGCCTGTGCCTGGCGTGCTCTGGTCCATGGGGTCACGAAGAGTCGGACACGACTAAACAACTAAACAACAATTAGGATTTTAAGCAAGAACAAAAACTGTGGGACCTATCTCTCTCTTTTCTGTTTTCTGCTGGGTTTTTTTTTAATGACCTCATTTTTATATGCTGACTTGAGTGGCTTGTTTATGTTAGCAGGCTGGTGTCTAAAAGAAGGCTCGGACAAACAAGCAAACAAATAAACAAACACCCCACCTTTAAACACAAGCACATACAAGGCAGCTTACATCAAATAAAAATAATATGAAGTGCTTCTTTAAATAATCAGCTTTACGGGGGGGGGGGAAGTCCATGATACCATCTTGTGGCGGCAAGTTCTCCAGGTTAACGGTGCATTGCGCAGAGGATAACTTGCTTTCCCCCTGTCCCGAAATCTGCAGCCTATCGGCTTAATGCAGGGGTCAGCAAACTTTTTCAGCAGGGGGCCGGTCCATTGTCCCTCAGACCTTGTGGGGGGACGGAGTATATTTTGAAGAAAAAAATGAACGAATTCCTATGCCCTACAGATGCATTTTAAATAAAAGCACTCATTCTACTCATGTAAAAACACACTGATTCCCGGACTGTCCACAGGTCAGATTTAGAAGGCGATTGGGCCGGACCCAGCCTCCAGGCCTTAGTTTGCCTACCCATGGCTTAAAATGATCTGGGGATTCTCAGAAAGCATGAATAATTCTACAATTTCTCCAAACCAGGTATATCCACAACCCTCCACCGTTAGCTGTCCTTTAAAAGGCAGGGTTTAGAAAGTATACCATTTTTAATTTCATTCCTTCTTTACCATGCTTGTAGCAACCCAAGATCTCTCGGAGTTGCTGTCTGGTTCGGGTGGAGAGGATTTCGAAAAGCGTATCTGCCTCCAGGCCCTGGAAAGAGGAAGGGCGTTTGTTGAGTAACCTCCTCCTCAGCAGCTGAAGTGTGGCAACACTTGAAAAGGCGAGGGAGCTCAAGGGCTGCACGAGGGCGGAGAGGAAGAGCCGCTGCGGTCAGCTTCCAAGCTGCTAAGTATTCTTTTATTATTTCATAAAATGCATATATTGATTTGTTTTAATCAAATAAAATGTACACACCCTCAAAGCAGTTTGCAAAAAAAGTTAATGAATAAAGTCAGTCCTAAGAAAAATTCGCAACAGTTATTTAAGATTAAAACTTTAAACAGCAAGAGACTAAAACCAGATTGAAATTCTGGGTAGGCTAAGCAAGCTACCCTCTCCCCTTGCTTTAGGATGGTGCGGGATGGAGGAGGTTGTGGTTGCCTAGCAACCACATCTTGACTCAGTTCCTGGTCCCCATGTAGGACCAGGCGGATGAAACAGCCAAAGACCCGGCAAAGCCATAGTCCAATGCATGAAGCGCCTGCTTTCTTGCATGCAGAGGATCCCGGGTTCAATCTCCGGCATCTCCCTGCTAGAGAGCTGCTGCCAGTCAGTGTAGACAATACTGAGCTAGATGGGCAAGTTGTCTTATAATTAGAAAGCACAAATGGCCTGACTGAGCAAGACAGGGACCGATGGCCGTACCTTCAGGGCCAGGTTGATTTCATGAGCATCAAACTGAGCTGCCGGCTTCAGCAGACCCACGATGACGCCCTCTAGGTGCCCAGAAAAAGCTGCTTCAAGAGTTTTCATAAGGTCCTGAGGAGGGGAAATAGAAATGCTTTAGGAGGAGGATTAAAACCGTTTCTGAACAGTCTTCAAAGGCTACCCCATGCAAAGTGCATTGCAGTGGTCTAAGCTGACTGTTACAAAAGCATGAACTACTATGGTCAGTACATTTCCGAGCACAGTTCAAAGTGTTGGTGCTGACCTTTAAAGCCCTAAACGGCCTCGGCCCAGTATACCTGAAGGAGCGTCTCCACCCCCATTGTACTGCCCGGACACTGAGGTCCAGCGCCAAGGGCCTTCTGGTGGTTCCCTCACTGCGAGAAGCGAAGTTACAGGGAACCAGGCAGAGGGCCTTCTCGGTGGTGGCACCCGCCCTGTGGAATGCCCTCCCATCAGATGTCAAGGAGATAACTAGCTGACTTTTAGAAGAGAACTGAAGGCAGCCCTGTTTAGGGACGTTTTTAATGTCTGATCTTTTATTGTGTTTTTAATATTCTGTTGGGAGCCGCTCAGAGTGACTGGGGAAACCCAGCCAGATGGGTGGGGTATAAATAATATATTATTATTATTATTATTATTATTATTATTATTATTATTACTACTACTACTACAACAACTATGGCTGGTAAAGTCAAGATGGGCCAAAGCTGGCAAACTAGCCAGTTTATAGAAAGCAGACACTCAGATGGACATTTGAAGGGTCATATTGAAACCCCCTAATATAGGATTCCCTTCCCCCAATAAAACTCCAGATCTAAGAGGAGTTTGCTCCTTCCCATCCTCACCTGTTTAGTGAAATTCAGGAACTCTTCAGCAATTTGCTGCCTCTGTTCATTGCTCCTGTTAGTCAGTAGGTCAATGACGGTTACATATTTGACACCTGTCACAATGGATAGCAAATTTAGAGGCTAACCACTAAACCGTGGTTCTCTGTATGTGTTCTTCACATATATAAATCGCCCCCCTTGCAATTCTGTAACAGGAGAAGTCACATTTATGAATCAAACATGTATACATAACTGCACACTTTATACAAAAGGGATCTGTTGGTTTGCATCCCACTTTTTCGGCCCGAGTCTCCTACGTGGTGCCATTCGTAAGGTGCCAGGGTTACGGGTTCGAGTCCTGACGTGCATCAATTAAAACTCAGCTGAATGTGACGCTGTCGAGTGGTATAGAGGGCAGCGGCTCGCATTCAGTTCCTTTCTCATTAAGAGATAAAGTTCATTGAGTGACCTTCAGTCAAATCGCTACTTCTGAGGTTAACCCATCTCACAGGGCTGTTCTGTGGATTCGCAAATTACATATATACAGACACACACACACATTGGAAAAAACAGCAAGAACACAACACACGAATGCCACAGCTGTGATTTGTGATTACCTTTCCCACTGACGGCGTCAAGGAGAGCTTGGACATCTTTTTCCACCTCAAAGTTCAGGTGGGGTCTGATAGTCCCCAGAGTGCCCCAAACAGCTGTCTAGAGCAAAATAAGACAAGAGATGGAATGGTCACTGGAAACTCTGAAATCTCCATGATTCAGCGAGTGCCAAGCCAACCACTCACCTTATCCGCAAGGGGCAAGTGCCTGAGGATTTCGTTGACCAAGGATCGTCTCTCGATTCCGTTCACCAGCGACATCTTGCACCCGCAGCTGCCAAATCTGAGCTTTCAAAAACAACAGACGGGGGGGGGCCTGTTATCGCAAGCTAGACAGCACAGAGAGATCCCACTTGATCTCCGTGTCTGAGATGGAGGAATCTTAACACTTACTAACGTTTGAGCATGAGAAAGGTCTGTCGTAAAACTAGCGAAGATGAACGCTGGAAGATTCAGGACAGGTGGAAGAAAGACATTCTTCACGCAGTGCAGAGTTAAACTGCGGAACTCCCTGGCACTGGAGGTGATAATGGCCACCAAGTTGGATGGCTTTAAAAGAGGACTGGGGGGGAAATTCCTGGAGAATACTAGCCGCAATACAGATTTTTAAAAATGACATCTTGCTACCCCTCAAGAGATCCCTTGGGACACCTGCCTAAGGTCTCACTGAGGCGGAATATGGTTTGAGACTAATCCACTTTTGAAAATTTACTCTCCCCCCCCCTCATTTTTGTCTTCAGGATCAGTTTGAAAAATAGTTTGATCAGTTTGAGAAATAGTCCATCATTCCACCTGCCTGCCTTAAACTGAATCCCAGGTCTTAGGTGGGTTGCCAACTTCTTCCCAGCTTTCTAAAGTCGCCTGGCTCCTATGATGTTAAACAGCAGGAATTAAGCAGGTGAGACCTTTTCCCAGAGTGGAGGCGGTGGGTGAAAGCTTCACCCTCCCAGTCTTCTATGCATCAAGCAGCTCACAAAGGCAGAGGAGCAGGATCGGTCTTTAAAAGTTGGCAACTCCCAAATGCGAATCCCTTAAAAAAAAACCACATCTGAGGAACATACCTGGCTGTTTTTTGTGTCTCTCTCCCGGACAGCAGCGAGTGCGTTGTCCTACGTGAGCGGCTGGCAGTGACAGTCACCTCCACCCAGCACCCCGAGGGAGGGCCTCAGCCGACCAGCCCGCGATAAGTGGATGAAGGAAAAACCAGTCCGGTCTGTAGCTCTCAAGCCAAGAAGTCTGTGCCTTTCGCAAGGCAAGCTGCCAAGTATCGTAATTCCTTTCTATCCCTGGCGGGGCTGCAACCAGGAACTTTCGACGGGCTGGTGGGATGGTTCATCAGGAATAACAAACGACGTGCCGTCACCTTCAGAGACGTGAGCCCAAACCTGACAGGTGAGAGAGACACAGGTGATTGGCAGGATGGGTGTCTAAAGTGGAAGAGATCAGCCTCTGGAGAAGATGTCTTTATTTACTTATTTCATGAAATGCAGCCACTGCTTGACTGGGAAAACCCACCAACCAGCCTAAAAGCTGCTTATGGAAAGAATTAAAATTAGGGTTGCCATACATCCGGACATAACCAGGATTTGGCTGTCGGAAACAGTGTCCAGGCGGAAATCACGTATTGACTGGGAAAATCCGGACGTATGGCAACCTAGGGCGGAAGTGAAGGTTTTGGCAAGTTTCCTCAGAAAGCTCAACAACAACTTTGGGCAAAACTGGAAAAAGCTCAACAACTTTTTGATGTCCGGGTTTTCCATTATTATTATTATTATTATTATTATTATTAATAATATTTTTACAAATCAGTTTCATTTGTTGAGACATTGGTGAGGAGAGGGGAAGGAAAGTAGATGGGGGGAGGATGGGGTGACAATGTTTCTGTTGTGCTTGATAAGTGTGTGGGGTTTTTGTCAGCATCACTTGTGTAGGTTCTCTGTTGTTCCCTTGTTTTCCTTTGGTGGTGAGAGATGTTGGGGTTGGCCTAAGATCATAGGTGTACCCAGCATGGGGCAGGGGGGTGCAGCTGCCCCCCCCCCAGAAGGCCAAACCGCGGGCCCGACTAGGGAAGCAAATACCCTGCGCAGGCGCCCCGCTTGTTGACATGGGAGGGGAGGGGGGAGGAAACGCTGCTGGTGCCGCGGCTCCTCGGCGGCGGCTCCTCCTCTCAGCCCGCCCTGCCTACATTTGCACCAATCCCCGCCCACTAAAGCCTTCGTGCCTCCCAATGGAAAGCCCTGCCGGGCGGCAACCTCTCCTGCCTAAGAGTTCTGCTGGGCTGGCAAGCGAAGGAGACGCGGCTCCCTGCATTGGTTGCAGCTGCTGCCGCGCTCTGCCTCCCAGTAGGCTGCACTGCGATCGTCGGCGCCGCGGGCTGGGAATCGCCCCCTTCCCCCCTCCGCACCCCCTACCCCCCCCTGAGTTAGGAGTTGCTACTGAGACTCCTCCTGGGCCGGGAGAGGAAGTGCACCGACAGGAGCCAGTTCAGCCTCGGTGGGCAGAAGCCTGCAAAGGAGGAGTGGGGGGCGGCGCCCGAAGGTGTTGGTCGTGGCTGCTGCAAGGAAGCTGCGTATGGGCGTTTGCACCGGATTGCCGGCGGCAGGAGTAGCCCAGCGGCAGTGACCCTTCCTCACCGCCCCCCACCGCCGGCAATAGGAAAGGAGCTGCCTTGGGGGGCGGCACAGCTCTCCGCTCCCCCTGCGTCCATTGCCCTCTCCGGGCATTGGCTGCTGTTTCCTTCTTTGCAATGCGCCCCCCCCCCAGCCGCTCTCCCTTGCTGCCCCTGCCGAGAGAGGGGCGTTGAGGGCGGGGGAGCCGCCGCCGTAGGGTCGCAGCTGGGGGGGGACTCGCTCGCTTGCCTGCGCTGTGCCACCTCACCTTTCCCATCTTTTGCTCCCTTGCGATGGGGAGGCGGCGGTGGCAGCTTCTTCTTCTTCTTTGAGGGTCTCAGCTTGGCGGGGGGTCCCCAGTATCCTCCCAGGCCATGGGGGTGGCCCCCCAGGACTAGCAGACCTCTGAGCTCCTTCCCCATCCCAGATATATAGGGTGGGAACTGGCAAGGCTTCGGGGGGACCTGGAGGAGGGAAAGCGGGGCCCAAAGGGTTTTTTCAGGGGGGTGGCTAGCCGTAAATGGATGGGAGCGGTGTTTTCAGAGCAGGGCCATCTTAAGCATACCTGGCACGGTGGTGGTACGGATCCCTCTGGTGCCCCCACCCTCCCCGTTTCCCGGCGCGGCGGGCGCAGCTCACTGCGTGGCTGCCGCTTGGAGGGCCGGAACCCTGCGCAACCCAGCCTGGGCGTAGGGCCGGCCCTGGGCTAGGGGGTGCTGCCCGCCCATTGTTGTGACGCCCCTGCGTGCGGCGGAGGCGGCCCCAGGCCCGCGCCTCTCCGGAAAGCAGCCTGAAGCCGCTGAACAGCTGAGAGGCGCGCCTGGGGAGGGCGAGAGTTTAGGGGGTTCATTTAGAGGCTGTAGCCGCCGCCGCCGAGTCATCGGGCCCGCTGGCCCTGTAGCCCCGCCCACATTCCCACTTTGTGGCCCCTCCCCTCCCGTGCCTTGGCCCCGCCCCTGAACGACCATGGCTTGCCCCCCCCCCCTAGTTTTGATCCTGGGTACGCCCCTGCCTAGGATATGGTTGTTCCTTTGTGTTTGGCTGTGGTGGTCTTTGTTTTGTATGTGAGTGGGGTGGGTGGGTGTTTTGGGTCAAGTTAACCATATTGATTCATATGCTGTTGGTGGATTTTTGTCATTATCTTGTTGGGCTGTGTATGTGATGAAGGGAAACCATACCGGGGTGAAGCCGTCTTCTTCTATTTGTCCCCGTGTCAGTTTCAACTTATTGGTTAATTTTTCTGGTAGGGCTGTTTCCCATACTATTTGGTACCATTGGTCCATGCTTACTCCTGACAGGTCTTTCCAGTGTCTGGTTATGGTGCTTCTGGTTGCTGAGAGTAAGTGGGTTATGAGTTCTTTGTAATGCAGGTGGGCGTTATTGTCCTGGAAGATGTTTAGCAAGGCCAATTCTGGGGTAAATTCTAATGTTTGTTGGGTTATTTTACCTATTTCTCTTATGGTTGTTGTCCAGAATCGTTGGATTTTGGGGCACTCCCACCACATGTGGAAATATGTGCCTGTTGAGGCGCATCCTCTCCAGCATTTTGATGTGGTTCCTGGGCATATTATCGCTAGTTTCTGCGGTGTTAGGTACCACCTGTAGGTGATTTTCAGAGTGAGTTCTTTCCTTTTTGCTGATATGGATTTAAAGGGGGGTTTAGACCACATTCTGGTCCATTGGGTGGGGTTAATCTCAAAGTTTATGTCATCTTCCCATTGTCTTTTGATTGTGTCTAGGGGGTTTGTGGAATTTTGGAGCAGTATTTTATATATTGCAGATACCATCCCTTCGCCGTGTCCCTTTGTCGTTAGGAGGAGGTTTTCCAAGGTTGTTAGAGGCCTAGTTGCTGCTGATTTTACTGCTGGATTGTTTAAGAGGGCATGTAATTGGTGTTGTGCTAACCAGGATATTTGGGTGTCTTCTAGTTTATCCTGTATTTCTTGTGTTGACAGAGGTTTGTCATTTTAATAAAAGTCTGTTAGGCGATATAAGCCTTTGGTCTGCCAGGTTTTTATCTGGAGGTTTTGTGCTGCATGGTGGAATAATGGGTGGTAAATCAGGGGGATTAGTGGGGATGGGGTTGGGGATAGTTTGTCTGTTTCTGTTTTCCATGCTTTGAACATGGTTTGTGTGTACCTATTTAGTGTTGTGGGAATCTTCCTTAGTTTGTTTGGGAGGAATGGGTATGCTGTGGTGCAGATACTTTCGATTGTGTCCCTCTCTAAGTGTATCCATTGTTTTGTCTCGTCTTCCAGTATATATGGGATTATATGTCATATTTGGTTGGCTCTATAATAGGTTTCAATTGGGACCCAGGTGGCGCTGTGGTTAAACCACTGAGCCTAGGGCTTGCTGATCAGAAGGTCGGCAGTTCGAATCCCTGTGACGGGGTGAGCTCCCGTTGCTCGGTCCCAGCTCCTGCCCACCTAGCAGTTCGAAAGCACGTCAAAATGCAAGTAGATAAATAGGAACCGCTACAGCGGGAAGGTAAACGGCGTTTCCATGTGCTGCTCTGGTTTGCCAGAAGCGGCTTTGTCATGCTGGCCACATGACCTGGAAGCTATACGCCGGCTCCCTTGGCCAATAATGCGAGATGAGCGCGCAACCCCAGAGTTGGTCACGACTGGACCTAATGGTCAGGGGTCTCTTTACCTTTTACCTTTATAATAGGTTACTATGTTAGAGATTCCCCATCCTCCTTGTGAGGTGGGGAGGTGCAGGTATTTGGTGCTTATTCTTGGTTTTTTATGTGAGAAGATAAAAGTGTAGTTTTCTCTGCTGCCTGCGAAGTTGGGTTGGGGGGGATCCAGATTGGGTGGGTTTGGAATAAGTAGGTTCGGGTTTTCCCTTTTTGACATACGACTGCCCTATTAAAATGATCCGTGAGAAACGGTTAAGAACAACTATTTAAAACCTTTTCTTTAAAAAGTTAAAATCAGTCGTAAACTGAAAAATGCACACTAACATTTTACGTCTCTGGGCAGGCTTCTCTACACAAAAATGTTGCCAAAGAGAGTATGCAATATTTGTCAATTCCTTCTTCCCCCCCTAAAAACGACATGGAAGTGAGTCATGGGCAACTTACAACGGTCAGAAGCAATGTCTTCAGAATGCGCTGCGCCAGGTGAGACATGAAGGCTGGCAACATCAGCCTTGCCATGTGGGAATCCCTTGCAGATGACCGTAGTGCCTGGAGACAGTCCGCAGTGACCAGAGGAGGAATGGCCACTGGGAGAAGCGTAGAGAGAAGAAACAGCTCCAGCAGCACAACCGGGCACCTTCATCTGCCCCAGCTGCAACAAAGCATGTCTCTCCTGTATCGGTCTCTACAGACACAGCAGGCGCTGTAAACTCTCCAACGGTTTGACTTCACGTCTGAAGGTGCACTCCTCCATTGTCTCGCGAGATAGACAGATGCCAGAACGAGAAGCACAGTTCTCTCGCTTCCTACATTAGGGGTCCCTCCAGGCGTGTTCTTCAACACACCATTGACACAAATAATAGCACATTAGCGGTGGGTCGATACTGGGCCATCCACACAGCAGTCCTCTTTCATATTTGCTCTGCAGTGCTTCTGTAATGTAACCCCGTGACTGCCGTCTGGAGCGGAGCACTTTTGCGGGCAGCTCGGCAAAAGTAGAAGGGAAAATACAGTGGTACCTCAGGTTAAGAACTTAATTTGTTCCGGAGGTCCGTTCTTAACCTGAAACTGTTCTTAACCTGTGGTACCGCTTTAGCTAATGGGGCCTCCCTGTATACTAGGGAAGGTTTTAAATGTTTTATTATGTTTTTATATATGCTGGAAGCTGCCCAGAGTGGCTGGGGCAACCCAGTAAGATGTGTGGAGGTATAAATAGAAAAAAATATCATTATGGAATGGGAGGCCCTATTTCAATCGGAGAAATGTTGCAACGACCTCCTTATGTGGGCTGGGAAGATTGTTCCCATACTGCAGGCAGAAGACTGAGGACACGAGTTAGCAGCGCGCTGAGACGGCCGCAAGGATCAAAACCCAGAACAATAAACATCCTGCAGTGTCCTCAGAAATTTCAGGAGCGATGGTTTGCTTCACCTCAACGCGATGTTGCAAAGTGTTGCATGGCAAAGGGAATTAGGTCAACACTAGCCAGCAGCCACTCAACTTGAGCAAGGATCATCGAAGGGGAAACTGAGGACAGGCTGGGTCTCCCCAAAGAGCCCTCGAACCTCTGTTTAAAAGATAAATAGCATTTTCATTTTTGCATTTACACCTCACATTTTGTGTTCATGGTTCTCCCCACCTCCTTATTCAATCCCCACAACAACCCTGTGAGGTAGTTTAGGCCGAGAGCGAGCAGGTGGCCAAAAGTGGCACACAATGAGCTTGATGGACAGGTTCAGGATTTGAACCCTGGTCTCTCCAAGGTCCTAGTCCCACACTCTAACCATCTCTAACTCTTGCACTGGGATAGATAGATAGAGATTTTTAAAAAGCATCAAAGCACATCAGATAAGCTGGTAGGATGCAGTTAGTCACTAAAACCACATATATACCTATTTCAGCGACAAAATAGAAATAATAATAATAATAATAATAATAATAATAATAATAATAATAATATATTTCTACCCTGCCCATCTGACTGGGTTTCCCCAGCCGCTCTGGGCGGCTTCCAACAAAAGATTAAAAATACATTAAATGCTTATAGCACAAAGTTTCGGCTTCTGCCATCGTCAGTTGCTGTGATCAGATCAATTTCTGCTTTGTAAGCCGCTGTAATACACACACACACAAACACACACACAATTCAATGCCCTCTGGAAGGGATGGGGAGCAAAACGTACAGGTCAAAACTTGCCTAATCATTGTGTTGTGTTTCCACACAGAGAGATCAAGAGAAAAGGTTTATTGTAACTAAACCCAGGGGTGGAGAACCTTCTATTATTATTATTTTTAGCCCGTGGGCTGCATTGGAAGAAGAGAAGATCGTCACCTGGAACCTAGGAAACAATCGCTTGGGTGCCAGACAGGAGTTACAGACGGGTAAATTTAAGCAGAGGTTGGATGGCCATCTGTCAGCAACCCTTTAGCTAGGATTCTAGCCTTGGGTCCCTTCCAACTTTATGCTTCTTTGGCATGACCAGAGGGCATCCCCTTTAGACACCCTTGAGCCATTTCATCAGTTTTGAAGTGTGCAAGGAACATTTTCCCTTTCCCACGAACAGAAAAGCTGACTGACCCTGAGCCGAATCCTTGGTCCATTGAGTGCCATAGTGGCTGCACTGACTGGCAGCAGCTCCCCACGGTTTCAGACAGGGGCGCCAGGGCCGGAGTTTGATGCAGGCCGGCGAGGAAAGAAGCACATCTCTGTTGTCAGTAAAGCTAAACATTTATTCAAGGAAACGGACGTACAACTCGGCCTAGTGGTCTCAGCACACTTCTCGGCAGGTCTTGATCGTATGGATGTTTCCCAAGCAGTCTCAAGCTCTGTCTGGACCATCGAGTTCAGAACTGTCAACCATGACCGGCAGCAACCCTTCGGGGTTTCAAGCAGGGGGTGTTCGCAGTCTGGAGACGCCAAGGATTGAATCCGGACCTCAAGACGCTCTGATTCTGAGCTACAGCCATTACAGCATTAGGAAGAACTTCCTGACAGTAAGAGTTGTTCGACAGTGGAATTTGCTGCCAAGGAGTGTGGTGGAGTCTCCTTCTTTGGAGGTCTTTAAGCGGAGGCTTGACAGCCATTTGTCAGGAATGCTTTGATGGTGTTTCCTGCTTGGCAGGGGGTTGGACTGGATGGCCCTTGTGGTCTCTTCCACCTCTATGATTCTAGGATCTCCCCATTTGGAGAGATGCTGTCCCCCTGTGACTCTGGCCAAACTGAAACTGTAGGACACTTGAATCTCCAGTGCCCGTTTTATAGAGATTTGCGCTCTGATCTTATTCTGCCAATACTCCAAAAATATACTGGAAATTTATTGCCACTCTGTTGCTCCTAGATAACAATCCCAGTATAACACACAAAGTGGGCAGATTTTGTGTAGCAGCCATTAAAATACGACATGCAATGGTGAGCAGTCAGAATTAGTATAACAACGGTCTGTATAGTTAAAACTATGTTTTTCCCAGTAGTGATGTATGGAAGTGAGAGCTGGACCATAAAGAAGGCTGATCGCCGAAGAATTGATGCTTTTGAATTCTGGTGCTGGAGGAGACTCTTGAGAGTCCCATGGACTGCAAGAAGATCAAACCTATCCATTCTGAAGGAAATCAGCCCTGAGTGCTCACTGGAAGGACAGATCCTGAAGCTGAGGCTCCAAGACTTTGGCCACCTCATGAGAAGAAAAGACTCCCTGGAAAAGACCCTGATGTTGGGAAAGATGGAGGGCACAAGGAGAAGGGGACGACAGAGGACAAGATGGTTGGACAGTGTTCTCGAAGCTACTAACATGAGTTTGACCAAACTGCGGGAGGCAGTGGAAGACAGGAGTGCCTGGCATGCTCTGGTCCATGGGGTCACGAAGAGTCGGACACGACTAAACAACTAAACAACATACAACAATTGACCAATAGACACTCCTAGGCCAGAAGGGTTTCCTTTCTGACTGATAAATGTCCACCCAGAACTGTTCTTTCATGTATGTGTGTTTTTATATAATTTTATTTTGCCTTGAGCTTTAAAATTTTGTAATTGGTGTTTTGTTTTGATACTTGTCATTGGCCATAATAAAACGACTTGACTTGACTTGGGTCTCCCCAAAGGAGATCTCGGTTTAAGTACTGCCTCCCTGGTCTGTTTATGGGATTCCAAAAAGGAGCGTTTTTCTCGGAGAGAGGACAGTGGTTTCTGGATGGACCTTTGGTCTGATCCATAAGCTATTTTCTTGGGTTCTTAAGCAAAACAGAATCAAGCAAATTTGGGAAGGAACACCTGTTAGCCTGGATTATTAAACAGAGCCCCTGTGTCCAGTTGCAAGCTTCCAAATGAAGCAGGAGAGCTGGTGTTTCCCTGCCCAACTTGTCAGTTTCCCAGCTACTTCTAGCTGTCCCCTGTTGGAGACAGGGTGCTGGGCTTGGCTAAGCTTTGCTGTGATCCGTAAGTGAGCCGGTTTTACTTTATTACACCTTCCATGCTTATTATCTTCATGCAACAAAGATGGTCCAGGCTGACCGTCGTCTCTTCTCTTCCTTCCACCTGGCGAAATTCAAAAGTCCCTCCCAGAAAAGGAGTCTCTGGAGACACACAAGTAAACATTGCTAGAGTTGCCTGGTTGCATTCCTGCGGTGAATTCCTTTCGAGAACAAGAGCCAGCCCTCCCACATCTCTGGAAGAGGCGAGGTGGAAATTCCTGCGCTGGCCTCCCTTGGAAGAAGCCCTGCTTAATCATTGATCCGAGGGAGCCACTCGGCGGAGTGCAAGGTCTCAAGGCGTTCTCTAGACTGGGAGCCTCTCGGGGCAGAGACCTTGTCATCCTGCGCTGCACAAATGCTTAAGGACGCAGGAGAGCTGCATATTCCTGCATTGCAGGGTTGTTGTTGTTTTGCTTTTGTGCTTGTAGATATAACCGGGCGACTCCTTCGTGGGGCGGGAAGCAGAAGGTAAAAATATTTTAAATGACAATAATGACTCCTGAACCCCAGATATTTTTGCCAATTCCTGCAAATGTACACACGGCCCGAAACCTTGCAGAGCTGCTGCCAGTCAGTGTGGGCAATTCTAGGTAAAGGTAAAGGGACCCCTGACCATTAGGTCCAGTCGTGACCGACTCTGGGGTTGCGCGCTCATCTCGCATTATTGGCCGAGGGAGCCGGCGTATAGCTTCCAGGTCATGTGGCCAGCATGACAAAGCCGCTTCTGGCAAACCAGAGCAGCACATGGAAACGCTGTTTACCTTCCCGCTGTAGCAGTTCCTATTTATCTACTTGCATTTTGATGTGCTTTCGAACTGCTAGGTGGGCAGGAGCTGGGACCGAGCAACGGGAGCTCACCCCGTCACAGGGATTCGAACCGCCGGCCTTCTGATCAGCAAGCCCTAGGCTCAGTGGTTTAACCACAGCGCCACCTGGGTCCCTGTGGGCAATTCTACACTCATTTTAATATTCTTAAAATTTAAATGACTTCCCTCCTTCTCTTTCCCTGTTTCATTTTGCATATCATAAATCCCTGCATATTTTACAAAAACTAAACCATTCAGTATTCCATTATTACACCCATCATAACTTATTTACACCGTTGAATTTATCTTAATGCTGCCAACGTTTGTCAAGTGTACACAATTCCGCCCCCCCCCAAATGTATTCAATAAACTTTCCCCAATCTTCTCTAAATGTATGTTCTCCTTGTTCACTAGAAGTTAAGTCTGGAACTTAACTTCTGTCAGCTTCAGTTGCCATTCTTCTTTGGTTAGGACCTCGCTCGCTTTCCAGAGTGTGGGCAATTCTAATGGCCCGACCCAGTAGAAGACAGCTTCCCATTTTCCTGCCTGCGACAGGCCGTTCTCCAGAACCATGAGGACTAGAACCTTAACTATTCTTTTTAAAGGAAACGCCGTGGCTCAGGGGCAGAGCATCTGCTTTGCATGCAGAAGGTCCCGGGTTCAATCGCCCGACATCTCCATCCAGGTCAGTATTGACTTTAGGCCCTCTGGGGTTCCTCCCTCTCTCTCTCTGCCCCCCAGGACTCTCCCTAGACCACAGCCCTCACCTGTCCTGCTCCACCTTCTCCTGGGGTGCTTTTGACCGAATGGAGGAGCTCTACTAGTTAATTACGGATCGTGCAAGGCAGAAAAACAGCAGGCAAAGTTTGCCTTAGCACTTGGAAGAGCACCACCTGTTGAACTTCAACCTGTTAGGCTGCAGTGATAAAGGCAAAGAGAGAGGGATCCATGAAAGTGTCTCCTCGATAACAGGCCATCAATCGTTTCATCAGCGGGGATACTGGTCAGGAAAAGTCTCCTGAAGGCTAGAAACCTCTCTGTATTACGGTTATAATATACAGTGGGGACATATGTGGATTAAAATGCTAACATTTACATTGTGTTATGACCTTAAATAATTTTTAAATAAAATGATGGATTGATGTTATCCAGATAAATGATTTAGGATGTGTAAAGGTGTTCTAAAGGTTCGCTGAAAAATATGGTGGGACATTTTCTCATGCTTGGTGGACTTGCAAAAAAAAAAAAAGCCAGGAAATATTAGATACAAATACATACATTGATGCAAAATAAAAAAATAAATGGTAACATTCAGTTGAGGGCAGAGCTTTTCCTGCTAGGAATAACGGAATACAATTAGAAAAAGAACATTATTTCAATAAATGATCACAGCAGCGTGATTTTTATATGCACAAAGATGGAAAGATCCACCATTACCCACCGTGCAGTAATAGTTGCTAAAATCATTGGACGTAGTTGACCTTTTTAATCAGAAAAAAAATCCTTGTGAATATTTTCTTCAGACTGGGATCTCCTTATTGCATGAAAAAGAAAATGCAGTTAGGATATCTGGGTTTGTGGACTGAAGAAAATATTGGTTTATATAAAGCAGAATTGTTGGGTGTTCTCTCAGAGTGGATGTTTTGAATACTTCTTTGCATATAGCTGTAGAGAGAGCTATATTTATAGAATCAGAAATTCTTCTCTTCCTCCTTTTGGTTTGTGTTTTTAGTTTTTTATCTTTGTATCTTTTAAAAGTTATTTATATTTGTATCTCTTTTTATCTTTATATATTTTCTTGTCAACTTTAATAAAATTTATCGGCAGAAATAAAAGAATTCTTTCTGTGTTTTGGAATGAGACACCCATCGTGCTTTGGAGGAAACGACGCTAATTATTCTGCTAAAAGGAAAAGACAGCGATTACATCGATACCCCACTTTCCCTTCCGGGAGCTCAGGGTGACATAGGTGGTTCTCTTTCCTCTCCCTCTATTCCTCATTTTATCTTTACAACAACCCTGCAAGGTAGGTTACAGCTGAGAGACTGTGACTGGCCGAAGGTCACACACCCAGCAGGCTTCATGTCTGTGCAGGGTTTTGAACCCTGGTCTGCAAGCTCCTGGTCTGACACTGCAGCAAACAGAAGAAACAGGGTGCAGTTTATATTGCTGAGAGCTCCTGGGAACTGTAGTTTTAGGGAGTGCTGAGAGAGATTTCTGCTCAGAGCACTACAATTCCCTGCTGATAAAGAGAGCCAAGCAGCATGTGCCACCAGGTGGCGCTGTGGGACAGCAGGAAATAAATAGACCCTGGAAGCAACACCTTTAGACTAGTTCTTTATTTATATTATTTTCTCTATCTGTGTATCTGAAGAAGTGTGCATGCACACGAAAGCACATACCAAAATAAAAACTTAGTTGGTCTTTAAGGTGCTTCTGGGAGGAATTTTTTTATTTTGTTACGACTACGTCGAATTTATCTATTATTTATTTATTTATCTATTATCTATTAACTATTATTTTCTCTACGTAGTTACAGGTAGGTAGCCGTGTTGGTCTGACGTAGTCAAAACAAAAAATAAAAAAAATCCTTCCAGTAGCACCTTAGTTAGTCCCTAAGGTGCTACTGGAAGGAATTTTTTTTATTTTTTGTGTCAATTATTTTTTCTGTATTTGCAATACTTTTATATTTTTTAATAAGTTTTATTGATTTTCTTTTCTATCTTTACAAACATCTCATATCAATAACACAAGACTGCGATCTACTTACAGAATTAAAAACTACCAGTGATCTACCCCCTTTCTTGCGGTACAGGTCAAAGTTGTAGAGCTTTTATAGGGAGGGGGAAAGCCCTGTGGGTTTTTTTGGGGGGGGTGCAGGACAAAAAAAATTGAGCATTTTTAGGGGAGCCAAAGTTGTTGAGCTTCTTTGGGGGAGCCAGTGATCTACCACAGATGTCCAGTGATCTACTGGTAGATCACGATCTACCTGTTGGACGTGCCTGTTGTAAAAGATCCAGAGCCTGCTGGCTTTCTGTAAACACTTCTGAAAACAAAACGAGCCTGTGAGTTTCACAGCATTATCCTCAACGGGGTCTCCATATGGTAGAGATGGCCAAACTCAGCCCTCCAGATGTTTTGGGACTACAACTCCCATCATCCCTAGCTAACAGAACCAGTGGCCAGGGATTATGGGAATTGTAGTCCCAAAACAGCTGGAGAGCCAAGTTTGGCCATGCCTGCATATGAGATCCTGGACCGGCGATATTTACACTGTTTCATCAGCCCGTTTGTTTTTGCTGCTGTCAGTCGCGTAACACAACTCGCTGGGTGCACAAGGAGGACTAGCTTCGTGCTTTGGTGCAGCTGGTTGAAAGTCCCTCTTGTCTGAAACTTTGGAGAGCAGCTGGCAGCTAGTGGCGACCTCGCTGAACTAGGTGCAGCAGTGCTCTGACTCATCTTCCTTGTAGTGAGGGGAGGGGGAATCGGGCGTTGCCCCCTTCTTTTTCTGCTCCACCTTCCGGAGGGATGCTGCCAGCCCGTGCAAGCACCACTGCGCTCCATGGACCAAAGCACTCACAAAGCAGAAGTCCGCTTCCTCCGCCACTCCAGACTGAAGCGGCAATCAACCTGGCGCAGCTTAGACACCGGGTGGGGTGAGCTTTGATACCCCCCCCCCAACTTCTTCCCCTCCTCCTTGAGCTGCTGCCAGCCAGTGCCGACAACGCTGATCTACATGGCTCAACGCTCTGACTCGAGCGTCAAGCTGCTAGTCCTCTGGAGCGGCAGTCCAACCAGGGGTCCCTTAGCCACGTGGGGGAGGGGAAAAATTGGGGTCCCCCCTCCCCATTTTCCTCTCCCTCCCTCCAATTTCTTTCCGGAAAGAAAGAAAGAAAGAAAGAAAGAAAGAAAGAAAGAAAGAAAGAAAGAAAGAAAGAAAGAAAGAAAGAAAGAAAGAAAGAAAGAAAGAAAGAAAGAAAGAAAGAAAGAAAGAAAGAAAGAAAGAGTAGAGCCCTCCCTTGGGTAGGAGGGGCTCTATCCGGAATTCGGAAAGAGAGAGAGAGACCAACCCTCCGAGTGACGGGCAGGCCCCTCCCTCCCCCTCCCCCAAAGTGGGACAACCCCTCCCGCACCCTCCCCCGCAAGCAAAGTGGGTGAGTCAGTGGATGGCCAGAGAGATGGATGGAGGGGGAGGGGCAGCGTGGGGACGCGCCGTGCCAGGCTCTGCCCTCGATTGCTAAGGCTTGGCTACCAAAAAAAAGGGGGGGGCGATATCGAATTAATGTTGCCAATGGCTCAGCCCAGCAGCGCGCGGGACTGCTAACCTGATCCGTCCCAGGGCGACGTCATTTCCCCCCCCCAAAAAAAGAAGAAGGCTGCTTTTACTTTTCATTTATTTATTTTCTGCCCATTTCCATCAGCCCCCCCAACAAAAAATTGGATCAAAGGGGAGGAGCAGAAGCAGGAGCGAAAGAGAGCTGCTCCCCCCTCACCTCCCAGCACCACCCCCCCTAAAAAGAGAAGGGGAGATTCCGCAGAGATCTGTGAGACTTCCTCGTGCAAAACGTGAGTGTGCTGGATCTCGGCGCCCCGATGCTTTGCAACAAGTTGGGTTTTCCTCTCCTCCTCCCCCCCCCCGCTTTCCTTCCATGAGCTTCTCTTCACACCCCACTCAAAAAAAACACCCACCCTCCTCTCTCTTTCCAATCCTTCCCCCCACCCTCCCTTGCTCCGGGTTCAGGAAACTGTGAGCGGAAGGAGGTTTGTGTCATGAGTAACTTTGTGGCTCCCGGGGAGAAGAGCGAGGCTCCTCTTTGCGCGTTTCCATTTCAGCTGCGCTGCGCCTAAGGCGAGTTTATTCCTAACTCTTTTTGGGGGGTTTGTGTGGTTTTTTTGTTTGGTGGGGTGATTTGGGGGGGGCGGCACCATTATTTATCCCCCCTTCCTTTTTTGCCCCAGCTCTTCTCCCGCTTTCTCTGTTCAGTCATGTAAACAGACTATAAACCGGATCGATAGCTTTTCCACGCCGCCGCCACTCCCGGTTTAAAGGAAAAATACTCGTGGGCACTTTCTAGTATGTACGGTATTACTCGCCCTCCTAGGAGACTCGGCTCCATTGATTTCATGGAGTGTTTTTTTTGGGGGGGGGTCTGGTTTCGGATCGTGGCCGAGGCTGCGATCCTCACGCCACTTACTCGGGAGTAAGCCTCAATGGACTTCCGAGTAGGCATGGTCAAGGCCGCTGCAAAAGCTCTGCTTGCTATCCAGATATACTTGCAGTTGACCCACCGCCATTAAGGGCTCACGCATTAATCGCGGGGCGTCTGTACCGCCCTTCGGTATAGCGCATCTGCTCATCTTACCGTGAATTCGGGCTTTTAAGAGAGTGTTTTTGCATCGGGTCGGGTGCGGCCTTTACTCTAGAGTAACCCCGGCTTGTTCTGCGGTTTGGAAAGGGGACTCAACTCCCGACGAAGCCTGCGGGCCCGGCCGGTTTGACCCGGGACTCCAGGAGAGCGCTTACTCGGGAGTAAGCGGGCTCCGGGGCTCAGCGGCCCTGCACCAGGAAGGCCGGGCGGGAGCTCCAGGATCCGGCGGGAGGACGAGTCTGCTCGGAAGGAAGCCCCGCGAGGCTTGACGGCGCTTACTCGCAAGTAAAGTCGCGCGGGATCGGGGCCTCGGAGCTCCGCGCACGGGGCTTTGAATGGCTACACTGTTATTTGGACATGGGGCGGATCCTTTGCTCGGAGCGCCCCTCCCTCGCTCCCTCCCCCGCTTCCCAATGACTACATATCCAGGGATTTTTTTCGGGGGGACGGGGACGGGACCGGCAGGATCGACCCACACTTACATCCACCCCACATTGCACACGGGTCGGATTCACTGCGGGAGGACTAACCCCGGAGGTAATTCTCTTTTCTCTCTCTCGGAAAATTAAGAATTGTTCTTCTCCTTTTTTATTTTAAAAAAAACCCTGTTTCCTCCAGAATCCTATTACTGTATATTGGGGAGTTTCCAGGTCTTTCCTCCTCTCTCCCCCATCTATAGGAATCCCCACCTTATTTCTCCCCCCAAAAAGCCTTTTTGCATCTATAGGAAAAAGTTTGAAAGGTACTTTGTAGAGCTGAACCTTTTTTATTTTCGAGGCAAGTGTGTTTTGGAGGTGCAGGGAGAGAAACGTGTTTATTTCCAGAAAAAAAGGTTTGTCTGACTCACTTATTCCCACTTGGGGAAGGTTTTTCCTCCCCTCTCTGGGCTGTGAGGGGGGAACAGGCTTTGTTTCGAGGCTTTTGGGGGTTCCGGGGAGAACTCCCTTCAAGTAAATGTTCAGCAAAAGTGGGGGGCGGAAGAGGGGGGCAGGACAGGAAGAGTTTGGTGCCCCCACCCTTAAATTTCCACCCTTTATATCTTTGCTAGGTTCCCCCATCTCTCTCTTCTCTCCTGATTTATGGGGCCCATTGTCCCAGCCATAATGCCCCTTTCTCTGACAGCGTTCTCCAAGAATCCCGTGCCTTAGAGCCATGTTTACACATAACCATGCAGAGTTTGGGAGAGGTTCCTGGCCTGCCTCCCCGAAGTGTGTTTCATCACTGTAGGATATAAGTTTATCTTCCTCCAGAGTCTCCCTTCCTTCTCTCTTCTGCTCTTTCCCTTCGATCCAGGAAGTGCCAGACTCCTTTTTTGAGGCCTACACCAAATCTTTGCCACCCTGATATGTGTGTGTGTGTAAATCGAGGGCACCCTGGAACCGGTTAATGATCCTTGATCTGGGTGGAAAAAATGTCCCCTCTTGAATGTGGGCATGGCAGGCCAGTTCCCCCCCCCCCTCCTTCCTTTCTGTTTGCGAAAGCACAATTGCGGCACCTCGGGTCTGTCCAAACTAAACCGATACTTGTGTTGTTGTTTTCTAAGGCCTGCCCTTCGGGGTTTTCAGAAAGGAGAGCTGTGCATGCTTTTGAATGTGGCACAACTGAACCCAGCCTCTGTTTGCTTTTCTAACTTTGCGAAAGGCTGTCGCTGTGGTGAGGTGAAAAAACAGAAATATTGGTGTGCAACGGCCTTTGCCCAGTTGCCGCGTAGGATTAAATCATAGGGACTAGCATTAAAAAAAATGTTTCTGCTGCATGATTTAAAAACTGCTAGCTTTCAGGCCTGCACAGGCTGAGGCCATAACCTCATTTTTTTATGGTGTGGGGCTGCAATCAGCGGACTCCCATTCAGAGTAGATTGAAATTAACCACATTTATTAACTTCATTAGGTCTACTCTGTGCAGGGGCCTTGGGAATACTTTTTGTTTTGTGCATTTATTTACTTTGGTGAAGGGATCCTTTGGCCCTCCAAGGTGTCGCTGAACTACAGTTCCCATCCTCATGCTTGGTATGCTTGCTGGCGCTGGTGGGAGTTGTAGTTTGGGAGCTTCAGAAGGGCCAAAGTTCCCCCACACCTGGTTTCCTTGAAAGATTTATCCATTGCCTTCTAGGGTAAGTGATTTTGGGGTTTACCATCACTTGCCATTACCGTAGTTACTTGCCATTACTTGCCCTTATTATTGGCAAGCCCGAGCTGTGCACAAAAGTTTCTCTTGTGACCTGTTGCTGATTTCAAAGTTTGGACTACATGGATTCCTAATTTACCTTGATAAGACTGGGCTTTGCCACCCCAGATCCTGGCAGAATTTAGCATGGAAATACAGTAGAAGGTTTCTAGAGCAAGCAGCAAGGGCGAGTAACCCAGTTTTCTAATTGCAGGGACAACTTGTTTGTTTATTTTTTATGCTAGCATGAACTCATCTTCTTATATTGGATTTTACACTGTGTAAATTTCCTTTGGATTTCCTACAATGCAACATTGTATTCTTAAATGTTTCCAAACTGATTTGGTGTGGTTACCCTAGTTATCATAATGGCAAATCCTTATTATATGATTAAGCATCAATTATCCTTTACACAAGAAACCCTCATCTTAAGGAATTAAGTCCTCAATATACCATTTTTATCCACATTCCATATCCATATCAGTCTGATTAATCCTCGTTATCATTGGGTTGGATCCAGCGTTAGTCCTACTCAGAAACTAATAAATGTGCCTAATTACTGTCCATTAATGAGTCTAAGTAGAATTTAGTTAGGTACCACCCATAATGAATAGTCTTTACCATCATAACAATATTTTAATATGCATCTGTCCTTATTTTAGAGAGCAATCCCGTAACAATTACAAATCCATATTACACAATTAATCCTTATTTAGTGGAAATTGCGAGATTATCTTTCTACTCTTACATGTATTCTGCACTCTCAATAAATCCGAAAACCTTTTTCGCTTGAGTCAAACAGCCAGGCATAGCCTCCATATTTTAAGTGAATACCTGGCCATATTCTTAGGTGTCTGTGTTTAGTCCAGACTGTAGGCTGGCTGAATTATTGGCAGCTAGCAGACAATCAATTCTCTGTGACAGGCAGTTGGAAACATTCAGCCTGTCAGCTCTCCGAAAACCAGCCATTGCTTGGCCACACTGTATATCTCTCTGTGTGTGGTGTATGGTCTTTGAGAGGCTGTCAGCAAAGACAACCAAGTATGGGCCATCCATATTCAGAAGAAGGATATACAAAAATATTTTCTGCCTATATACAAAAAAAGGTAAGGCTGTCATCATGCTGCAATTCCCCTAGCCACCAATAGGTGGTTACACTTTGTCTAGTATAAAAGCCTGCCATAATCCTATATAATAAAGTCCAAGTTGTCCCTGCGTCCAAGCTGTCCCGTGTGTCCCTGGGTCACTGCGCATGTCCCCCAGAGACACAGGGATTGGACGGAGGGACAACGGCCAACCGCCGCTCCGCCAACCGCCGCTCCGAAGCCCAGTCTCATGCTGGAGGTGCGCGGTGAGGCGGCGGGGGAAAGAAGCGCCCCCCCGGCAGCCTTGCCGCGCACCGCCGGCATGGGACTGTGCTTCCTCGGCGAACACAAGCAGGCAGACAGCCCGCCTGCTTGCCTTCCCCGAGGAAGCCGAAGCGGCAGCGGGCGCCGAGGGAAGCCGGCTTTGGCTTGGCGGCGGCGGGAAGAAGGGAAGGAATTCCTCCCCTTTTTCCCGCCGCCACTAAGCCAGTCCCCGAGCCGAAGTGCGGCGCGGCGGGGGCTTTTCGCCGTTTGCCTTCCCGGAGCGAAGGGGGAGGCAAACGGCGAAAAGCACCCGCCGCGCCGCACTTCGGCTCGGGGACTGGCTTGGCGTGCGCGGCGAGGCGGCGGGGGGGGGAGGAGAAGTGCTCCTCCCCCCCCCGCCGCCTCACCACGCAGCGCTGACATGGGACGGGGCTTCGGAGACCTTCTCCGAAGCCCCGTCTCATGCGGGAGGTGCGCGGCAAGGAGGCGGGGGGGAGAAGCGCTCCTCCCCCCCCCGCCGCCTCACCACGCAGCGCCGGCATGAGACGGGGCTTCGGAGACCTCTGAAGCTCCGTCCCATGCCGGCGCTGCACAGAGCAGCGTTCTAGCGCCTGTTTTTAAACGGGCTGAATTCCACTAGTAATAATAATAAGTATACATTGTATTTCAGAAGTTCAGCAGGGAGAGAGAGGGTCCTCCTGTTTGACCTCAAGAGGGACTTCCACAAAACGGCCCACAACACGGAACTGGTGCGTCCGAGCTGAGCTCCAGGGGATCCTCAGCAATGACTCTCCCCAAGGCCCAGGGCCGTCTTTAGCATATGCAGCGCCAGGGTGCAAAAAACTGCCCAGCGCCCCCAATTTTTTGGGGGGGGAGGAGAGGCCAAAGTTGTCATACTTTATTTAGGGGGGCAGCTCAGAGTTGTTCAGCTTTTGGGGGGCACGCAGCTCTCTCCCATGCCGCTGTGGGTGGAGGGAGGGAAGCTGCGTGCCTCGTGTGAGCAGCATGCGACGACCCGCCAATCCCAGGTGCGCAGGAGGACGGAGCCGGCTGGCTGCCTCAGCGCCTGCAGCAGAAAAGCCTGTGGCACTCTGCCTGGCTCTTCAATCCCCTCTTCAATCTCAGCCTGGCGTCCCAGAGAGCCTGGCGCCTGGGTGCCCCGCACCTCTAGCGCCTATGGGTAAGCCGGCCCTGCCAAGGCCTCATATGGTTAAAGCATCCCAAATAATCCAGGGAACTGTAGTTTTCCCCTCACAGAGCTGTGATTCCCAGCGCCCCTGGTGTGGAAGTGATCTTAGGATGGGGCAACTACCGTATGAGGAAACCTTGCAGAACCTGGGTCTTTTTTTTGCTTCAGGGCAAAGGTGAGCAAATGAAGCTGAACGTTGGGAGATTTGGGGCAGATAAAAGGAAGGACTTCCTCATGCAGCGCAGATTTGGACTGCGGAACTCCCTCCCACAGGAGGCATTGGTGGCCACCAACTGGGGTGGCTTTATAGCAGGATTAGACAAATCCCCAGAGGAGCAGAGGGTTATCATTGGCTAGTAGGAAAAGAAGGCTGTTGGGCTCTTCTGACGTTCTCATGGAACCTCCACATCCAGGGGCAGTCTATCTCGATGTCACGGTTCCGAGGGAGATTTGGCCACTGTAAGAACCATAGGCTGGCCTAGGTGGGCCATTGGCCTTATCCAGCAGCCTCTTCTTATGTCTTAGGTGTGGGTGAGTGTTTGGAGAGTTCCCTGCAAAATAAAAAGAGGTGCCTTTAGAGAAGCAGGTGTTTTTTTAAGGAGTTCGTGGCAGATCTACAGTATTGGACATGGGGAATAAATGACAGTATAGTTTTCTTGAGCATACGCGCTGCGCTTTAATGCTCTTAATGGATTCGACTGCAGTTACCTGCTTGCATCTGATCTTGGTTGGGGGAGAGAGGAAAATACCCTAAGGGCAAGTTTCAGAGCTTTTTGTATATGGATTTTTCCACACTCCTAAACCTCCCATCTCTGAAAAAGGCCATTAGCAGGATCCCCCCCCCCCAGGTAAGGCAACTGCAAATGCCTATTATTGGGATTTCACTGATGGCTTGCCTCGATAGCCTACTTTTTCCTTCAAAGAGCATGGTTAATCCCCACAACGACCCTGCAAAGGAGGTGAGGCTGAGAGGGAGAGTCGCTGGGCCCCCAAGCGCTCACGCAACGAGCTTAGTGGCCGAGCTTGAACCCTGGTTCCTCCCAAATGGTGGTCCAGTACTCTAAGCACTACACCACACTGCCTCTCGATGGAGAGGCGCTTGCGTAATCGGCTCAGGTGCTTTGGAGAGCCTCCTCGGCGCAGCATGAGTGCCCTTTGCATCAGGATGAGGGCCCTGTTGAGCCCAGTGATCTGTTTACTCAATCTGTTTTAAGAGACGGGTGTGCATTACTTCAAAATGTGGTCGGCTAGCACTGCGTTGATTGGGGGGGAGGGCTCTGCAGAATGGGGCTCCTTACCTTTGCCTCCCCCCAGTCCTACCTTGACTGCACCTGGCGCTAAAGCCAAGAGCCCTCAGCCACTCTTGGTCGCCAGCTACCAGTCAGTGGCTCTTTGCAAAATTCCCCATTGGAGACAATAGATCTCATTCGGGAGAGTGCTGCTTCTGCGCTTTGGGTCCTCCTTTTGGGGTTCCAGTTGAAGCATGTGTTTGGCCCCTGTGGGAGCAGGATCCTGGGCTAGATGGGCCCCCATTGGCCCGATCCAGCAGCCTCTTTCTATGCCCTTGCATTCTCAGGGCCCTTGCCAGCTTCAAATATGTATTGCCTAATGAAAAACAAATTAGCTTTCTGTTGGCACCACTGAGCAAATGCAAATAAATATTATGGAAGTCGGCTGAGTCTCTTTTTGTTGTGTACAGGTAATTAAGTCTAGCATCCGTTGAGGGAAAAAAGCTTTACATTTTTTGTGCTGGTCTTTGCCAGTTGGCAGCCTCTAGGCAAGATTGATGTGTTCTTGCAGCTCTCTGCCAATAATAATAAATTTAATACATATTATTATAATATTTATTAATATTATTGCTATTATTATTATTAGCTGTAGGAGCGCCTGCAGCTTAGTCACAGGGCATTCTCTTCGCACGCAGACAGTCCCAGGATCAGTCCCTGAAATCTCCAGGCAGGGCAGGGAGAGAGCCATGTTTTCAGACTCATGAGGACTAGAATCTTGCTCTATTTGGAAGAGAAGTGCTGTAGCTCAGTGGTTAGGACACCCGCTTTGCCTGCAGATGGCCCCAGCTTCAACCCCTGGCATCTTCAGGCCCCTTGTCTGCATTCCTGCAAAGCTGCTGCCAGTCAGTGCTGAGCTAGACAGTATCTGGGTCTGACTCGCCCAAAGCCCTTCTCCTCTGTTAGCATTTTAATTCGGCCCTTGATTCAGAACCGTGTTTTTTCTTTTAAGGGGGAGGGCTGTAGTTCAAAGCATCAGCTCTGCATGACAGACGTCTCGGGTAAAAACCCTGGCATTTGCAGGTAAGCCAGAGTTTCCCCCATCCGAAACCCCACAGAGCCGCTGCCAGCCAGTGTTGACAAAACTGAATTAGATGGAGCAATGGTCTGACTCAGTGGGAGGCAGCTCCCCATCCTCCTGTCTCCCCAGTTCTGTGTTTCTAAGGCTCCACCCATCCCTGTGCTACCAACTCTGACTGGCAGCCTCCAGATCTTAATAGGTTTGACCTCTTTGGAACCCATATCGGGATAGCCTGCTGAACTCGATGGCCCTTCAGAAGGGCTCCTCTCCTGTCTGGATAGTGGAGCCTCCATGCCCAAGAGCAGTTGCCCTTAGAAGGCCTGTCGCTGTGGGAAAAGCACCTTCGTATCCTGCTTTTGAGTGCCCCCTTTCAAAACACCTGAGTTGGCTGCTGCGGCGACCAGGCCAACTCATGATAGACGTGCTCCTGTCTTGCTCCCGGGTCTCGAATGCGGGGCTTGCTGTTTAAAAAGCAGGGCTTGCTGTTCAGGAAAGAAATGACCGTACTTTTCCATGTATAAGACTAGGATTATTTACGTGAAAGTAATGCTTAAAAATTGGGGTCGTCTTATACACGGGTAGTGTTGCGGGGGGGGGACGGGTGATTGGTTGGTGCTGCGAGCTGGAGATTGTCAGCGGTGGAAGTGAGGGTGATTGGTGGCTATGGCAATGGCCTGTTTTGATTTGCTGTGGGGCAGGCGATGGGCGGCCGCTGGCTGCGAGCGGGTCAGACATTTGGTGGTCTTTTCATTGCGCGTGATAGGAAGCGTTGTTCAGACGGGTGAGTGATTCTCGGCAACCCCCCCCCCCGAAAAAAGCACAACAACGCTGGACAATCTCCCCCCATTTTCTTAATTTTGAGTCCCCCAAAATAGAAAGCGTCTTATATACAGGGGCGTCTTATACATGGGGAAATGTGGCAATATATCTGCCGGATCCGTTGAAGCAGTCATCTTTTGGAAAGAGCAGTGGCAAGGACATAATTTCCCCGCCTTCCTGAATTGTGACATGACCATCGAGGGCGGACTCCGGCCCCCTGAACCGAAGGCTTAAAAGATAAAACAAAAGTCAGCTACCCTGCGAGGAGCACCCAACCTCCGCTTGCCGTCCTCTGTTTCTCTCCCCACCCCACTCAAACTCCTTGAAACTTTTTCCCAAGCAGGTTGGCCAATATTTGTCCTGGCAATTGAAACCCTTTTGGGGATTGCTCCATCGGCGTGGGGGTGGGGGAGATAGCTTGGGGGCGGTACGGGTAGAGGCTGCTGTCAGGAATGGTCTCCCTTCCAAAGTTGCTGTGCCCAGCCAGCTGGCACAAGACACGGGAACCTTCAGACACTTTCTTAAACCCACAAGGATCAGCGGCGTGTACCTCTGGAAGATGCAGAGCTGCCAAGACTGAAATGGCTGCTTCTGATTGGCCAAAGTCCCTTCTGGGCCACCTTGCCCCCCCCCAATGGCATGCTGATGGTGGGCGTGGCCAGCGGCGAAAGTGGGCGGGGCAAATGGTTATTTATTTTTAAAAGCTTTTTCATATCGCTCTCTACAGCCCCAGCTGTCACTCTCTAATGGTTTGACTTTATCCCCAAAGGCGAAACTGCTAGAAACTCACAGATATATAAGCCCAGGCATCAAATGCCTCCTTAAACCAGGGTTATAGTCGGCAAAACAGAATGTCTAGTTGCCATTTTTGGGCAAGACTGCTCTAAAGTCATTTTTCAAATGATGCACTGACTGCAATTGGTTCTCAGTTAAACATCCGGCTAGTTCAGATGACAACCTTGAGTTTGATTATGAACTTAAAGAAGAGAAGTCACTTGATCCCGGGAAAGTCCATATATATTGGCCTATTCCGACCTGTTTTTCTTAATGGTGACACAGACCACTCATAATTTAAGAATATTCATCGCAACTGTGAGCAGGGCAATGGGGTGAGTGAAGACAAGCGACAGCAATTGACTAGGAGGCTGTTCTCTGCTCCTGCTCAAGGCTGCACAGAAAAAGCATTTTGGTTCCCGAAATTCATTCCGATTGCGCAGGTAAATGGACAGAATTCTACAGGGCGGGGTATTAGTGTGTGAAAACAATCCAGATCCAACGCTCTCCCAGATGGCGGAGATTTTCGCTTGGTTGCAAGGGGCCGATAGCCAGGTGCAAAATTCACCTGGGGCCTGGTGAATTTCGAACACTGCAAAGGCACTCGCCTCCGTTGTCTGCCAGATTTACGTATAAGCTAAACAAGTTCTAGCTTAGGGCCCCACTCTCTTGGGGGCCCCCCAAAAAATGTAAAGGAAAAAACCACGATGTGTATTTCCAAAATATAAGATAAAAAGCAAATAAAATAAAACCTTTGTACAGCAACTGTGTTTTGTGTTGTGTAGGCTCCTAGGATGTAAGTCATGGGCCCCATCTGCTCCCTAAAATATCACTGCTTTGCTCCTTTCTATATAGAGGGTGCCTACATTCTGCATGTGCAAATGGCTTGAGATACCTATTAGGTCCATAAATTACCATAGAGCATATATTCAACACAAAAAACCAGTGACAATTTGTTGTTGGCAAAGGACAGCTGGGCATATAAAGGGCCCCGTTACCTTCAGTAGCTTAGAGCCTCGTCAAACCTAAATCCGGCCCTGGCCCGGGACAGGCGGATGCCAAAAAGATGATGGAAACGCCTTTGATTGTAAAAAGAAAGAAAGAAAAGAACCCAAAGCAGTAGAAGCACAAATAGGAAAATTTAACGGCAATAAATCAAGACCTTTGAGGAGTTAAAATAGACTAAAAATTAGTCAAAACGTGCATGGGCTTTCTAAGCATCTGGGTAAACATGTGCTTTTGGCAGGTGGCAAAAAATATGTCAATATTACCTTGGGTACGCTAGGTCAGTGCTCAGATGAACCTCCCTGGCCTCCATCTGGGGTGAGTTTGAGGATGGATGCCAGCCTGGCAGAAACCGCCCCGGGTGCAAAACTAGGATGGCAATGGCCTGGCGAGAGAGCTTCAGTGCCCCTGGCGCAGAGGTTTTGCGTGGAGAATAGATTCGTGGTGTAAATACCGTGCTTTGCTGAAGAGGGACATGGCAGTGTGGCACAGTGGTTAGAGTGCCAGACCAGGACCTGGGAGGTCAAGGTTCAAATGCCCAGGGAGCCAAGAAGCTCCCTGAGTGAACTTGGGCCAGCTCCTTGTTCTCAGCCTTACCTACCTCGCAGGGTGGTTGTGTAGATGAAAATGGGGAGAGGGAAAACTATATCTGCCACCTTGAGCTCCTCGGAGGAAGACGAGAGGGGCTGGAAATCAAGTAAGTGCAGAAATAAATAAAATGTGTGGACAGGGTGGGTTTGATTTAAATCACAATTTAAATCACTAGTCAGTAAGATTTGATTTACCATATTTTTCCATGTATAATACCAGGGTTGTTGTTGTTTTTTACCAAAAAATTAGTTTTAAAATTGGGGCTCGTCTTATACACGGGTAGTGCTGAGGGGTGTTTTCTTAATTTGGAGTCCCCCAATATAGGGGGCATCTTATACATGGGGGCATCTTATACACGGGAAAATACGGTAAATCAAATTTCTTTTACAGAAAGACTCATTCTTGCTGGTATAATCTTAATATTTACACAACCAGAGGAAGATTTCGTTTTTGGAATAATACATTTTCAGAGTAGTTTTTACAGTTATATCAAAAATCACTGATTTGGTTATACTCTTAGAAAAATATAGACCGATAACTATGAAATTATTGTGAGGTTTAATAAGTTAACCGTTTATATTTCGGCAACTTTTCTGCTATATCTTTATTGGAAGGAGAAAAATATAATCATTTCCTTAATAACAACTTGAACAATTTATTTGACTAAAACAATAACATTATAGCATATGTATCCATGTTTGTTAACTGATGTGGTTAAACAATTTAAAAAAACTGAGTTTTAGCATGCATGAAAAACTTAAAACAAATCCTTATTTCCTGATCAATAGCCTTTGGACTATCATGTAATTTAAATAGAAAACTATCCTCCAGAAGCATTTTCTTTTAAAAATCCAATTTTAAATTTTTAAATACTTATTTTTTAAATATATTTTTTATAAAATCATTAATTTTTATTCACCCTGGTTTGTGCTCTCTCTCTTCCTTTCCGTGTCTTGCAATATCCAATTAGTGCACCTTTTAAAAAGGCTGGCTCCGCTCGCATTAAGGTGCCTATCATAAAAATGACCTGCTTTTGTTTTTCTGGCAACTTAGCGCCAAATCGGTTGGGGAGAAACAGCCTGCTTTTTTGTACTAAGTCGGTCAGCAAAACTATCTGTGCCTTTAATCTTCCTCTATTTATTTCCCCAACAATAGACAATCCTGCCCTAGTTTCTGAAGTAGGGGAATGTCTGATAAAACGGATCGTCTTTTTCTTTCCTCTCCCCTCCCCTCCCTGCTTTCCTTTCATGCCTGGGTCATTTTGCGGAATGTTCCACTGCGCGCAGGAACCTTTTCCTATCTAGACAGGCTGGATGCGGGTATCAAATTAGCCAGCGTTCTTTGTGACCGTTGGGCATGCGCAAAAAAAGGAAGTTTTATCGCCCTCGGTTTGGCGATTTGGCTCCCAGAGGCCCTGGGGAACACAGGTCTGTTTAAACATTATAAAATGAAATAACAGATTACAGTAAAATATATATCCCTCTCTCCAGAGGGCAAATGGGGACAATTAATTTGTGAAGAGCTTAGTTCTAGGAAACAAGTGGCCCTTCTTTGTAAACAGTGGCATTGTTTAAACCGGGACACTGTGTTGAATTGTATGTTAGCCTGGCTTTGTCTGCCATTAGGATTTTGTTTTGCTGGAATAAAAAATTATTATTATTATTCCGCCTCTCTCGGCCTGAGGCGCTCTCTCTTGCCGTGGCTTCCTGCATTTGAAAAACTGCATTTTAGTGTTGTTGGGTTTTCCCCCCCTTGCAAATATTGAAATGTGCTAAACTGGACCCTTGTCAGAAGCCAGAGATTTTCTTAAAACAGAAAACAAAAAGCAGCATATTATTTGTACTCTGGATAGCATTGGGGTGGTTACGCCTGGGACATGCTCCTTTGTCCGTGCATAGCTCATCGCTGAAATCCTGTAAGTTTGCATACCCCAAATGTTGTGCCCTTGGTTTTTAAAAATACATAAATTCACCCTTGGTACACTTTAATAACACCCCCTCCAGACAGGAATAATACGGCAACAATTTAAGCTAACATCAGAAGAGTGTGGCTGCTGGATTAGGCCACAGGGATGGGCCATTTTTAAAAGATGAGAGCAGCCCGGTACTTGAAGCAGGTGAGATTCCCCCAAGGACCTGGGAATCAAGGTAGACTGCCTCTGGGCCTGGAGGTTCCATAAGAACAATAGTCTCCAGCAACTGTTCAGAGGCATTACTGCCTCCCACCGTGAAGGCAGAGCACAGCCATGGCGCTAGGAGCCATTGATCACTTTATCCCACTCAAGTTGGTGGGCACCACTGCCTCTTGCAGGAGGGAGTTCCGCAGTTTAACTTTGGGGAATTGTCACAGCTGATAAAAGCGGAAGGATGTCCAGACCTTCCACTCTAAATCCACCATTGATGCCCCATTATCGCGCTAGTTACAGATGATGGAATACAACACACACCCAGAAAGGCATTGCCAGCTGCATTTTTTACCCATTTATCCATTTTTTCTCTCTAGCCAATTAGCCGATTAACAATACAGCAAAACACCAGCCCGTTAGTTAACAATCACACCCGCATTTTCCGAGGGGCATAATTTTGCCGCCGGTTGAAAAAGCTATATCGATTGGCGACTTGACTAAAGCAGCTTGGCGCCTTCTGGATGACGTGGCCATTGGCGGGAGTTGTAGTCGAAGCGCTGGTGCTTGCTGATGGGAGTTGTAGTTTGAACTGTCCGACGGGCGCCAGTTAGGAGAAGGCTGGACTTTACTCTGGTGCCTTTCCCGAGGGTGCGACTCGAGTGTTGCAACGTCGTTGCTGCTTCCTCTTTGCTTCCGGCCTTGTGGGTTGGGCAACATCTGAAGGAAGCGTGGCACAACAGCTTCTCGGGCTGCAGCAATTCGTAGCAGTGCGGCTGCACGGGAAAAAGCCTCTGATCGGTCATGCCCTGGAATTGGGGTGCTGTTCGGGGTTTTTGCAGTGGCATAAATGAGTTCTGTTTGGGAAGGGCTTGTAGCTCAATGGGTAGGATGTCTGCTTTGCATGCAGAAGATCTCAAGTTTCAATCACTTGGCACCTGCATGGCCATGCCCATAAGTCAAGAGAAAGTTTTCAGAATCACAACCTTAACACATTGGAGAACTGGGCGCAAGCTAACAAAATGAATTTCAACAGGGGCAAATGTCAGGTTCTGTCCTTAGGCAGGAAGAACCAGCTGTGCCAATATAAGATGGGGGACACCTGGCTTACTAGCAGTTACATGTGAAAAGGATCTAGGAGTCTTGGTGGACCCACAAGCTGAACATGAGTCGACCATGTGATCCATCAGGAAAAACATTTAATGCTGTTCTAGGCTGCATCAACAGAAGTCTAGTGTCAAGATCAAGGGAAGTCATAGTCCTGTTCTATTCAACCTTGGTCAAACCACACCTGGAATCCTGTGTCCAGTTCTGGGCACCACAATTTTAGGAGGATATTGACAAGCTGGAAGGTGTGCAGAGGAGGGCGACCAAGATGATCAAGGGTCTGGAAACCAAGCCTTATGAGGAACGGTTGAAGGAGCTGGGTATGTTTAGCCTGGAAAAGAGGAGACTGAGAGCCATCTTCAAATATCTCAAGGGCTGTCACAGGGAGGCGGGAACAAGCTTGTTTACTCCTGCTCCAGAGGGGAGGACTCGAACCCATGGCTTCAAGTTACAAGAAAGGAGATTCCGACTAAACTTCAGGAAGAACTTTATGGCAGTAAGACCTGTTCAGCCGTGGAATGGTCTCCCTTGGGAGGTGGTGGCCTCTCCTTCCTTGGAGGTTTTAAAGCAGAGGTTGGATGGCCATCTGACCTGGATGCTTTAGTTGAGATGCCTGCATTGCAGGAGGTTAGACTAGATTACCCTAGTCCTCTATGAGGACTAGAATCTTGGTTTATTGGGGGGGGAGGGATTTAGCTCAGCGGTAGGGCATCTGTTTTGCACACATAACGTCCCAGGTTCATTCCCTGACATGTCCAGTTAGGGCTGGGAGAGACTCCATACACCCGAAACCCTTGATAGCTGCTGCCAGTCAGTGTGGATAATACCAAGGTAGATGAACCGACGGTCTGACTGGCTTCCGGGCAGCTTCCTGTGATACTGTTTGGAAAGAGTCACCTAGCAATCGTGGAGCCCTTGCTTTAGCAATGCAGCGATGTCAGCAAACAGAAGTCGGTGTGGTGTGGCAATTAGACTAGGACCTGGGACTCGGAGGCCAGGGTTCGAATCCCCACTCTGCCAGGAAGCTAGCCGGGTGACCTTGGGCCACTCACTGCCTCCCAGTCTAACCTACCTCACAGAGTTGTTGGGGAGATTAAATGAGGAGGGGGAGAGCCGTGTATGCCCCCCCAGCTCCTCTGAGAAAAGGCTGGGATAGAAATAATAATAATAATAATAATAATTTGAGGAGTAGGGCTGTTGCTTAGGGGTAGAGCATGCGAAAGGATCAAACCAGGAAGGGCTGGAAGAGTGCTTTTCCTCCTGAAACCCTGGAGCCATTTGCCAGGCAGGCAGCTTCCAATATTCCTCTTTGAACTGGCCTTTTATTCCGAGCCATGAGGACTAACACCTTACTTTATTTGTTCATTTGCTGCTTTCTACTTCTGTCTTTAAATGGACCTTGTGTGCAAAACCTTGAGGACTAGAATCTTACATTATCTATTGGGGATGAGCTGAATTGCATTCAGTGGGTCCCAAATTCAATCCCCGAAAGCTTGAAATCCTGGAGAGCTGCTGCCAGTCCGTTTGGACAGTCCTGAGCCTTGAAGGACCAATGGTCTGAGACTAGAGAGCATCCTATTTGAATCAGCCCCTTGCTCAAAACCACGAGGACTAGTACCTTACTTAATTTGTAGCGGAGAAGCTATATCATTTTATGTTTTGAACTGCCCTCGAGATCTGTGGCTATAGGGTGGTATACAAATTTAATGAATAATAGTAATAATAAATACATCGTTTAGGGGATGTCCCTTGCCAGAAAGCCCAGAGAGCCTCTGCCGGTCAGTGCAGACAATACTAAGCTAGATGGAGCAGAGGCCGGGCGTGGCATAAGGCAGCAGCTTCACCCTTGTTCCTATGACAAGGTGTTGCCTGGACATCAAACAGGTTGGAGATGTGGCTCAGAGGCTAGAAAGCAGCATTTATGAGAGTCGTTTGCATATCTCGGTTGGGAAGGGCTGGCTGCCAGCCAGAGGCCAGACCAGCTGTGAACTCCCCCACCCCAAGAGCTTTCTGAGGTTCCTTCCTGGCTCCTGGAAAGAGATCCTGTGGCGGAATTTCTCACCCAGCAGCGCAAAGATGTGCAAAGTGTCATCTAGCCCTGGGCGGAAAATTGTTTGAGCTGCTCCTTAATCCTCCCTTGATGCCAAAGCAATCTTAATTCCTTCTGAACGATGCTCGGTTGCACGTTTGTGAAAACAAGACGCAGCCGCCTACAAATAAGCAGGCTTGCATTTCCAGTCTCTTAGTCTGGTTGTAGCTGCTGTTATGAGCAACAAAACCCCAAGCGTCCAGTTGAGCCGGCGCCACTCTCCCCTAGCCCCGCCCTCTTCTAATATTCTTATGGAACTTCCAGCCACAGAGGCAGTCTACCTTGATTCCTACGTTCTTTGGAGCGTTTGGCTGCTGTGAGAACAGGATGCTGGGCAAGATGGGCCATTGACCTGGCCCAGCTTCACGGATTTTCTGATATTCTTGCCAGACTGGGGGTGC